>NC_089742.1:64651505-64696505 GCF_040412425.1 Macrobrachium rosenbergii | reverse complement strand
GCAATTTGGTATGTTTGATGATTGGAGGGTGGATGATCAACATACCAATTTGCAGCCCTCAAGCCTCAGTAGTTTTTAAGATCTGAGGGCGGACAGAATAAAGTGCTGACGGACAGACAAAACCAGCATAAAAACAGGAAAAAAAGATAACTAGGAATTAACCACGCAATAACATTATAAAAAAAATCCAGAATGCCACAGAATGTTCAAAACGATGACGACATTTTAATGCATATTCAACGACGTCTGGTCGTAGTAGCAGTTCTTCTAACAATGTGAATCTTAAAGACCCGGGCAATTTTACTCCACAGGAGTGTAATAAATATTAATCTAAGAACTCACCACTAGTGGGAAGATAAAGGCCTCGGTAATCAGTCTAAGATGATATCGATGTGTAATTCCTTTTTAACTGTATTCGCCTACATGTGCAAGACCCCGTACGGGGGTAGTGCCGTCAGTGCGCCTCAGGCGGTGCGCTGTAGGCATTACTCAAGGTTCTTTGTAGCGTTCCTTCGGCCCTCCTTTCGTATTCTCTTTCTTCCCTCTTACTTTCCACCCTCTCCTAACAATTGATTCATAGTGCAACTGCTAGGTTTTCCTCTTGTTACACCTTTCAAGTCTTTTACTGTCAGTTTCCATTTCAGCACTGAATGATCTCATAGGTCACAGTTCAATTCAGTTCAACATGTGCAAGATTGTAGAGGACAAACTTGCTTAAATATATATTCCAGTTTAATGTAATTCTCTTTACTTTGATTTCAACACGAAGACCGAGATTAAAAAGACTGAACAAAACTGTATAACGTCCAGTATTTCGTTCAACTTACTGTATATTAGTATACTAATGCCTTCCCCCACTCCTTTCGGCCAAATTTGTTCTCTGTGACATTTTCTGTTCTTAAAAATAATTCACTGCAGTATAATTCTTTTGCAGTTTACTGTTAGAGTTCGATCAGTAAATGAAAAGTATCGCTCTTAATTTTATACGTTCACAAATTCATCGAATTCATTCTAAATTAAGATCGGTATGATAAATTACAGATAATGCAGAAATAAGAAAACAAGAAAATGCTTACTAAAACTGATTCTCTCTCTCGTGTTATGCTCCGTGAGCTTCAGATGAGGGCAAGAGAAAAATACAAAACTAAAACAATACAAGCAGCCAAAATTTGGTGTTGTCAGAAGTTAGAATTTTCTGATTGATTATACACAATACAAGAACTATTAACGAGGCACCGATGCAGATTAAGACTGATATTGTGGTTGATTTACATAATATATATAACAACACATCATTGTCTTCATTATATTTGCTTACAAATCCCTGCTATTCAAAGAGCCAGTGAAAGTTCACCTATCAAGTCTTACATAAGCTTTCACTTTCACAGATTTAATCATGTCTAGTCACCCGTCTCCTAGTTCTCATTCAAACAGCTCTGGGTATTTTAGCTCTTCTAGTGTCCGTAGGAGCCCAGCTGACATTATCATAATTGTAAGAGGCAGCAGCATCTGAATATAGATGCTAACAGTGACTTTCTAACTTGGGCATTCAAATTGCTGACCACTGAAACGGAAGGTCGATACATATACACCGAGTGGCTGAGAGCATAAAGGACAGGAACCAAATACACAGTAGGCTACAGTTGCATATGCATGGTAACATGGTTGGTACCACTGAACCCAAACTATGAGTTTATCCCCTCCCCACCCCACCAGGAGTTAGTGGGCACATTATTTCTTTTCCCAAACGGGCGAGAGTGTATGTACGCACTGTAGGGAGACTGATGATTTAATGGTAGCTAAGGCCGTGGGAAGTTCTGTTCAGAAACATCGGTATCTAGTTTTTAATTGGAAACAGAAGTTTCAAAAGAATGTATTTTTTTTACGAGGTGTTATGTCTGTAGAGTTTAACTGTGTGCTACGGTAGTTTTTAGTTCTCTGAAAATAAAACTATTGTGCCGGCTTTGTCTGGCCATCCGCACTTTTTTGTGTCCGCCCTCAGATCTTAAAAACTGCTGAGGCTAGAGGGTTACAAATGGTATGTTGATTATCCACTCTCCAATCGTCAGACATATCAGAGTGCATCCCCTAGCCTCAGTAGTTTTATTTTATTTAAAGTTCAAGTTAGCCATGATCGTGCGTCTGGTACCGCTATAGGTGCCAACAACACAGGCCACCATTGGAGCCTGGCTGAAAGTTTCATGGGCTGAGGCTGAAAGTTTCATGGGCTGCGGCTGCAAGTTTCACGGGCTGCGGCTGTACAGAAAACTCGGTTGCGCCGAAGAAACTTCGGCGCATTTTTTACTTGTCGTTTAGTGGGATTCGTTTCCTGTGGTTTTCACCATAATTTGTAAGAATAAAAAGACTGCTGGTATGTTGTTACCGTAGTAAGAGTTGCAAGTAAGTAATTGTCAATCTCTAAAGAGTTATGAGGAGAGCCAGTATTTGAGGGGTAGGTGTTCGGAGTTCAGTTTACCAGTATTACTCTAAACAGAATTTAGTACCTCGTAAGCTAAACTGAGCTGACCCGCAAATGAAAGTTACAAGTAATTTTTTGCTGTGATTGCTTCTATTTTTAATTGTCTTACTGGCAAATACGATAATTCTGGAGTTTTATTTTTTGTACACTCATTTCCGGCCTCCAGGCAGGTAATAGTCTATCATTAAACCATATTCAGTTTTTTTCATTTCTAATTTCGTTTACAATAATCGGTCAGTATTGATTATATTCTTGAGCTAAGAATTGACAAAAAAACTAAATCAGCAGTTTATTCATTCAGTGACATTAACACTTGTATCGACGTTCATAATGTGTTTCTAATGTTATGAAAGCAATTTACAGTTCTCTGTACATTTAATTGAGCCAGATTGTCTCTTTCTCTCTCTCTCTTCAGATATGAGCTGTCGGCGCGTCAATTTTTTTTTTTAAAGTAATGGATTTATTACATCCGCTTCCAAATGTTTCACTTGTTCACAGTTACTGTGACTTATGGGAGTAATGTATGATGAAGTCCTGATGTTTATTTATGTGGGTGATCAGTTAGCATGCTTATAAAAGTCTTTTACTCTTCAGTTTTCGCTGTCATGGATCCAGAAGGTAGTCTTCTCATACAAGAGTTTTTTTTTTTATTTCAACATCAATATGAAAAAGATATTGACAATCATCCATTTGTGTATTAGTGCTATTTCACATGTATTTGGTTCTTTATGCAACATTAATCTAATTAAGACACTAGTGTCAAGAATCTGGTGCAAACTAACTGACATTTCTCTTCGATAAGAAAAAAAAGTAGAGAATGAGCAAAGAGCGAAAGTAAATGCCGGTGGTGATGAACTTCCAGGTAAAGTGATAACTGGCCTATCCCTCAGTTTGAGATCGAGGTCTCCAGGGACTCTGTGTAGCAATATTACAGCCAAAGTTTGGCTATAAAAAGCCACACACCAGATTTATTAAGAACGGCAGTTATGTACTAAATCCTTGAAGGAGTATTATTAGTATTTTTAGGTAAACTTGTGATAATAACAAAATATTCCGTGGAGCCAGAAACTTGAAGGCTCTAGGGAAGAGAGATTTTGAAAGACCTCTAGGTGCAAATTTTAGCCGTACGGAAATGACTGTACCGCTTTTATTATAGAAAAAATTTTTAGTGATGAAAAAGGTATTGTTATTGATGAAAAAGGTTTTTGAGTCCATTGCAGAGATTATATTTTATGTCTGCATCGTGTAATTTACTCTTAGAGATGGAGGAGAAGGCTCAGGTTAGAGGACCAATAGTAATTTAACAGAATATACAGACGATGCTGTTTTAATCAGTACAGGTTGTCTTAAGATGGAATTTAGTGAAAGACGTAAAAACGGAAATCAAACAAGGGGCAGACTGAGTATGGTTTTGAAATAAAACATGATGTAATTGCAAACAAAAGTAAGATTATACATAAGTCTCACAAGATCACTATTATTATACGGTTATAAATAATGATGTAACGTGAAACTAATCTAAATGATTTTGTCTATTTGAGAATAAAGCTTTAAGAAGAATTAGGAGTCACATTGCAGGACAGAGTGAGAAATGATACCGTAAGGTAAAATACTTAAGTCCTAAATGTAGGTGACATAGTAATGAACGGGTGGGGATGTCTTGGGCATGTCCTTCGCACAGCCCTGAGAGATTTGTACGTGATGATGTCAGCAGTGCTCCAGATTTTAGGAGATCTGTGAAAGGCAGCACAGGAAAGACATGAGTGACGGAATCTCACCGAGGCCCTTTGCGTCAAGCGATGTTGAATGTGGTGGTGATGGATATAGATGTTTAGATGTTTAGGTTTCTGAGGAAGTCTGTAGTTGTGATGCCACTAGCCCCATTCCATTTTTCTAGACCAAAACTAACATTTGTCCATTAATAGGTGGGTAGTCAGGTGTCAACAGGCTAGTAACGATCCACGGACTTATCTGTCATGTGCAAAACTTTGTACCACTCGGCTTTTGTGCCAATTTTGACTGATTGCACCTTCTGAAGTTGGGTAGTAGGGGTCGTTACATCCCTACTCTATCTATCTATCTATCTGTCTATCTATCTATTTATCTATCTATCTATCTATCTATCTATCTATATATCTATAATATATATATATATATATATATATATATATATATTATATATATATATACTATATATATATAATATATATGATTATGTATACATAACAATTTGTATTTATGGATGGATGACAGACGTGTACATAACACTGACAGGCACAAATAAATGCATGCTTGTAATATCCCATATTTACTATGCAGCATGGAAAAATTTAACATTGGGGACACAAAATCTATTAATATATGTGCTGGTTATCCTTCTTCCCGTGTTTTATTTTGTTAAATTTTAGAATTACCGTATAACGTCAATTTCTAAATACTATTTGAGAGGAAATGGTCACACGGATAGTTTGTGTTTTAAAATTTCCCCTGTACACATACTCGTCCAACAATCAACGCGTCCGATGTAACTTGTTTCACTTCAATTAACAACTGCAGATTTATTGTCTGTGCATTTCAGCCGGGCTGAATTCGAGATATACGGCGAATCCACCATCGTGCAGTAAACTGCTGGATTGGGGAGGATTAGGTCATCGGACGAGAACTATAATTAGTTTATTCGTAAGATTTATAATGCCTGCATTTTTCTTTCGGTTTTCTTCAGGAATAGCTGAAGGAACGAGAGCGGAGATCTGGATCTCATCCAGTCCCCCATCACTCTTGCAGTCCTGCTACCGAATTCGTTTGTAACTTTCAGTGACATAACTTTAATCGCTGAGGAGAAGTTGCTGAAGTATTCTCTCCCTCTATAAAAAAGAAATCTCGCTTAGAAATCCTGTGGTTCGAAGGCGGTTGTTCTCTCCTTTCGTGTATCTTCCAACTAGTTGCAGCGGGCTTCTATCATCTTTCAAGTAATTCTCTTTTCCATTTTTCTTTACTGTAAGTTTGTGATTGTGTTTTGTGTGTGTGTTTATTTTAAGAAGAGATATTGATGACATTCACCTTGGATAGAGCTAATATAATGGCTTATTTAATATTAAGTGTTCCATTACTGTATATTTCAAGACTTTGGTAATTTATAATATTTTAAAGCACTTAATTATTTTTCATGCTACAAAACTATGGTTTCTTGAAAGTTATTCAACTTACAATTTCAAAATGGATATTGATATTTAAGTTCTGTGCGTTTTAACAGAACCACAAAGAAGTTTTATGGAGTTGTAAAGAGATTAGAGTGTTTTAAAAAGGTATGGGAAAGGGAAAGGAATATATTAGTTATGCATAATTATTTCGCCGAAGAAAAATTATGACACTAATGTCAAAACAGTGTTTCGCTAGGTCGTCGATTCACCCCAGGCCGTTGATGCTTAAAGAAAATCTACTCTATCCGTATCAATATTTGGCATTCCTCATACCTCCCTAATATCTGTCTTCTTATATAAGGTTTCCGTCATCCAATCATTTGCAATTCCAATGAGATCTGAGTCACAAAATAGTTTGGCTATGCTGGATTAGGTGTACCACATACTATTGAACAGAGAGACATTCCTTTTCAGTTTTGTTAAATCTGTTCCGGCGAAATTTTTCTCAGTATGGCATTACCATTTTCCCGTAGGGGGGCAGTGCCTTCAGTGCACCTCATGCGGTGCACTGCAAGCATTACTTACGGTTCTTTGCAGCGTCCCTTCGTATCTAGCTGCAACCCTTTTCATTCCTTTTACTGTGCCTCCGTTCATTTTCTCTTCCATCTTACTTTCCAGCCTCTCCTGACATAGTGCAACTGCGACGATTTCCTCCTGTTACACTTTTCAATTTCCGTTTCAGCGCTGAACGGCCTCATAGGTCCCAGAGTAAGTGCGGGTGTTCCATTGTGTTGTCATTTCCAGAGTAGATGTGCTTGTTGCATGGCACTGTCATCTCCAGTGTAAATATGGATGTTACTTGACACGGATCTGGTTTTTACGAAGAAAGAGGGTTATTTTAACAGCGAAGCGGAATGGTCACCAAAACTGTAACTTTGAAGGTAAGACAGCCAGGAGAATGACCTGGTACATAGGAGTGAGCACAGGACTGTTGATGAGCCTATTTGTATTTGAGTCATGCGAGAAGAGAAATAAGATACGAGTAAATATTAGACAGGTATGGCAGACAACGAGGAATATAGTTAATATATTATATAGTAACTGCGTTAAATAATAGAATTTACGATGGGAGATAGGATACAAGTTTTTTAGAAGTAGGCTTAGAAACTTGGAGATTGAAATCTCACCAGAAAGTCG
This sequence comes from Macrobrachium rosenbergii, assembly GCF_040412425.1. Classification (NCBI taxonomy): domain Eukaryota; kingdom Metazoa; phylum Arthropoda; class Malacostraca; order Decapoda; family Palaemonidae; genus Macrobrachium; species Macrobrachium rosenbergii. The sequence goes on along the minus strand of NC_089742.1, from coordinate 64,689,689 downwards.
TTTGATTCAAATATAAACTTCCAGAATTTTGAATAGTATAGAGGAATCATTTTACTATTGGTGTACTGAATAGAAATGGAGGGGATTTCAGCGTGAGAAATAGTTAGCAACTGTCATGGAGGTATTCACATGTGGTCTCAAGGTGAGTGTTAAAAAAAAGATAAGAAATGACCTTGGTGTGATGCTGGTAGGTGCAGGAAGGCGATCAATATATTAAAAGAGTTCAGTAAAATATAGGAAATTAGAGTCGGCTAGGCAACTAAATAGTATGCCGCGGAAATACCCCTGATATAGTGAATGAATAGACGATGAATATTCTCATTTGGTCTCAGAATGAAAGATAGTCGCTATTAAGAGGAAGTGAGTGGAATTAAGGATCGTTTCCAAGGAGCGCTGAATATAAACTCTTGTAACTAGAGGAAAAATTGGTATCCGATATTGAAACATGTTTCGAAAGTGGGCTTCGGTAACATTTGACAATTTATTATTGGTTTGAAATATTTTCAACAAGATAGAGATGTATGCGTTAGGAGTCCTCTGCCATTATTTCTTTGGTTCATCTTTCATTACTGATATAAGGTTATTTTTTGTCTTACTGTTCGATTCTTATAGGTAATTATTGGGCTTTATTCTTTTGAGGTATTATTTAGGTAAAAGTAGAATTTCAGATACCCAGAGATATGTCAACGTTCCCTTGAATTCAGCTAACGAGAAAATCATAGCATTTCTTGTTAATATGATAACTAAAACGTGCTCGTAAGAGCCGTTATGTTATGGTTCATGAATGATAACACACAAATCTCCGCTGATGGGGAACGCTCGTTCAATTCCACTTATTCAGCTCTATTGATCTCAGTAGCAGTGAGTTAGAAATCGCAGTCTGAAATACTGAAGAGGAAATTTATTTTGGTGTACCTCAAGAATATAGAATTTAGGCCAAAGGCCAAGCGCTGGGACCTAAGAGGTCATTCAGCGCTGAAAGGGAAGTTGAGAGTAGAGGAAGTTTTAAAGGTGTAACAGGAGGAAAACCTCGCAGTTGCACTATCAATCAATTCTTAGGGGAGGATGGAAAGCAAGAGGGAAGAGAGAATGCGAACGGAGGTATAGTAAAAGGAATGAAAGGGGTTGCAGCTAGGGGCCGAAGGGACGCTGCAAAGAACCTTAAGTAATGCCTACAGTGCATCGCATGAGGTGCACTGGCGGTACTACCCCCCTACGGGCGGTATACATCAAGTCATTTTTGGTAGCTAAGTCATTTCTGGTAACTAGGTTAAGTCCTTTCTGGTAGCTAACTTACGTCGGCGGACTATCAAGCACAAATCACTCAAATCATTCGAACGTAGTGTTCAGTCTGGCTCACTTACTGCTCGAACAAAAGTTTAATAAGGCAAGCAGTGATGGCTACGGCTTCATCTTGCCTAGTAGAGGCTTCGACAATTGTTTTCCGATACCTTATGTGATTGCATTTGGTCCTCCGATTTTCACATGGTGGAAGAGCCTTTCTGTCGGACGCATTAAGTACTATTTTTCCTTGCCATTCCCCAGGCTCCTCGACTCTGGATGAATATTTTGAAAAGTGTTGCTCGCCTCTGCTTCACTAAACACACTAACAAAATTCGCTGGAATGCGAGGAAAGTGTTATTAAAAGTTGATGGAGGGAAGTAATATGAGAGGTGTTATTAGCAGGTATAAAGAAAGGCACAGCCATGAGCAAAATGACGTCGTCAAAATGGTTATAATCAAACGAAGTAGAATATTTTCAGTCTTTTAAGGTTTCATGAAAGGTTGATCGAATTTGTGGAAGGTTTATAAAATAGTATACCATGTATGTTGTTTGGAGTGCTTAAAGATTATTATTTGACCCTTGAAACAAGCAGTATTTATAACAGATAATCGTACTGTCTTCATACGGTGTTTGAAAAAGAGCTGTCACAGCGAAGTATCAATGTGGTAGTTCGTTTTACTTCCGTTTCTAAGGACCTACCTATAAATTCATGGGGTTATAGTTTTCCTTCTGTTTGTCTGCCTGGCTGTCTGTCCGTCTGCCTGTGTCCCTTTGACGCAACCCTTCCTCAACAATGGAATGGAATGACTAAGAACTCTGAGAAGAGGGGATGGGAATCTAAGAATGTTTCAGGAAGACAAAGCAGACAAGACAGGAGGGGCGGAACTTCACAGGGGCCCTTTAAGTCACGCGGCGTTGCAGACGATGATGATGATGAAGGACTTGAAACATTTTGAGTTCCTCTTGTCATTAAGTCAGTTTTGGATTTTGATGTACTATATTCTCTTTTTAATGTTTTTTTCTGTTGAAGTGTGCCTTTTTGTACATGCACTTATCCCCTGCATTTCACATTCAGGTTATTTACAAATGTATTCTGTCTTATTTTACGTTTAACGATCCATTTGCTTAATCATTCATCGGATAGTATTTTTGTAAGCACTATCTTATTTAACACAATATCGAACGCTTGGAGAATGAGAATTTGAGTAATATAAGAATTCTGTTATTCTTATCAGACAATTTTTGTGTAATAAATGCATATTTTAAATTAAATATATTTTCTGTTTTTGTTGTAATATTTTTTCAGATTTATATTTTTGTTGTATTTGTGTTTCAAGATAATGTCTATAACAAAATTTTTCCTGTTTTTAATTAAATTTCAGCCGTCAAAACAGATTGTTGCCTTCGGTTCTGGGTTTTAAAACGGTTTTTATATTTTACCATTGTCACCAACTGTTGTTTTGCCATTTTTCATTTTTAAGTTATATTACCTGTGATACTGGAGAGTTAATAATTCCGCGGTATAGTTGAGTACAATCAGGAATCTGACAAATTACGTCCACCCGTTACATCCTGTTACATACACTGATTCGTCCACTAATATGTAGGCTTTATGAAGTGTTATAGTTTCCCCTTTTCTCTTGTTGGGCCTGTATAATTATGCCATTTATTTTCAGTTTTCCGAAGTGCTTTTATTTCTTTTGTGCCTGCGATTTTTATATATGATTATGTGAAGCTGCTATATCAACTTCCCTTTGTTCTCCTTTCGCATGAACGCTCGTCGCCAGACTTCCAAAAGTTAGGAAAACCAGAGGAAGTAACGTCGAAGAAGTAGCACCCAGAAGCCTCACTCACCCTGGACCATTGTCCGAGAGAGAGAGAGAGAGAGAGAGAGAGAGAGAGAGAGAGAGAGAGAGAGAGAGAGAGAAACAACTTTCTTACATTAATGTCCGCAAAAATACAGCTTTCTCAGGCCCTTCCCTCTGGTCCGGCATATATGACAGTTTTATTGTCTCCTAGTAGTCGGGAATGGTTTAGTAATGTGCCAAGCTCATGTTTATTCAGCGAGCAGGCTTATATACACAAACATTTGATATCCAAATCTTCAGATGAAAAGAGGCCTTTTATCTGAAACTTGGGGCTCAGTTCCACGACCGTTTTCTCTCTCTCTCTCTCTCTCTCTCTCTCTCTCTCTAATGGTTTCAAGGAGATATTGTATTTAACTTACGTTGCATTGGTTGTTTGATTAGCCATTATTCCTTCATCAGGCTATTACCAACACTCTGTACCTACTATCGTATTATTTAAACTGGCGTAGCATACCATGTCTGGTAAAGCGTATGTGAGAATCTTAGTGTTTCTCTCCAGGCCATGAATTTACGGTTCAATTGCTGAAAAACCATGCATAATACAATCTTACCCTAAATGCCATGCATTTTAAGGATATAATTGGCTTAATTTCAGTTTTTGTTACATTCAAACAATGAAAGTATTTATTTGATTGGAAACTTTTAAAACTCAGTATTTTGATGTCTCTTGTATCATTTTTTGAGGGGGTAATCTTAGTTTTTGGGAATATGTGTGTTTACCACTTCTACCGTAACTGTTTTCCTTGTAGTTGTTTTTCGTGCTGGTGATTTTTCATATGCGTATTCTGTTTGATTACTCCCCAGCTGAATAATGCGCCAGCAATAGCTTTTTGATAGAATTAAGCAGCTATACACATTTAATGAGTCAGAGGTAATTCCCAAATAACTACAAATAGGTTGTGCATATTCCGTTTGTTCTTTTGGGTGCTCTTTAATAATTTAGTCGTTATTAATCAGATTTTCGCAAATAATATTATTGTAGTTATTCATCTTTCAGAATGGTCAATTTATAATTCCTCAGATACGTAATTTTTTTTATGTATCCCGTAGATTTTGAAATCCTTTATTTTTATGTTGTGTTCCGTAGATAGTCACACACATACATATATTTCTCCTAAAATGATGCAGCCCCAGTGAAATAAACAGCAAAACCTTCCTGCCCCCCCCCCACACATATGTATGCGTGTGTGTGGTGTGTGTGTGAGTGTGTGTGTAATTTTGATAATCAACAAAACCTTTTTAACCTATCGATTTATTCAAATGTATTGAAAACGCTTGCCACTACAAAGCCAAGATCCAAATGAAGAAAAATGAAGAGACTGATGCTCGGGCTAGGTTCGAACTCGCATCTTGGTTATCAGAACGAAAGTAAGGCTTATCCATCTATTCATCGGGCGTCAGAATCACTTCATTTCTTTCTTCATTTGGATGTAGGCTTTGTAGTGACAAGCGTTCCCAAAGTGGGAAGAATTCGGGAAGTTAAGGAGGGCACTATGGTTATTAGAATTATATTCTCATCTGGTAAGAAAGAACCAGAGTAGATTATACATACGTACATTTATACACACACACATAATATATATGTATATATAATATATATATATATATATATATATATATATATATATATATATATATATATATATATATATATATATATATATATATAATAATTCTTAACTATATAATAGAGATTAACTCTTGTGCAGAAAACTACACTGAGAGCTCATCAACAGTTTGTGGATCCTCCTACTTTCTGTGTATCTGTCATCTCTTATTTTGCACGCACTCTATCACTGCTTAGATAATAAGGCCCTCCTTTTCCATGCCTCTCTCACTGCATCTATCCAGTACATTCTTTGTTCCTCTCATCCTTTCTACTATCATTTCTGATCCTTTCTACTATCATTTCTGAATTATGCTCTTATCACCCAGTCTATCGTTCACTAATTATCTATATGACACAGCACTTCTATTTATTTTCACTGTTCCCACCCTCTCAATTCATCATAAACCACATGCACTATGCGAACAGCTCGTCACAAAACCTTCCATTCTCTTCTTTCCTGCGAATTCAATATCCACACTTCCTTCAGTGAAGTAGAGTTGGCTCAACAATCTTTTCACGCGTATGTCCATTGAATACATGGTTACCAAAAATTACAGACACCAAATTGGTACTAGTGAACCATTATTTGTACCTAAGTGAACGGGTACTTCACTTCATCAGCATCAGCTGAAGAATGGATCTCCCAGATGTGCTTTTTGTGCAGGTGGTGGATGAAACTTACTGCTTTCGTTCAAATTCAACCTTCATACTTTGCTTTCCATACAGGAGAGTTGTCTCAGTCCCTTCATACATTCCAAATTGGTTTCCATAGGTATATTCTTCTCGTTATTTACATATATATTCCAAATATGTATATGAATCAGTCAGTTCAGTTCTTTTATCGTCGTTATTGCCTTTCAGCTCTTTATGTTCCTTGTTTTCATTCACCTTCATTACAATTATTCTTGATCTGATTTATTAAGGTCTTTCATTAGAATCTCAAGTTTTTCGTCTTTATCACCAACCCGCATACATCAGCCATTATACCCTTCATTCATATTCCCATTTCTTATCCTAAACCTACATCTCGTGTCCTTTCTCTGTTTTCTGGTATTATTCGATCTATAAAAACGGTGTATAGCTTTGGAAATAGAACTCGCCCTTAGCTCCAGTTTACTTTTACACCAAACACTCTCTCTCTCCCATCATTGTAATTATCAGTCGCTCCTGTTTCATTGTAAAATATTTAATTGCTCTTCTCAGCAAATCAGTGTTTACTTCTCATTAAAGCTGTATCAGTTGCATCATAGCTTTTTCCAAGTCCATCACACTGCATACAACTTTCCAACTTTACTCTCAGACATATCACCTGACTTTTTTTATTACTGACACTTGATCCAAAGCCAAACTACTCATTTCCTGCCAGTGCTTCTGTTTTTTGCCCCTTTTTTCAGTCAAAATCGTATTATACTTCTTCCTCGGTATACTAAGTAATACTAAGTAACGTACAGTTTCATACTAACATTTATTCTTTATCACTCAAGCAGACTTGAGTTAAAGGGATGCAAAATATTCTTTAAATTGAATGCTCTACGGCTCAAGAGGTATTTTCAGATTTAATTTAATTATACATATATTATATATATATATATATATATATATATATATATATATATATATATATATATATACACTGAAAATATGCAATATGCGTGATTTTGTTTGTTAGCTGAAGCTACTGGAAATGCTTGAAAGAAACGGCAAAGTGCCAAGTACTTTCGTGTATTTAACACATCTTTGTGTTCCGAAGATGTGTTAAATACACAAGTAATTGGCACTCTTGTCGTTCTTTCAAACATTCCCTAATGGCTTCAGCAGCTAATAATATATATATATATATATATATATATATATATATATATATATATATATATATATATATATATATATATATATATATATATATATATATATATGTGTGTGTGTGTGTGTGTGTGTGTATGTGTGTGCATGAATGTCAATATATATGTATGTATGTATATGAGTTTGTCTACCCATTGTACATATATGTATAGAAAGGTAGGTTGTGAAAAAGAGGTTTTCAGCGATTAAGTTATAATAAGTGTTGAACACATGTGAATGAAAAGCAGTTTTCTTTTTTCGTTATGTATGAATAGTTAGCAAATACCAACCATACAAGACGTGCCAACGCCTGGCAAAGATCCCCATTCTCAAGGAGTCTCGTGAGTTCAGAAAAATTCAGAATGAAAGCCCAGGCATGCCAGCGGAGTTTCGCGATAGTTTGACTTTTATGATACTTCTCTAAATCCTTAAGGGTACCCATGGGACGAAAATAGCCGAAAGTAATTAAGTAAGTAATTAGCAATTAGAGTTTATATACGGCTAAGCAAACTGTTGCCCGGATTATGTGAACCGTGTAATGGAAGTAATTAAAACCTTAATAAGACTTCAAAATCCGCCTTAAGTACTTTCGGAATAGATAATCCATGAAGACTAATGGTCCTAATTCTTTTGCAGATTTTTGTTACTTTCCTCCATTATCTCATGATGCCTTCCATAGGAAGGGAAGGTAAATGGAGCCAGTCTTTTCTATCTGGTAGAGACGTGGTCATCTTGCATAGCAGGAATATTTTCAGTATACGTGCTTTTTGTAAAATCTAGCACACCAAATTAATGTACGGTTTGCAAGTGAATTATGCAAATCAATTTGTAGGCTATATATTATCGAGTAGATTAAATTATCTGTTTTTTTCGAAAAAAGGAAGTATAATTCATCATTAGTGAGGCCATCGTCGAATCCAACCCCTTTACGTAAGCTAAAAAAAAGTATTCGCGAGAGAGAGAGAGAGAGAGAGAGAGAGAGAGAGAGAGAGAGAGAGAGAGAGAGAGAGAGAGACCTACTGCGCCAAACTACCAGCACTGAAAGATAAACATTGTGGCATTATGGTGAAGTGGTAGTTAAACAGTGAGAGGAAAGAGCAAAGTAAACAAAACGAAACAAAAAACCTATGTGGTTGGTGCAGTCTATCTGTCTCCGCGCGAGGCTCTGGATTCCATTTCCAGTTGACCACTGGGTTTTATCTTTTCAAAAATTTTCAAGCTCATAAACCTCCTTCGGTATGGCATGTCTTCCGTGTAAATTTTTTATATTTAAGCGTAATTATGTTTGTATGTTCAGTTCCCTTTATATTTTGATACACGGTACGAAAAATCCCTGTTTTCTCTGATGGGTTACACATGAAAGTGGTTACTTGGCCCTTGCTATTTTGTCCTGCAGATTATTTGTATTTTGTTTTGTGCGCTACCTAATGACTTTTTAGGGAGTTATCGACATTAGGGAAGCAAAATTTATTACATTGCTTGAAGTTTGCAAAGATGTGAAAGCTGCCAGTTATATAAACTTTTATGGTTTTCTACAAGCACATCATTACAAAAGGTAGTGGTGACTTACGTGTTTGCAGTTAAGAAAGTTTTCTACTAAAAAAAAAAATCAAGTAACTCTAATAATTAAGAAACTACAGGCCAAAATATTATAAATAACTTCATGGGTTGCATGAAAATGAAATAGCTAAGAACTTATTGATAACGAATAGAAAGGAAGACACACTACCCATGCCATCGCCCACCATCTCCCCAAAGCTGCTTTGATCCTACTTTCAACCTCAGCTTGCTACAAATCTCCAAATACTTATCACATAGACAATTGATTGAAACAGAAACTTCAACACCTTCAGTGTACATTTATTCCGGAGGTAAATCGAACTTTCGGGAAGTCATCTTTCCCATCGTGCGGGTTGCAAATTCCTGAAATGTATGCTAATACTGCAGCAGCCCCGGTTTTTTTGCCATGCCCCTAGGTTAGGTTAGGTTGGGTTAGGTTAGGTTATGCTGGTATAAGAAGAGAAATCTGGGTGTGAGAAACATAATGAGATTATTTTCAAGAAAATTCTATGGTTGGTTTTTAAGATAAGGCGTCCCGCTTTTTTTCATGGAAAGGTCTCAATACTGAGTTACATCTCGGGAAAATGCGTCCGGGTTAAGAAACGTAAACATATGATAAAACTTTGTACATTAAATGGTAGCAACTTGAAAAAAAAGTTGTTTTATGCAAAGATACTCAATAAAAGAATAATTGAGGAAGTGCATTCCTACCTCGACTTACTGTCTGTTTCCACCCTCTCTAACAGTTGCTTCATAATGTAGTTTATTTTACACTATGGGTACATAAAGTAACAGTACAGTAGACTTGGAACTAGATGAACAATTTACTATCCATTACATTTTAAGTGACCTTGCATGACATTCCATTTTTCTGACAAAATATTTTGTGATTTTAGAGAAATTTCCTATGCGTGTTATATTCATTTTTACATTTTTATTTTTTTCTGAAATCTTTTCTTTTAAGTAATTATTTTTTGTATATTTTAAGCAATTTTATTTCGCATCTCGTTTTTTTTAGCGGAAATTTAGTTCTGTTGTAGTCTTCGTTTTATTCATAGTTTTGGATCTTGCTTTCCGTAATTCTTTTTACTGGTACAACTTTGAAACTTTAAATTTGATTTTCAAGTTTCTTTAGCTTAATGTACTCTATTTTCTTGTTTGGCCAAGGTTTTAGCCCTCTTGATGGAATGATGGTTTCCGAAAAGCTTGGTTTACATCAGCAATAAAGTATAAACGATTCAAATCTCAAATTGATGATTTTAACGATTCAAATCTCAGTCAATATATATGATTATATATATATATATATATATATATATATATATATATATATATATATATATATATATATATATATATATATATATATATATACACACTAATATGTGTATGTGTGTGTGTGTAGCCTAAACATTCTCGACATTAATGTGGCCAACATAGACTAATTTTAAAAGCTTAAAGTAACTTTTGTTTATTTACGAGAGAATGTTTTTCAGTGAAATGTTCATTATTTTTATGGTTAACGTCTTTCCTGTTACTCTTTTTACAACTGTCTTTCGAATTCTTTCCGCAATATTTACAAACCGTAACTGTCGCTGTTACCAAGCGCCTTGAGAAAAATCTAGATAATGAACGAGATGAAAACCTGGAAAAGTTCATCAGAAGTAGAATTTAAAGTTATGCTTATATTTCTGGAAGATTGGCGATTACGAAATGGAGGTTTACCGTTACCCCTTTTTTTTCATGCTCTCAAATCGTATATATATATAGCAGTAATGTTTCTTTTCATAAGGCCCTTCGCCGGGAAAATGAAATGAGAAATTACCCTTCACTCCCTTTCCCTCATACATAATATTTTGAAGAATTTACATAATGGAATCTTAAGCGGTAGTGGAAAGACCTTTAAGCGAATAGAAAAAGACTATTTATCCGCAGTGTATGTAGGGAACCTTTTGCTAACCTTTGCGCATCACGTTATAAAACGCTTTCTATTTACGGGCTCCCGTTAACTGGGTGGGAGCGCTCCAGCTCGAGGAGTGGTGGGGCGGTTCGGCTGGAAAAGAGGAAAAGTTGCTCTTCTTAGTCGGAGGGAGTTAATAATTCTGTGTGAAATATTTTCATCGGTTTTCTTTTCGTTGGCGTGCATTCAAAATTCTCTAAATTCGGTCATCATTGATGTGTCCATAATCTGCATTGCTGCATCCCGTACTTTAAACAGAAGTGGGTAGCTCACGTGGTTTTTGTGTTTTATTATGTTTATGTGTGTAGTTCCGCATGGGATATGTTTATGGTTGCTAACAAAGCGGTAGTAATCTAGAATTAGATTCTTAATGCGGACGTATAAAAAAAGCAGCTATTTCAGTTTAAATACGACACATGTCAGTGATCGGTTTGTGAATAAATTTGACTTCATGTGATATGTAATCTTTTTAATTGCCAATTGAAGGTTCGATAAAATTAATGTCTAAGGGTTAGACCAACTAATGCATTTTCTAGTACCATACACGCTTAGAAATTCTAGTAATTAGATTTGTCAGCTTTCTTGAACATGGTCCAAGTTAACATGCGTAAAAAATGTACAGAACTGACTAAACGGACCAGTGAGCGAGCAAACTTAAAAAAAGATTGAAACTCGTTTATAATTGAACGAGAGACGTTTTTATCAGACCCTGTCAAGAGACATGAAGAAACGTTGAATATGGATAAGCGTCTCTCGGAACTTGAGAAAGCATTCGGAATCGAAATAGTGTGCATTTCTAGTAAATTAAATTCATACATCCAACAGGCAGACTTTTCAGGATTTGGGAAAAGGTCATTCCAAGGTTATTCGAAGACTTGCTATTATTTTGCCTTTTTTTTCCAATGCACTATGGTGGATATATGTTATCTAATTTTAACATACATACAATTCAATAACCAAACGTGCGAAAACTAGTACACACACACATATATAATATAATATATATAATATATATATATATATATATATATATATATATATATATATATATATATATATATATAAATATATAATATATATGAAGGAAAACCATGAAGGAAAACTGAGAAAACGAGTGATTGCTAGGCCTTTCGACACACGGTGCTTTACTAGCAGACTCCGCTAGTAAAGGACCGTGTGTCGAAAGGTAAGCAACCACCTCCGTTGTTTCACTTTTCCTTCGTGGCATTTGCCATTATTTATACATTCATCACGTTCCATATATTCGTGAATATATATATATATATATATATATATATATATATATATATATATATATATATATATATATATATATATATATATATATATATATATATATACACATATATCATCATAAAAACGCAGAAAAACTCTTCAGCATTAAACGTTTAGATTTTAAAGGAAATGGTTTGTTTTAGTTTACATGAGTCGATAGACATCACTTATAACAACTCCTGACAAAACGGCATGGTTGCCGATGGCACCAGGTGAGGACAGCCTTCCGGTTTCTCAGCAGGTCTTCTAGGGGCCATTAAGAAGTAGCTCTACGTTTCTTGAGTGAAAAAACGTAGGGTGGAGGCCGAGAGCGAGCCACGGACTTAATAAATTAAAGATGAGTAGGGCTCTGCATCCCTCCAGTAGTCGTCCACTTTGGCTGCTGGGTCTGTCAGAGATTGGCGGTGGTGTAACCTTTCCTCTGCATATATATATGCATATATATAATGTATATATATATACACACATATATATATATATATGTATATATATATACACATACAGTGTATATATATCGTTGTAATTAACTTACCCAGTGGTAGTTTTATAAAGTGTTACACTTCAAATTAATGAGATTATGGGATATATGTTGCGCCAGTAAGGTTTTTTAATTTATATATATATTATTAAAAACCCTCACTGGCGACATATATCCCATAAACTTATTAATTTGAAGTGTAACACTGTTTAAAAAGCTATATCTGGGTAAGTTAATTACAACAATATACAGTATATGTATATATATATGTGTATATATATATATATATATATATATATATATATATATATGCTATATATATATAATATATAGAGCCTATAGTCGGTTGCAGCTTCGGACTTCGTAGAGGTCTGTGGCGCGGGTTCAATCCCGCAAGCCGGCTGATCAGAGAGGCAGACACTTTGCTATCTATCCGTAGACATCCCGGGATTATATATGTAATCAACGGATAGGTTTTGCTTAAAAAGCAAATGGATGTTAAATACACACAAAAACAAAGCCATACAACACAATAAAAAACATAACAAACATCTCACACGTCTCGAACTCTCGCCATACCGCGCAATATTCTCGCTGCTGGGAAGAAAGGGCGTTGGTCTGGTATGATACATGAAACATATCTATATGTCAGGCAGGGCAGCCGATCGAGACCACAGGTCTACCCAAAGCCAAATCAAAAAGTCCTTCAAAAGCATCATATATACAAAATGGGAATAAAAGCACGTTAACAGAAAAAGAAGATATATATATATATATATATATATATATATATATATATATATATATATATATAGAGAGAGAGAGAGAGAGAGAGAGAGAGAGAGAATTTCATTGTGTATCGGTGTCACCTAGAAATTTAATAAAAATTAAAGGACAGTATACTGGAAGGATTTAGCAGAATATAAAAAAAAGAATATGCGTTAACCGTATCCGCCACTGGCCAGCACCTGTATTATAAAACATGTCAGCAAATGGTTACAGTGGGACATGGAATTTTTCACCAGGTTTATGAATTAATTTTGCGTCAGGAAAAAGTGACAGAAAAATGTTATTTTATTATTTAGCAACCTACTGCATGTATACACAGATTTTTCCTAATTTTAACTTGAATATTTTTTTTTCTTTTGAGACTGATAAGTGCATAAGCACTAGAGGAGTTCTAGTAATGTAATTAAATAAAAATTTGTATCTTTATTCAGTGAGTCAGATATGTAGAAACACCAGAGTATGACAGTAGAAATTAAATGACAAAATTTTCGCTGATTAATAGGAGACGCTTTTGACATGAAGGGTCTCATTTTAAAGAAATAATCTTTATAGCATAACAATACGTTTCTTAACCAAACTTTCAGAGTTGACTTTTTAAATCAGTTGTAATTAACTTACACAATGATAGCTTTATAAACAGTGTTACACTTCAAGTGAGTGAGATTATTGGGTATATGTTGTCAGTGAGGGTTTTTGATCTGTGGCACCATAACGTTACGACGATATTTTTGTCAAGTACGGAGAGCTCATAAGGAAGTATTTGTTTGCAGCTCACACGTGGAAGTGAGTGATAAATATAATGAAAGGATGAAATCGGACACTGGAGGCTTAATAGTGTGCACTTGCAAGAATATTGTGGGAAACTATCAAGGAAAAGATTGCAAATGCTTAAAGATATGGGCGATTGAATATCAAAATTGAAAAATTGTATTAGCGGGCAATGATAAGAACGGCGACGTGATGCGCTCAAGAATCTCTGACGTAAATAAAAAAAAAAAAGAAAGATTGGTTTGTAAAAGTGGGAGGCCTTACCCCGGACAACGTAGAGATTGAGGTGCTAAAGAGGACGGCCGTATTTTTAAAAAAGGGGTCAGTAGACAGGCAAAGAAGTGCTCAAGTCCAACTTAATTTAGTCTGTATGTTATTATATACCGAATTTGTCTTTTACAGTTAGTAGCAATTTGGGCAAAGACTGTGAGGAAATTACAAATCCTTTTTGAAATGGGTAAAGACCTTTACTTCCCAGAACCTTCATTGATGATTCCATTTCTATCATGCGTTTAAGAATTTCGTCTTGGTTTGACATGTTCAACCCAGCTCGTTTCCACGTGTCTTGGAAAGTTGTGAAAAGTTACACCTTCTTTCGTTTTGCTTTTATTGGACGAACACCCGTAATTAGCATTATAACGAAACATTTTGTGTATTGCAACAGATACCGTAAGCAATAAAACAGTGTTATACAATGAACAGTTTCAGATTACCAGTTTATAAATAGGCTCGGGGACAGCTTCGCACTGAACACCAGGACTCCCTGACGCCATAATCCGACTGACCCAGTGTTTACCTGCACAGAAAAGGACACGTTTTAGGTCGCTGGTGGCTTGACCTGGTATTCTTTAGACCTTGGGGGTGATAATGAAATTTTCCTATAACGATGTTAATGGCTATGGCGATATCCTTTCTCTATCCAGTACATTCTGACTTCTTAAACCTTCCTCCCGCATGTCATTTACTGTTTCATCCTTCCATCTAACTTTGGCCTTTCCCCTCTCCTGCCCTCCAACTCCATGCTCATAATTTCTCTCTCTCTCTCTCTCTCTCTCTCTCTCTCTCTCTCTCTCTCTCTCTCTCTGTATACATATATGTGTGTCTATGTATATATATATGTGTGTGTACATATATATATATATATATATATATATATATATATGCGTGTGTGTGTGTTTGTGTGTATGTATATATATATATATATATATATATATATATATATATATATATATATATATATATATATATATATATATAGAGAGAGAGAGATAGAGAGAGAGAGAGAGAGAGAGAGAGAGAGAGAGAGAGAGAGAGAGAGAGTTCCATAGCTTGTCGTAAATGGAAGTATATTAATGAGAAAAATCGAATAACTATCTTTAAAAGCTCTTGAAGCTGGGCAACCCTTGGATTACTTCGCTTTGAAATGTCCCCTCGTGGGAACAGAAAATAATAAAAGCCAATACTGTAACGTAAAGTACAAAGTCAAGTAAGTAGATCATATCAGATGAGCACTTTTACAGAGGGAAATAAGGGACGGAAACCCCATTGCGTAATTTTTTCGATAATGCAATCAAGGTCATGAGTCGGCGTTCCAATAAGTAATGCAAATATCACGTCCAATCTATATGATAACCAGTTTTCTTTTCATGAGTGTTTGTTTACTCCGTGAAGCTTCGCTGACTGCCTCTGAGGACGTAGTATTGCAGTTCCAATTAAGTTTTAAATGAAAAGCCTTTGAGCTTCCTCTGCGAAGAACACTGCAAATGCTGTCGGATATTAGCATTTATATGGAATTGGTTATATCTTTTGTTCTGGCTAACACAACATTAACCCTTGCCTCCATGTAAATGTTTTGAGATAAAACTAGTATCTGATGGCAGTTCTCTGCTGGTCCCAACTGACCCGCACCTTAAAAATTTCATAGGGTAATAACCAGTTATTACATTATGCTAATGCATTCCAGTGCCAAAAAAAGTGAAAGCTGCAGGAAAGATAGAAGAAGCTAATATGAATAATGAAGATAACTTACACAGTACATAAACATCTGCTCTCCACATCAGATTAACTGCAACTGCCTTAGATTTCCATAAGTATGAAATATTTTTCTTTGCTCGTGCATTTGCTGATTCGAACCCACATTCAGTAGGCTAGGGTAGGATAAGCCAAAATCGGTCTGCCACGAAGGACATACTGGAAATCTGTTTAAGATCATACATTCATATCATCTGTCGAATTCAATTACATTTTGCTAGGGCTGGAATATACACCCATACTCACTGTCGTAGCATGTTTTTTTTTTTTACTGGTATTTTTTTAGGCACTTTCACCAGTTATAAATGTACTTGTAACAGCCACAATGACCTCTTGACTTCTCGACTTCTTCTTGCACTTTTCGGATCTCCTTAATATTAAGCCTTTAAAACAGACCACAAAAAATGGTAATTTGGTGTATAAACATATTTTGATAGTGTTCGGTGTATAGTTTTCAATGTAGCAAATAAGAATAAGAAAACTACTGATTTTTTTTCAGCAATTCTCCTAATCATCAGAAAGATCTTTGACATGCATCAGATCTTATTGCTTTTATATATAAGGCATTCTCAGTTCCGCAGTAACCGAAAAAAACCAATATCACTCTTCATGAAGCTCTTCAAGCTTTTCATCCTATTTACTGTATAAATGCCCTACTACGAAGGTTAGTATGGATGTGTTTGAGTGGAGAGATATATGAATATATAAATCAAAATTAATTTTTCTGTATATTTTTCGTGGCAGACTGATATACGCTAATCTCACTCAACCTACGCACGAGAGTTATGAGTCTTCATTTTTTTCCACACGCGGATTAGGGATTGTACTGATAAGCATATCTGTCTATTTGTATCTCTCTCTCTCTCTCTCTCTCTCTCTCTCTCATATATATATATATATATATATATATATATATATATATATATATATATATATATATATATATATATATATATATATATATATATATATATATATATATATATATATATATATATATATATATATATAAATGTATATACATATACATATTGGGATTGGTAGATAGATAAATATGCTCATTAATACAATTCTTAAATCCAGGTGTGGGAAAAAATCTATAAATATATGATTTTAGTTTTCGGCCTTATACCCATGTGTCCTTTTTATACTCACAAATATTTAGCCATGAATACCAATTAATATCAGATTCACTTAACCGTAGGAATAGCTTATATCTAGAGGAATATATATATATATATATATATATATATATATATATATATATATATATATATACATACATATATAGATTTATATATTCATATTTATCATATATATTTATATATACATATACTTTATATATATCATACTGGCTATTTTTAGTAAAGCCTTGTAAGACCAAACCAATTTTCTTTCGTAAATTCTTTTCTTTAACCCACCAAATCTTTAGATCCTCTTAGCTCAGACTTACTGTCTGTACAGAGGTGGCGGTGAATCTCCCGGAGAGTAAACTCACTTTTTTATCCTTAGAACACAGACATTAATAAATGCCATTTCCGAAGAAGGTAATGAATTAAAAGAAACAAAAGATTAAATATAATTATAATATATACAGTATATATATATATATATATATATATATATATATATATATATATATAATAGATTTCAGATATTGGTAGTTTCGTTATCTTACATTCAACTATTGTAAGGAGAGCAAAAAAAAAAGAGAGAGAGCCTACGTAAAGTATTGTTTGAGCTATTCATTTCAGAAGAAGTAAATGAAAATTCTAGGGCCAGGCTGAACAGTAGAAATAGATTAAATGCCCTTGGCTGTATTCTGATGTGGTTTGTAATGGCTGAGATCAAACAAATGTTGTTGAATAAAAGAATATATCTCAGATTAAACTGAGCACACTATCTAAAACTTGATAAAACGAATTAATACATGAAATTAATCGTGTTCTTCATTTAAGATAATGGCTATCAAATTCACAAAATAAAAAATATGGGCAAGTAGATATCTCCCTAGGTAAATTTTCCCATAAAATATGATAAATTGTATTTGAAAACTCAGATGTTAAAGGCTACTAAAATGAGTTTGTCACCCAGTTTTGCAAAAAAAAAAAAAAAAAAAAAAAATAATACAAAAAATATTTCCAAACGCAGAATTGAAACTGTCATAGTAAAAGAATTTGAAAATTTAGCAAGTGAAATTGCTCCTGATGTAATACTAACAGTCTGAATCATCATTCGCAAAATTTGTCATTGTACTCGTAGTACAATTCTCTAAGTTACGATTATGCCCTACGTACAATAGGAAGCGCATTATTACTTGTATTTTCCGTTTATTTGTCCATATTTCATTGATAATGAATGAGGAGCCCAACTCTGCATGGGCAGTGTACAGAAAAAGACATTCTCCCGACAAGACAGACGTACCAAAGACAAGAGAGAAATATACCAGGAGGTACTTTATTGATCAGATTTGGTGTGTTTCTTTACCAAGGGACATCTGCCGAATACTGATTGTTTTTTTTTAGGTACTGTAGAAGCTGCATAATTTGGGTGTTGGATGTAACCAACCTGTATGCCGTGGATTTCTAATCCAACCTTTTTTTATATATGTTCCGTACTGTGGAGGATGTTCTTGTCATTTTATGGTCTACTTAATTCAGTACACATAGTTCCTCGTTGGACGAGTTGGTAGAGTTCTCTGCTATTACTCCGGGCGGCCAATGAAGAATTAAAGGAATTTATTTCTGGTGATAGAAATTCATTTCTCGGTATAGTGTGTTCGGATTCCAGAATAAGCTGTAGGTCCCGTTGCTAGGTAACCAGTTGGTTCTTAGCCACGTAAAGTAAGTCTAATCCTTCGGGCCAGCCCTAGGAGAGCTGTTAATCAGCTCAATGGTTTGGTTAAACTACGGTATAGTTAATTTGGCCTTAGAGTTAATAATTTTAGTGTGGTTGATTTTTTTCTGGGAAAAAATCCATTTTTTGCATGTACTTGATTACTTTAGTGATTGCAGGTTGTATTTTCAACCGTTATATGTGCCATATTAAGAAACTTAGTGACCTAACTGGGAATGTTAAGGAACGGCATAGGTTTGTTAATTCTTGGGAAGCATTCCTTATTATATTTCCTGAACCTTAAAGTGCAGTAAGTACACCATAGATATTCCTTCTACACGTGCGGGGCGAAATCATACCGTTAATGATATATGCAATATCCGCCGGAGGGTTTAATTTCAAGAATTAGTGTAAATGTATGTGTACTGTAAAAAAAAATGTAAAGAAACGAGTTGAATATTAATGAAGCGCGAGGAGAATCCAAACAATAAAGAACGGAAATAAATAGAAGAAAAGAAGAGCTTCTATCTCTCGTAAGTATGCAAATTCAGGGTCATGTTTGAAGCGTTCAAAAGTTCCGTCGCGCCAACTAGATTAGTGGATTCGAATTACGTTTCATTTACAAATTAATTGGAAAGGCTCCGGAAAGAGAGTTTTGTATCAACCTGCTCTAAATGCATAGCAGCTCTCTGCAACGACAACCCTGCGACGACATGTTGATACAGGGCCAGACAACGTTTCCTAAAATAGTCTTTTTTTTCGTAATCTTGTCCTACTATGCTCTCTCTCTCTCTCTCTCTCTCTCTCTCTCTCTCTCTCTCTCTCTCTCTGCGGGGCAAGAGCCTTACTTGAGTAGAGATCGAGTGATTAATCTTGTCTTCGTTTGTTTTTCCTTCACGTCTCTACCTCTCTGTCTCTCTTGTACGTAATACTTTGTAAGAATATTTTTTTCCCAGTTCGCATTACGTAACGGTCTTTGCAGCGTCCCTTCGGCCCCTAGCTGCAACTGCTTTCATTCCTTTTACTGTACCTCCGTTCACATTCTCTTTCTTTTATCTTACTGTCCATCCTCTCCTAACAATTGATTCATAGTGCAACTGCGAGGTTTTCCTCCTTCTACACCTTTCAAACTTTCACTGTCAATTTCCATTTCAGCGCTGAATGGCCTTAGTTGCCCCAGTGCTTGGCATGTATGCCTAAAATCTATAAATCAAATCAAATCAAATCGTTATTCTTTCGTACTGGAGCAAGAGCGAGTTAATCCTATAGTTCCCTCGTATATGAATTGGTGGACTTTCGTGTTGTAAGAGGATCGCTGTGTTTCAAGCACATCCTCTTAGTCGTGACCGTTACAAAAGTTTCCTGTCCATCGAAAGCCTGAGTTTGATTCCGATGTATGGGTATTTAGTGGAGCTCTTGAATTGCTCTGGACCAAAATTTAATGCTCTCACTTGTTAGATATATTTGTTGGTGATTCTAATGGTGGCCAGTGTTCAGAATGTTTTTTCCATAAAATATTCACTGTCAAATATGTGTGTAAATGTGTATATGTTAAACCCTTACATGAAGGATTATTATGTTTTTAGGACACCTACCTGCAGAAGTTGGCAGTCGTGATCGAGGAACGACATCTCTCTCCCTCTCTCTTTTGCCAACGCTACTCCCCCCTCTCTCAGAAACTCATGAATCCTAAGAAAACCTACATCTAAACTGGTGTGTATAAATCAAACCTGGTATATACAAAAATAAACTTCATTTTGCAAACCCAACATAAGACCGGTTAAATGATATTTAAGCTAATAGCAGATTATTAAATCACCACTTCAAACATCAGTAAAACATAAGTTATAACAATTGTATGAACTAAATTCCCATTCCCCACACCGTCACTTAATACTCCATATTACTTAAAAGTCTGTGAGTCCTTAGTTCAAATTAAGACAGATGTCTAACCAGCCACCCAAGCCACCCGTGCTTTTGCACACCCGCGCATTGCTTATCCATGAAACATCTGTCAGAAAAAAAAAAAAAAAAACTCATTAAAACCAAAATCAAATAATCTGGGATATGTTCAAGAAAACGTACAGACAACAAAAACAACCACAGATATTAAAAATGGTAAAAGACACGGCAAGTTACTAAATGTCAACGAATGTCTTGACTTACCCTTTCAACAGGTAACTGGAGCTTGGAATTTCGCGTTATTCTAATTAGCTCCCTAAACAGCAATGAGATATATTTCACAGAAAATCTCACACTTGCCTTACCGGTCACGCCAACTAGGTACAAATGAACGAAACTATTGCCGTGGCACACCCATAATCCGGATTTCTAACCGGGTAAGAGCTTCTAGAAGATTCCACGCCGACATTACTTCCGCTCCACGTGTCACTGCATCCGAGGCAACACCGATCAGGTGGCCAATGCTGAATCGCGCTGATTGTGCTGAATCCGAAAACGACTAAGCATTCACTCTCGCGCTGCATGACTTCTGCACTGAATGACACGTTAGTATGTTTATAATACATAATACATACACATGTAGATTATATTTATATATATATATATATATATATATATATATATATATATATATATATATATATATATATATATGTGTGTGTGTGTGTGTGTGTGTGTATGTATAATGTATATATATATATATATATATATATATATACATATATACATACATTGAGGAATGGACTTATAATAAGCTAAAAGATTTTGGAATGTGGGAAATTTTAGAATGTTGATTTGTCTAACAGTTCGCAACTGCCCAAGCAAACCCACTACGTAAAGTGCGGGGGACAAAAATAGAGGGAAAGCATAAATCATAATTGGGCTGTTAAACAAGCGAAACACTGATGAGAGGTATTCCGCACGACAAATACACGCAAAGGAAAGAGATCTTAGGAATAAACACAATACAGGTAACTTTATACAAAACCTTGGCCGGGGATTAGAGAAAGTTCCAAGACAAATTTTCATCTTGTGATGGCAATGAAGATGTCTATATATCGTTCATACGTGGTTTTTTCATACGAATCGGACTGTTTGTTAAATTCTGGCTGGCAAATTCATAAATATGGTTAATTTTAACCTTCAGATTTTGAAGGTATTATGGAATACTTACTTGCTGGTCTTCATAAGAACCTCTTACGATGTTTTCTTTTACTTTACTAAGGTTTGTCCTAGGTCTTCGGGCGAACATCATCTCGAAGTAGGAAATTCTAGTTGACTCAGTAGGTGTACTCCAAAGTATACACATAAGGAGAGCCAGGTCTTCATCCAAATCTCGTTGAGTTTCACATATGTACTTGCGCAGGAGACTTTAATGGCCGGGTGTGCCCGTTCGAGGCTCGATTAGCTTGTGGGTGATATACTAAAGAAAAAATATTGGAGATGTTGAACTTCTTTAAAGTTTGCTTAAACAAATCATTAGTAATGTTGGTCTCCTGGTCACACTGCAGCTCCTTAGGGAAACCAAAGATGTTGAATATTTTAGGGAGATTAGCAATAATGGTTTTGGCAGACACGTTTTTAATAGGTTTGACTAAAGGAAAACTAGGTTGTACACAAGATAGTTAAGATTGCTTTTTAGTTTTGGGAAGCAGACCAACATAATCTACAGTTACCTTCTGAAGAGGAGAAGTAGGCACCGCGATAGGAACTGATTAGGTTTATGCGTTACCTGACAAGGATGGCTAGACTCTATGTGATATTTTACATCAGCTTTCATACCAGGCCAGTAGTAATCTTCCAATAAACGCTTATAGGTTTTGGAAATGCCTAGATGAGACTGCTGAATGAGCAAGACCCAATAAAGCTGAACGAAGATTAGAAGAACTGCAAGCTGATAACTTTCATGCCAGGAATTTTTCTGTAACGTCTCATAAGGATGTTATTATCGAGATGAAAATATGGTAACTTGTTTCCATCAGCATTGTCTTTTACTTTATCAAAATGATCTTTCAAACTATCATCAGACTTTTGATAACTGGAAACACTGAGTATGACAATAAACCCAATAAGCTAGTCAAAACAGTTGTATGTTGAAAATGCACAAATGAACAGATTACTTGAAACAGCACTACCATCATACACAAGCTCAATTCAACTACCAAATTCCAAAACTTAACTGTCATTCGCGATTTTAAAATGATGCAAAGGCACTCATAAAACACAGAAATTACCTTAACAATTATTAAATGCGAGACTGAACACAAACAATTCCAGACAATTATTCCCCTTTAAATGAACGAGCAGTTGCTAATAGTGATTTTTCAAAAATTAATACCAATCAGACAACGTAGTTCACCAATATTACACACCCTTGAACAATCTACAACGAAACATTAAAGATTCTAAATTAGAAGTAAACACAAGGTACCAACTGTTACCTGCAAAAGGCATAAACCTTTAATTGTCCGTTGAGGTAGAACTTGAACCTGACGACGACGTAGTCGTAAAATATGGGAACAAAGTCCTGAAAAGAGCGAGGGTCGTACCCTGAGTAAGAGGAGCAGAGGTTCCTATGGAAGGAATCTTTTAATTCCGTAAGGTGAGGTTTTGAATACATCGAAGCACCTTGGAGAAGTTGGGCCGACTGTGAAGATATCTCTAAGCGATGGTAGTCGACAGGATTCCATTACCGTGCCTGCCCGTCCTCCAAAATGCCGATGCATGCTTAAGATGACGTGCACCAACACATTTTCGCATGTGAAAAGAACAGAATAGAACATAGAATATACGCCAAAGGTCAAGCGCTAGGACCTTTGAGGTCATTCAGTGCTGAAACAGATATTGACAGTGAAAAGACTTGAATGGTGCAACAGGAGGAAAACCTCACAGTTGCACTATGAACCAATTGTTAGGAGAGTGTGGAAAGTCAGGTGGAAGAAAGACAATGTGAACGGAGGTACAGCAAAAGGAATGAAGGGGATTGCAGCTATGTGTCGAAGGGACACTGCAAAGAACCTTAAATAGCGCCAACAGTGCAACGCATGAGGTGCACTAACGGCACTACCCCTCCTACCCCCTTACGTTGTCATATGCGAAAGATTGAGTACGCTGGAGAACACTATCCGGTGGTAGTCGTTATAAACTTGCAAAATATCACCAATACACTTAGCTCGTGTTATCCATCGTGACAGAAAAAACCAAATGAATATCACATTCTGTCAAGATCGAGTGTAAGTGTAACGCAAATGTAAGTACATCCCGGGCAGGCCCCCAATTTTGTCACATCTTATAATTTACTTTCCACTGGAACAATTCATTAATATCTCATTGGTGAGGGCAACGCTTCATGTAGTGTAAGGTAGATTTACGAGGTGAATTAACAATCCAATGTTAAATTAAAAGCTTTACTTAAATCAGCTCCTTAGGGGGGAGGGGGCAGTGCCGCCAGTGCACCTCATGCGGTGCACTGTAGGCATTACCTAAGGTTCTTTGCAGCGTGTCTTTGGCCCCTAGCTGCAACTCCTTTCGTCACTTTTACTGTACCTCCTGTCAATTTCTATTTCTTTCCGCCCTCTGTTAACAATTGATTCATAGTGCACCTGCGAGGTTGCACTGTTACACGTCCTGTTACACCTTTCAAATCTTTTACTGTCAGTTTCCGTTTCAGAGCCGAATGACCTCACAGGTCCCAGTGCTTGGCCTTTGGCCTAAATTCGATATTCAATTCAATTCATTTACTTAAATCAAATAATTTACGGATATATGAACAATAATTACAAATAACCACTTAATAAATGTAATAAACAAGATACTCTTAAGCCACCGGATAATGAACTCAAAAGACTTAGTTGTACATAGTTGGAAGTTAGCTTTTTCGGGGTTGTACAGAGGAAAAAATAATGTCATTTATTAAAATATATTTTATAATATATGTATATATATATATATATATATATATATATATATATATATATATATATATATATATATATATATATATATATATATATTTATAATATATATGCATGCATTTTAAACATATATGCATGCAGGCAGAGAAGATTACGAAGTAAATTCTTGAGCAGCTTAAAGAGTAATAAATCCAGATGAGGCCATCATTCTTCCCAGGCCACAACATCGGGTTGAAGAAATGCCAGGTGTTG
The DNA here is from genome assembly GCF_040412425.1 of Macrobrachium rosenbergii. NCBI lineage: Eukaryota > Metazoa > Arthropoda > Malacostraca > Decapoda > Palaemonidae > Macrobrachium > Macrobrachium rosenbergii. The sequence continues at coordinate 64,665,240 of NC_089742.1, read as the reverse complement.
CTTTAATCTCTAAGTTCCAGGAGGAATTCTGGAAGCCTGGAGAAAACAAATTATCTTAACATAACCTCACGTTTCAGTAGTAGCTTTCAGGTCCGATTAATGTTCCTGGTTGTCAGGCTAGGTGAGGAATGCGTGTTTGTAATTTTATATATTACCTAATATTCCTTAGGAGTTCTTGTCCATTATTTCAGTGATACTGATGTAACAGTTGTGTGTGATGATAACTTTTTTTTAATGTTCTTTACTGCTAATGGTTTTTTGCGTAACCGTCTTGGTCCCGTGTTTTAATACTACATGAATAGTTTCTCTTATGTTGGTGTAATTTGTGGTATGATTACAGCAAGTCGAGTTAATTGTAATTTCTAAATGTTGAAGGTTCGTTTCAATTTTTTTAATTTCCTGTTGATAGTGATTACTCCTTGAAGTATTTTGAAATAAATATTTCAGTGTTTTTGATAACCGAATGAAAACTTATGTTTTTGTGTTACAGCGTTTTAATTATCATTTTTATTTATTGTTTTGTAATACTGCTGTTCCAATGAAAGTTCATAATAATCGAGAGTGCATCATCCTATGTCGTATTCTAATTTTCACCGTTGCTTAGAGTTCACACAGTACATTGTGAGATGATTGTAGTAATAGATGATAAACTGTAAACATTCTCTGAAATACAAATTTAATAATGATTTGTTGTAACTAGAATAAAGGACTGATATTAAAAATCATTGGAGCAATTTGGTGATGCAAGTGCCAGATTTGAAGAGTATTGCTAGGACCATTTTGGAGTCATGTAAAATCTTATTCGACCAGATTTAAGCTGTAAATGAAAAATGAATGGGTCAGACATGAAAGCCTCCAGCAATGGTTTTATGATTCGGTATTTGTATTGCCATACCAATATCTTTTGCTAGTGTTGTTTGATTTTCTTCAGAGTTTCAAAAAAATTTCAGTACTGTTAATATTTTACTTATTTAATGTTTTTCTTGTGTTATTATAACTGTTATTACCGGGAAATGCACCCGTATGTTTGCCTTATGTTTATCTCAAGATTTGTACAAATTCATGAGCACTTGTTTCGTAAGGAGTACTTATTTACCTGAGTTTATCACGGTCTATTGTATTGGAACATTGTTAATACTTTTTTTCGTAATTCTGTCCTTCTTGTTTTACGCATTTCATTAATTTTTTGTTTGTTGTTTCCCTGTATTAATACTTCATAATGTACCCATATATGTTCCCCCTTTATCCCCAAGATCTGAGTAACATTAAGGTTGTTTTCGTACGTTATTTGCATGCACTCGTTATTGCCGTTGTCCAATATCTATTAGAAATTTTTAATATCTTTTCATAACGGACACTCGGTTAAAACCGTATATTAGAGCTTATTTTTTAAATCACGTATCTAGGTAATATCACCATAAAGAAGATTAAATCACTAGCGTTAAGGCGGTAAAAATAATTTATAATAACAAAATAAAATGCAATGGTAGATACAAACACTCCCCTCCTCCACATGAGAGTACAGGAGTCGATCCCAAAAACATCGACTGAGAGAGAGAGAGAGAGAGAGAGAGGGGGGGTTTCAGGGGATGGAATAAGAAAAGCAGTGCCCATTACCAAGCCCCTTTCCTTGCCCATTCTTTCTTGCCCATTTGAATAGCTAAACACTCAAAGAGAAATTATGGAAATGCGGGATTCAATATGATCCCAAGGCTTCAAAGTTAGCCCAAGAATTACCATAAACTAAGACTGATTACTTTGGCAATATCTTCCACGCATTGCTTTTAGTTTTTCGTTCAGAGGTTCGATATGTCTCCATAAAACTCGCTTGATTGTCCTCCTTTTCAGAAAAGATGAAGAAGAGTACGAACAAAAGAAAATAAAAAATACAAAACAAAATAGAATGGCGAGCCGCCATTCCCACTCGTTTATCATGGGGAAATAAGTGTTGTTGGTAGGACACCTTAGCTCTCATTTTCTGCTTTCTCTCTCACTATTTTCACTGTTTTCTTCCCATGAACGGCCTGGAAAGAAATGACTATTGAGGTGTATGCAGGGTGCCTCAGTGAATTTTAAAAAGCAAAATAATCTCTTTTTTGGGGTCTGCGTTGCGCTGGGTCGCGTGATCTTATCGATTATCGTTCTGAAGGAGGAATAAAGAGAGAGAGAGAGAGAGAGAGAGAGAGAGAGAGAGAGGGGATTACTTACTCCATCCCTGTGATATTGCGGCGGCAATTTGAAAATTTTTGTTTGGACGATTGCGAAAGCCTGGTGTTAGATAATCAGCAGAGAGAGGACAACCCTCTTAACAGTTAGCATGGTATAATTGATATGGCAGTTTGATTTTTTAGCAGCTATTAAAAGACATATACCTTTGCATGTCTGTAGATTCATTTTCTGTGGTGAATCAATGCCGGATTAAGTACTTAAACACATGCCATGTCCAGAACATTTAATTTAATTTAAGGTTTCGCTACATTCGCGTGCAGCATTTTCAAAACTGAAAAAGGAGAAACAAGTCACAAAGGCTGAGATTCACATTTCAGAGATATACATAAATACATAAAAAAATATTAATGCATCCTTAATTTATTCTTTTTATATGTTGTAAATAGTTTCTCGTACTTTATACACATTCTTGTGCATATTTTTGAGTGTTTTCTGCATTTTTAAATTTTTTTATAATTTTAATATATTTCAGGTATTTATGAATATCTCTGAATCGAAAATTTCTACCTTTGTGACTTCTTTCTCCTTTTTAAGTTTTGAAAACGTTATGCATGAACGTAGCGAAACGTTAGATTAAGTAAAATACTTCATGCATTTCATGTGTTTAAGTACTTAACCCTGCAACGATTCCCAAGAGAAACTTGTGTCAAATTTCATCAGAACCTGATATAGATTAATGTTTCTTCGTACCAATGCATTGCATAAGTTTCGCATTTCATAAAACGTTTCTCCTCCAGTCCCACTTCCGTCTTTCCATCTTTCTGTCCAACCACTCCAACACCATCTTTTCACTGTCTTGAGCACTAAAATGGCTGACAGTTTCCAAGTCCTTGGCTTCATACCCAGATTTTCATAAATTCAATCAAATAAAATGTTTCTAGGTCATTCATAGGCTTAAGAATGGGCTTTCTAGGGTAACGTAATTTCATTGAATTAACATCCTGAGAACGTCAGTATCCATGGTCGTATTATGTCCAGCACATCCTTCAAGGTATTTGTGTCTTGTATTTATTTCACGCACACAAATATGTATTATATATATATATATATATATTATATATATATATATATATATATATATATATATATATATATATATAATAATTTATATTTACTGTATATATATATGTGTATACATATATACAGTTTATATATATATATACAATATATACTTTTACTGTATATATATATACACACACACACACACATACATATATATATATATATATATATATATATATATATATATATATATATATATATATATATATATATACACACATATATATTTGTATGTGCATGAAATAAATGCAAAACATAACTACCCTGACGGAAGTGCTGGACATAACACGACCCTGGGTACTGTCATTCACATGATGTCAATTTGATTAAATTTCATAACCCTATATAGATTCTAAATTCTTAGTCTTAAGGGTGACGTAGAAACATTGTATTTGATTGAATGTATGAAAATTCAATCATGTCAGTATATAGAATACATACCGACATTATATATATATATATATATATATATATATATATATATATATATATATATATATATATATATATATATATATATATATATAATTGTTTGTGTGTAACCTTCGGTGTTTGTTTGAACATTCTCTCACAAGTTTGTGATGTTAACGTGAAGCGAAAAACATCCTTTGCGCTGTATTTTGCAACCTAAACAGCTGTACGTTTATTTTTTCAAATTGAAAAAAATTCGACATATACACTGCATGCACGAAATGTGTTAAACTAATAGAAATAAATTGGCATATTTTAGGTGAACGTTGATGAGACGAACTCGAGAAAAAGGTTAGAAAACCCGTGTGTGGTCGTTATCAACCTTTTCCTTTGAAACGCCTAGATTTCATATTGATTTGAGTTGCTCAGCCGTAACTTGCATCAACCAATAAATCAGCTATAGAACCAGAGACTCGCTGTCTCAAGTGATACAATCATTACGAGAAGCACTGTTACACCTTGATGAAATCAAGTCCTGTGTTTAGATCACACACACACACACATATATATATATATATATATATATATATATATATATATATATATATATATATATATATATCATATACACACACACACACACACACACACATATATATATACATATATATATATATATATATATATATATATATATATATATATATATATATATATATATATATATATTATTGTTATGTGTGAGGGTTTATTGATGAGTTTATTACTTGATTTACATAATTTTTATAAGGCCCTGTGTGCCAAGGACACACGTAACCTGTCAATGAAGCTACAAATTCACCTCAGAAACAGCTCTTTAAACACTCAAGGTCGCCAGTCGAGGGAAATTAACCTCAACACAAAGAATATGCCGTTAACTAAGGAAATTACGATAAACGTCGCCCTACTTCGGACGCAGGCAACCTCTACTCGTTAATGTAGTATTAAAAACACAACGGCTCTTCCGAACAATGGATTCGAGACACAAGGCTGCATAAAGAATTTGAAATATCTTGCTCAACTTTCCGTAATTCCTAGTTGCTTCACTGGAATAGTTGAATGTCGCTAAACAATATACATTATGCTTAATATAGACTTCGTGAAAGTGAAATGGGCTTGGGGTTTTCATGGTGGCGGAAGAATGAAACAAAGGAAACTGGAAATACAGAAAAAGGGGCTAGTAATTTACGAAGTTTTGAACAAAACACAGACTTTACCTTGGACGACTAGTTGTTGCGCATACAACAGACAATCAGAAGTTCTTTGATGAATTCGCCACTTCACTACTAACATAGACTATAAACAAAGAGACAAAGGGGCCGAGGCACATAGAGCGTGCGTCCGTAACTGAAGTCTGGTTCTCTCTCTCTGCTGGTCCGACCTAGTTGGGTCAAAACAGGGCGTCCGTTCTTGCCCTCGGGGGTCTGAAACTTTGTCAAAAACATTCGCGGAAGAGAACAGGTAAAGAAAGCTTAAGGCCACCTATCATAAGGTTGATTATGGAAATTTTCCTATGGGGGTTAAATCCCTAATGCTACTGAGTTCTGGCTACGAACGAACGTTAAAAGTTTGAACTGTCTATGCGACCCTACCGATACACCCGTCTTTTCCGCCGTGGTCAGTCTGATATATATATATATATATATATATATATATATATATATATATATATATATATATATATATATATATATCTATGAACGTATGCATGTATGTATGTATTACACACACAGGCATTAGGTGTGTTTGAATTAACCAGGCGAGCTGTTGAGCTTCGGGCTTTCTTTATCTCTGCAAATAGAAAAAATAAAAAGGTTTCATGAGATGGTCAGGAGAAATAGCGGTAGATTTCGTCGGAAATGGCAGTAGATAACATTTTATTTTATTAGGTGGGATATAATAAGTAACTTTGGAAACCGGATTAAGTGGACTGGAGGTACAAACGAGAATGAATTTTACGACCAGCAAACCCTTTGTAATAACGCTTACAGGAATGGCCCCTCCCCGAGCGACTTTGGAGAGAGTTTGCATGATATATCTCCCCTCGGGATCGCCCTCCTCCCGCACATACCCACCCCATCGGGAGGCAAGGAATAGGTCATGGGGTAGGGCAGCTGAAGGGTCTGGGAATGGAGTAGAGTAGGGAACACCGGATGGAGGACCCCCTACCATGCCAGTTTTTCATTTCCTTCGTCGGGAAATGAAAGTGAAAAATGAACGGCAGAGAAAAATCTTTCTCTGCCTGTTGTCGTTCACGGTTTATTTTATTGTATGTATTCGGCAGCTTTAAAGTTCTGTGGCTAAAAGTTTTCACATTCTTTCTTTTCCATTTTTGTCAAAATTTTTGCCCATTTATTTTCGGATAGACTGGGTTTCATTTAATGCGCATTTTTCTTAGGTGCGTCATGTTTGATAACTATAAAAGCGCGAAAATGGACAACGACCTTATGAAGCTCATTCTTGGGACGAAATTTGAGAATAATAAATCCTGTAATTGTATACGTATGCACGAAGCAGCAGTGAATCAAGAATGCCATGTTTGCAAGTTTTTCATTCGTTTTATTATTCATATGTTACTAACTCTACGAGAATTTGTTTACCAGGAAAATTTTTCGATTAAAAAATTCCCGGTATAGTTTGCATTCTTTGAATTTGTTTTTCTTGGAAATTTAAATATTACATTTTTTAATATTTATGTACACCGTATACGTAAACCCTTGTATCAAGGATAATTGAATTTTACGGTATACAAAATTGTTCATGTGGTAGTGTGCTGCACCGTAATCCGATTTCCCTTTTTAAAATTTGAATCCAAGTTTAGGGTAAAGTAAGAAATCTTATGGATTAAACCGATTTGGAAGCGTTATGCGATGTAATGTTTGTTATTTGAATTGATAAGAATTTTTCTTTCTGGAGAAAAAGACTACCAATTGAACAAGCGGTCAGTTTTATTATTTTGTATTCAGTCGTATCTTCTAAACATCTGTTTTGATAGTGATAACGTCACGAGAAATTCCACGAAAGTAAATGAGAAAAAACTCATACTTATTATTGAAACTCTGCATAGGAATATTGAATAGAGTTCGCAGAAACATTTGTTATCGAAGACTTGTTATTGTAATCACAGCGATAAGGAAGGAAAGACATTTCTCTTGTTAGTGTCGAGTGTGTAAAAACCCTAATTGAAATGTTGAAGGTATGTACCAGAATTGGAAATGGAGAGAACTGAATCATGCTTTTTTTCCACATAAATCAACAAACATATCAAGGCAAAAAAAATTCATAGAATTGATTAAGATCGCCAACAGTTTGCTGGAAAATATGAAATGCTTACTTCAGTTGAATGGCATTCGAGTGAAATTACATAGTCTCTCTCTCTCTCTCTCTCTCTCTCTCTCTCTCTCTCTCTCTCTCTCTCTCTCTCTCTCTCTCTCTGTTACTCAATTATGATAAGATTGTGACTGTAATAAAAACTGTTCGGATCGGGGAAGAAGATTCTGAGCAATCTCAGTATTTTCCGGGAGAGAAGAAACGACAGTCTTGGAAGGTTTTGATGTACATAGGAAGAATTTATATGTAAAAAAAATTCCATTTGGGATAGCATTTCTTCAACGTAAATAAGTTATGTAGATCTAAATGTATCAATTTTGATATGAGGAAAGAAAAATTTATCCAGAACTCGCATGAATGACAAGGAAATATTACTTGTCGGTGGAAGGGGCAAGACGTAAATGGAAATTAGTTGGAACTGAGTGATTAATTCCCACCCAAATTAATTGAATCGGCTGAAGATGAAAACCTTATTTTTCTGTCCCTTTAAATTTTATGTATTTTTTTATATTCTTATATAAAAGAAGCCTATGAGAAGGAAAACCTGTTGGCAAAAGCGAAACAAAAGGAAAAATTTTGAATAGAAAGAAAACAGACAAACGTCAGTCTTCATTTAAAGAATACAATAAAAAAAAATCCTATTATAGTATATCAGAATCTCTTAACCTTCTAATAAACCATAATTTTCATTTTACTGCAACGAATTCCACCGAAAAACAAGATAAAGATAATAGACAGGTTTGTAGTTGTATAGACAAGTGGATCAATGTATATGCTGTTCTTTTCTAAAAAATAAAAAAAAAAGAATTCTTTGTTGAAAAAATAGTAAATTTTAATCCAGTTATAAAAGTGCCTCAAATAGTAATTAGCAGTGAGATATTCATCACTTTATCTAAGTAAGGGCGTAAATCATATATCGAATGATTGTAAATTCTGTTAGTGCTTCAGCTTCCAAAAATGTGCTTAATTTTTTAAAATCAGCACGAAGTTAGCTGTTATGGTTTCACTCGTAAATTTCTACCCTATTGACTTTTTTCGTTTTTATACGGACAAATAGATTTTTCTTTGAAATTACAATGCTTAAATAAAATCATTATACACTCTTTGTAGATAGGAATCCTCAGAAGAAAAATATTTTAAAGTTAATTAACATAAAATACTCGATACATAATCTAGATATATAATCGATCACAATTTCCATGTTTATTTTCCAAACAAAAAAGGATTATTTTACACACACACACACACACACACATGCAGACCTATTACGCTCCACGAAATAATTTTTTTTTCTCATCTTGAAGTCAGCAGAGCCTTTTATTATTGAGATCAAATTTGGAAGGCTGAATGTTTTCTCTTGTTTCACTTGAAAGGCATATCCACTCAGAATATTATCTACAGAAGCAAGCAAAAGTTTAGAGAGAGAGAGAGAGAGAGAGAGAGAGAGAGAGAGAGAGAGAGAGAGAGAGGGTGGGGGCCGGGGCGTAATGCGTTTATGCAGAATCCATTTCTCGGTTATCTAGGTATATACCCAGAGGGAAGACAGGGTGTGAGTCTTCTTTTATGAGCGTTGGAAAATATCCCAGGAAGCCATTCTTTCATTTTGTCAGCAGTTCAACATAGAAATAAACGTCAGTCTCTTGTATTTATTAGTTTTATTGTTCAGTAAATGTTAATCCATCAAAGACAGCCCTGATTTCAGGTACACTTTTGATAATCCACGGTTATTCTCTTTGCTTTCCACAGCTTTTCGGCTATGCATAACATGAAATATTAAGTTAAGGTTCTCTTGTGAATCCCCTTAGGCTAATGCAATATATATTTTCTGTCAGCACTTCATGGAATTACATGGGCGTATCTGATAGGCGATTGGATTTTTTTTTTATTTAGTTTTAATTCGCTAATATTCTTGCGTCATTTTGTAATTCACCCATTTTTAGCCAGCGCTTCAAGATCCTCCGCTTTTAGCTAACTAAGCCATTCCTTTTATGCCCTTGTTAGGAAAATAAATGATCCCTGTTAACACTTTTTCATACTGCTGAAAACGCCTATTTTACCATTTGCTGACGTCACTTTCTCTGTAAGAAAAGTTAACAATTTCTCTTCTCTCTCTCTCTCTCTCTCTCTCTCTCTCTCTCTCTCTCTCTCTCTCTCTCTCTCTCTCTCTCTCTCTCTCTCTCTCTCTCTCAGTACAGGCTTGTTTTAGTTTGCTGCCAAACGTAAATGAGTTGACAACAAATCTACTGTATACGGTATATCAACGCAGATAATCGGTGGAGTTAGATTTTTCTAAGCTTGATCCTGTGCGTTACCGTTCCCTTTACTGTATTGAGCCAAAATACTCTCTTGTCCTTTGTGTTTAATAAGTCTTTATTGTGTTAGAAACAGGCCTGTCTTGCAGATCATAATTAAAAGAATAACCAAATATATAAAACTCGTCATTGTGCTGGCTTCGATACCTTCCGCTTAATAACATTTTCTATGCTTGATGAAAAAGTGAGTTTGTCTGTTCAAGTCCTGCAAATGCTGAGATTAGCGGACTTTAGAGATCACGGAAACGGTGTTGATAGAAATCTGGCGATTGACGCTCTGAAGGCCTGTCTTTGAAACACTGCTGTACAAAAATGTCAAGTGTTGCAACAGTTCAGTTATATCTTGTGCTGTATATCCGATAATACGGACATAAAAGACTACTTGGTTATTTTTTTGCTTCTGAAAATTGCTGGACACCATGAAAAACATTTTAGATAAAATTCTCATGTGAAACGGCAAACAAAGCAAAATGACTCGACGAATATGGCAACCAAACATCGGCAACGTTCAGGAAAATATTAGATTTCTATTAAACAGACATTGCTGTAAACGACTAGATCGACCCTCCCTTGGAAGTGTAATAACATGCCAATTTGATGGAGGACAGCCTCTTTGCCTTCTCAGAATTGGTCATACTTCTGTGACACAGTCCTCGAATGGGCAGTCATTCCCAGTCAGTTTGCAAGTGAAGTTTTAGTAGCCCTGGTCATTTATGATATGTTCTTTGCCTTAGCTTTTTTTATTCTTTATTTGCTCTTCCTTGTGCGCGCGTTTTAGACTGATGTTCTGTAAAATAGTTGTTTTTAAAAAGTACCATAATTAAAGAAGATATGTTTAGTGCTTCATGATTATCTTATGAGAATTTGCTATAGTTAAACTTTGCTTAAGTGATCCCTTAAAGTATCATAAATAACTGTTGCAGTATAGAACACCTTGTACAGTAATTCATGACCAAAGAAAAATAAGCATGCATATATGTATATATATATATATATATATATATATATATATATATATATATATATATATATATATATATACAGTATATATTATATATATATATATATATATACATATATATATATATATATATATATATATATATATATATATATATATATATATATATATATATATATATATATATATATATATATATATATAAACATATGTCTGCTTGAAAGAGCATCTTTGATCTCCAGTGACATACATACATGAATGCTCAAAAGGAATTATATATATACAAATGCTTATTTTCTTTTTCCGTAACTATTAAGTCTTGTCCTTTAATTAGTAAGAATAAATATATATTTTCTCTGAAAATATTTCTGTGGGAAGAATATATATATATATATATATATATATATATATATATATATATATATATATATATATTGTATATATATACATATATATGTGTAATGTATGTATGCATGTATATGTGTATGGCTTTAATTTCCAGTGTGCTTGTGCTCCTTTCTTCCCACAGAAATATTCCAGAGAAAATTCAGCAAAGATTTATTCTTGACAAGCGAAAAGAACTTACTCTAATTAAAGGACAAGACTCTTAATAGTTACGGAAAAAGAAAATAAGCATTTAATTTTCCTGCTCGTCTTTTCACTTGCGTTTTGACTAGATTGCTCTATAATTCCTTTTGAGCATCCCCTTTCTCCAGACTGGCGACTCGGAGTTGACCACATACTTGAAATCACTGGAGATCAAAGATGCTCTTTCAAGCAGACACTCATGTTTCAGAGGTTCTTAGTTGTTGAAGAGATCTGAACATCGGGACGATTTCGAAAGTTCTGTCCAGTACAAAAGACTTTAGCTCGTTTGTTTGACTTAAGGAAAAGCTCAGAAATGTGGACATTGCTTTCCAGGGCTTGACTATGTGAGATTTTGGACTTGCAGCGAAGTATTATCCAGATTTTGTTTTTCGGCGCGAGATTGCATTTGTACCCAAATGGGGCCACGGAGATCGCTCCCCTATGCGCGCGAAAGGTTTGTTTTGTGCGATAAATCTTTGCATGAGTTGAACTGTCAAGGGTTCAAGTTGACTCAGCTTGCGAGATGAGGATCAGGACGTCGGCGTGAAAGCTCTTTTTAACGGAGCCTTCCTTTATCAGTGAGCTCGTGAATATTTTGATTATGAACAGCTCAAAAGTGCATCCGTTTTGGGGTGTTCTTTGGCAATACTAAAACGCTGTCCATAGGTAAACATGGAGAAACAGAAAAACTAAAAACGTTAAAAAAGTATATCTCCTTTGTCAAGTTTCGGTTTTAGAGAAAGTTCTTGTTATTACATTGTATGTTATAATAAAGCACCATTTATTATGAAATTGGTTTAATTTTTATTTGACGTTGACACTAATTTGTACCATGAAATATCTCATTATTCTCTCGTATATCTTTTCCCGTGAATTGCAAAAATATCGTATATTTACCATTCCTTAACTAAGCAGATCGACCGTTATTCAGAAGTGATCATGTGAAGAAAAAGAAAAGTAAGAGAGAGAAAAAAAAAACAGTCCATTTACCAATCTTTCCTGGCTTCCGCACCGCTGACCACCAGATGTAAGTGGCTGTTATAGGGAAAGCAATAAATTGGACGTACCCACCTGAGTGACAACCAATCATTTTCTTTTCTTGACTTTTATTCATTTATACATTATGCTTCGGAGAGGAAGTCGTGGTGACGAATTCCGCCTGTTAACTTTTGCTTCATCATTGTGCCGTGCGTCACTCGCAAATGAGAAACATTAATCATTCATTTTTTTCCGCTCTGTGGAGGGTGAGGTTTGATATATATCCTTTTGCTTAAAAAGATATAACTTTTTATATCACGATTCGTCTATATACAATACTCTGTGATTATTGTGTGAGAGGGTTAGGGTTGATTTATCCCGTTGCATTCAAGAGTTATTCTATGTTTTTTTTTACTAAACAGTTCTCTCTGCGCATCATTTTATACGTCTGTTTGAAGTCGCTAACGAAGCTCTACTACTCCTGGCGTCTGAATTAGGTCGGATTGTTAGGAAAGTACGTTGGGTGGTTTTCATATGTGGGGTGCTATAAGGAAAAGTTATTTCACCTGTGTTGTTTTCCCCTCTCGTGGATTTTGTATTGGAAAAGTGGTCAGAGATGGAAGGAAAGGCTTAGATGTGAGTAACGATAGATTCTTGACAGACTTAGAAAAAACAGAAGTAATGAGAAAAGAATATCTAACAAAGGAATGAAATAATGGTAGAATGGCAAAGGTTTGACTTTGTACCGTCTGAATACTAAGAAAGCTTATCTGTTACATGTTCTCTTGTGTTGAGATTTATTGAAAGACTATAAGTAGGCAAATAAATAATGAGTAGGAGTATTAGGATTTGGAATTAAAATAGGCCGAAATTGAGTACGAAAGTAAGATTATATTTAAGTCTAGTATGATACACACACATACATGCATATAAATGTATGTGTGTGTATGTATAAGTGTACCTCCGTTCATATCCTCTTCCATCTTATTTTCTTCTCTCTCCTAACAATTGATTCTTAGTGCAACTGCGAGGTTTTCCTCCTGTTACACCTTTCATGCCTTTTTACTGTCAATTTCCGTTTCATCGCTGAGTGACCTGATAGGTCCCAGCCCTTTGCCTTTGGCCTAAATTCCATATTGTATTCTATTTTATATATATATATATATATATATATATATATATATATATATATATATATATATATATATAGCCTAAATAGCTTAATTACTTGCACAATTGTACCGTGCATTCATCGAAGACTAACAGGACCGCATTTAAACAGGATGGTTTCTGATGGGTATTTAGTTCACAAAAGTTACAAGCTTTCAAGGACTGACTGTGTGTGTGTGTGTGTGCGCGCGCGCGTGCGCGTGTATAAATGCATGCACGTATGTGTGTGTGTAGGGGATGGGAAGGGGTAGGCGAAATTATTTGGATGGTATTTCTTATAATTTAAAACACCTAACGTTTTATCATTTTACGGTAAATATCTTTATGTAATGATACAAGAAAGTATTTCAGTTCAGAAACAATGGTGCAGTGCTGTTAGTTACATAATTAGTCGATCAAAATCACGTGTAAAATGATATTATTAAAGAAAACTTTTCTAAGAAATATTTTACATTTCATTATATCTCTATCTAACTCATGTATGGAACTGTTATTGAATTTATTAAAATCAGAAAGCTAGTAATGTGCTCATGTAAAAATTACAGTTTGAATTGTGGTTTACGAAACAGCAGTTTTTCCTATGAACAGAATATTCTATATGACTGTGCTAATTCAAGGCCTTGTACAAAACTCATTTTAGCCATGCTTACGCGAA
>NC_089742.1:64596505-64646505 GCF_040412425.1 Macrobrachium rosenbergii | reverse complement strand
GCATTTTCTGGAGGACGGTCAGTAGGCGCTATGGGACCAGCAAAGCGGCTTTAACTTTTTAATTAAGGACGTAATATCAGAACAGAAATATTGTTAAAAGCTGATTACAAAAGGCTTATGGACTAAGTGGTTGACCATAAACATAATTCAGCCAGCTTTATGAACGAAATATATTTAATTTGCCCTAATTTTCCGTGATGAAGATTTACTACATATGAAATGGAGTTGTTAATTAGCTTGTTCCAAAAGACCATTTTCATACATTTTGGCCTTTTGTGAAAATGAACCAGAGATTCTCGTTCCTACTGCATTAATGGATATTTTGAATCGCGGTAATAAACGCTGTGTTAATGGCGGAGCGTTTGTCAGAAGCGATTTGAAAAATCGTCGAGCCTCTTCCAAAGCGCATTTTCTTTTATTAAGAATAGTTTCTTGTTAATGTTTATCATTTTGTGTTATTATTGCTATACTTTATTTTCACCTTTTGGTACTTACAGAGTTCTTGTACTGGAAAAAATGTACCTGAAAAGCGAGATTACCCTTTCTCTGTTTTAACGGACTTTTAATTTTTTTTTTAAATCCTCTCGCATAGTTGTCGTTAAAATATTGAAAAGTCTCCCATCTGACTGTCCTCGTCTTTGTCTGTATGTGTCTGTCTGTCTGTCTGTCTGTTTGTTTATCCTTCCAACTCACAAGAGTTTGCTCGATAGCTTGATTGATTGTCAGTGATACTTGGTCGTCTGTTACCTAAAGTATCAGATTTAACAGTTGCATATGTTGAAGGATTCGTCGCAAATTCTTGATAAGCATACGTAATTTTCTGAGGGGTTTCGGTAATGTTTTTAAATAAAAATTAATATTTATGCAAAGGTTTACTTTAAAGGTTCACGAATTCCTGTTGCATCTGATCTTTTCTTTTGAATGACGTCTAATCTTGCGTAGTCCCTTTGTAACTTTTTATTTTTACTTAAAGAGAAACTGGGATTATATACCTGTGTTATTACCAGATGGTTTTAATTGTGAAAGAAAGAGATTAAATATTTATCCAACATTTTTTGGTTTGCTCACATTCCCTCTGAGCAACAAAATATTTGCTTAGGCTGAACTAAATGATTCCTTTATAGTATAATTATTTTATATCAAAACTGCAAGCGGTGAACGTATGTGAATCGACTGATTCCTTATAGTTAATTAGAATAAATTTAAAAACTCTCAGAGCTCCAAGAGAAACTAAGTGCTCAAAGTGCACATTGACAGTAAGAAAGTTCAAGAACACGATATTGTTGATAAATGATGCTCTGTTGCTTACGAAAAATTTGGAAGTTTGATTATAAGACAGTTAACGTTAAGTGCCAAAACTATGTGGCTAAAGACTTACCATAAAATAATGTTCCCGGCGTTTTAGGTTTTTTTTTTTTTTATCTGTATTTTCAGTAATACACTGCCCTGAACAAAATGGTTATGAGATTTATCGTCACATTTTCATTTTAGAAAACTTTTTCATTATTTTGTTTTGCCTCTAACTAATGTTTGGGATAAATTCTTCGTTTCATTCTTTATGCATAACTTACTGTCCCTTATGGGACTAAATTGGTTTTAGTCACTATTTCACTTAGCTGAAGATACCCTTTCCTCATTAGCCATTAATGTTTTGTCTTGGATATATTCTTTCGGCTTAGTTCGGTGACAGAAAATAATCCCCCAAGGAAAAAATATCACCCAAGGAAAAGGCCCCTGGAAAAAATCCTCCAAGGGAAAATTGAAGCAGTCAGGGGTATTGCGTAAGATAAATTCTTTATAAATTTGTATGCATATAGTTTTACCAAGGGAAAAATTAATGATGAAAATAACGGTAAAATAAATCCACAGTAATGTTTTGGTACATATATTACGAATCAGGAGCTTTCGAATATTTTCCAGTACACCTCTTGAGCTGAAACTAACAGATACTGAAATATAACAGGAAAACGTTATCTGTTGATAATTTGGTGGATAGTAAAGTGATGCATTTAACAGAAACAGTTAGTTGAAAGGCTGTTAATGATTGCTTAATGAGTCAAGATAATTTACTATGGAATTAGAATTGCAGTAAAATATATCGAGATGCATAGTTAATAATATATCTTAACTGTTTTAAAACTAAGATTGAAAAATAATCCTTTGAGATAGTCTGTAATAGAACGGTTTTCCACGTCACTTGTCGTATAATTAATGCCGACAGTCGGGCTCGTGTATATCCTTCTTTGTTGCATAGGAGGACAACCCCCAAGAACTTGGGTCGTATGAACTTTTACAAAGGATGTTCTTTGCGAATACACTCGATGAAAGTCCAGATGTTGGAATGGAAACAACAAATTGGGGACGTGAAACTTCGATGCCACCCTTCCATGGCATTGTTTGCTTTCGGCAGGTCTTTACGAACTCATGAAAATATATTCCAGGTATTGACATCAAATCTTGTTGGTCTTCTACACCTGCGAGTTGGTCTCCCAATGTAACTATCTTTGAAATAGTCGATAACATCATTTGCAACCTCGGGCAAGAATTCGGCTAGTACCTTAAAAGCCTCAGTTACTCTGTGTTCGAGGCTAAAATGCTTGTGATGGCATCCTCGGCACTTGAAATGGAAAATTGAATCGGTGTTATACAACCGCGAAAGACCTGTTTCTTGAAATTTTTTTATTTTAATCTGGCGAAGTGAACGAAACATCCTTTAACTTCGGCATTAGGGCAAACTTTTAGTACTGTTTATGGTTGCTTTTTTCAAAATCAACGATTATACTTCTAGAAAATACGTTATTGTTGAAGTTTCTTACTTTTTCGAGGAAGAGTATATAATTATGTTGCTTCAGTTTTACTCTAAAAGACAATAATAAATTAGTCGTGACACTGAATATTCCATCCATTTACCGGTTTCGGGACTACTGTTGAATGAAAACATTCCATTCAGTTCCAAATATCAGGAATCTCTTGATTTATAGGGCCGGAATCGTATAGAAGAAAAGTTTCATTATTTGTTGTGAGTATATTCTCCAGGTATAACAAGATCCTTATTATTCCCTGGTACTGGAAGAGAATTTTGGTTTCTATGCCCACACTGTCTAAGATTTCTTCTAAAATAGTCTACTGTAGGCAGGCCAGCTGCTACTCGTCCATCCATACCTTCAACTGTGCGCGAAATTATTTGTTGAGGAGTCCCGTTGATTGTTCACACTCATATGATTCTACTACGTTAGCTAATTCCTTTTGTTTTACATATGCATCGTCTTCGAAAGTTATTTTAGTTCCACCTTGATTAGAATTTATGAATTCCAAGGGTACTTTTAAGCGTTGTTTTCTGAAAATAAGTGAAAATTCCAGCTATACAGTAGGGTAATGGATAGTAATGAATATGCCTTTTCAAACTTAACAAGTGGAGATAACTTGCAGTTCAAGATATGTTTTCTTTTAGAAAGTTGTTGTTACATCGTTTTAAACGATGCTATTTTATACTTAACTTGTACTTCATGACTGACGGCTCTCCAGATTGTATAGCTGTATGAAACCGATCTAAACAAATACATCGTACCGTATTTCAAATGTTAGTTAATATCAACAAAGGATATTTTTCATGGAAGGATTTTTTTCTTGGCAGACTTTTCATTCGGAGTTTTTTTCTTGGATATTTTCCTTCGGGGACTTTTTTCATAGAATCGTTTAGTTCTTTCCAATGCAGAGGTCTGTGAAACAGCCAACAATGCTTTTACCTAGACGCTTTGAGAAAACTGACTTTATTTACCATATTCATATATTGAAATCAAATCCATCTAAAATAAATAATAATTATTTTATTAATGCATTTCAAACAGCCACTTCTCAAGTTAACAGTTACATTAGGAAACATCAGTATAATTACTAATGTAATGAAACAGAAATCTCTTTAACATTGTGTTCCTGAATTAGAACAGTATCAGTGTTATAGTACATTTTTAGAGACAAATTCATTCATTCCTGTCATTTAGTTGATGTTTGAGTGGTAATAACAAGGACCATTACGATGGAGAATGTGAAAGCCTTCAGAATTTCTTTTTCTTTATTAAATTACCGTTCTGTCAATTCACTTCTTTTTACATTTATATTCCAACTATCTTCGTTGACAGATTTTGATATATCTACCGTATTTCCAGCTTTATGGTCATTTTCATCATTTCCATCAATGTTTCATGCTTCATCTGTCATTTCTTTCGTGTCAGTATGCTTATCTTCTCTTTTGTACCATTATAGTTTTCGTTACTTCAGTTTCTTAATGAAGGGACTTCAGATTTCTGTATTAAATCGGTCGGAACCACATCCTGTCTTTTTTTTCATAGATCTCATGTTACGTTGTCACTGAATTCAACATCCGACTCCGATTCCTCTTTTAGCTCATTTTCCTCCACTTTCTCATTTTAAGTACAATTTTCTTTGAGGTCTGTGGTTATTTTACTGCCTTCGCCAACAGCATTGCCCTATAGTCCGTCCTGGTTATTGAAGGTTTGTATTTTCCTTCTGATCTCTCTGGAACCGTCGACGGGAATTCTGAAATCTCTTGGACATTTAATTTTGGTTTAATATCCATATCACATTCAGTAACCAAGTGACTGTATTAGCACTCATGATGCAAGCTTAACGTTGCCCATTATATAGATATAATAATATATTGTCCATGGAATTTTAGGGAGAAAATATTTCTCGCCACTTCAATTTTTTTGTTCTGTTTTGCCGTTCATATACCATTGAATAGTCCATTCGATTTTCAGTTTAGAATATATTGCATCCTATTTATTGCCTTTGCCATACGATGTTAAAACATCCATAGCCTCAAAGGAGCATACCTAATTGACACATGGGTAAAACACTACTTAAACATAAATATTTTCTCATTCACCAATATCAATAACTTTGCCTTCGTATTCCTGAGCAAAGCTTCCAAAACAAATCAGACTGATTTGGTTGATAGCAATTTTCTTTGCAGTCTTTTACAGCATATTGTCAGTATTGTTAGGCATGAATCAGAATTCACTGCTCAGCTGGTTTCACAAAAAAAAAAAAGTTGTCACTAAATTCGAAATAGAATGGCTCCGGGTCTGCGTCCTGTATTTTGACATAAACTGCTATCTATTCGATAGATAAATGAAACCCAAAGGCTAACACCACAGAAATATACTCGGTTCTAAAGCAATGAACTAAGGCTTTCTATATAAAAGAAAGGTAGACTCGTCTGGCCCAAAAAGGAATTTATGTAGTCGTTCTGAATACCCTCTGGGCAGAAGGCCTTCCGTAGATGAGGGACAATATTTTCCCGTATGTCGCTGGTTCCTCATTCAGTCAGTTCAATTCCACCGTGTCTGTATGATGGCAGATCCACTCGAAGTAATCCCTCCCTTTGTTAACAAATCCTCTTCCTGGATAATCGCAGTTCCGGTGGGACGTGCAAGCCAAGTTAATGGCCCAGAATTTCCAGCGTTCCAAATACACATACTCCGTCCAGCGGACGACCATATTTCGGACCCCGCCGGACAATATCCCGCTTCGCCTCTAAATACCTCGCTCGACAATCATTCCATTCTGATCACTTGTCATTTATTAGCTATGCGGATTACTCAGCACCCTTTTGGGGTAGATGGCTGGTGCCGTCTCGATATGGCAGCCGTTCTGAATATTCGGGCTTAATCCTCATTTTCTGTTAAATGATTAATGAGAAAATGAATGAAACTTCGTTATATCCGTCGAAAAACATGAAGATCTACATGGATAAAAATAAAGTGAAAGAAAATGCTAAATCGATATTTCATAATAGAGGAAATTATCCCTTACTGTAGGGATTAATTTATCATATAGGTTCTGTTCAACTATGCCAATATTGTAAAATTTTTTCTTTCAATAGGTTAACTTCATAACTCCTTTTCTCATAAAAGTACTAAAGTCAATTATGGTAAAATTTAAATTCGTACAAAAAGCGGGATTGAAATACTGACGTTATATTTTATCTTTTTTTTTTAGTATCATGTTATAAAACGGTCAGAAGTTAAGCAGGCTATGAATATTTTTCGTCCCTTAATATATCAAAACTTGTCTTATCAGTGTTCTGAAAAAGTGGAAAGAAGAAACAGTATAAAGATAATTTTAAAACTGGTTTTGTAAAGTTATAGCTTTTAAGTTTTCAGTGGTTATAATACTAAGAAATTTGCAACATGGTGGAACAACTATTAGTGTACGATACACACACATGTATATATATATATATATATATATATATATATATATATATATATATATATATATATATATATATATATATATATATATATATATATATATATATATATATATATACACACACACACACACACATACATACTAACTAACCAATCACACACTGGCTGAGAAAACTCTGAATGACTACCTATAAACTCTCTCTCTCTCTCTCTCTCTCTCTCTCTTTTCCAGTTAGGATAGCTGCTTCAGTTACATAGCCCAACATTTTTGACATTTTATATTTCACCCCTTCTCAACCCCCATTTCCTATCTGGGCTGAACTTGGACTTAAAGGGCATCAGGAGTGTCACTATTCATCTCAGCGACCTCAAAAACTGTGGATTAGATACTTATATCTGTCATTTTTGACGTTTCATTTTCCACCCTTTCTCACCCCCCTTCCTGTCAGGGCTGAACTTGGACTTAAGGGCATTGGGAGTGTCGCTGTTAATCTCAATGACCTCGAAAACTGGATTAGACACTAATATCTGTGTTTTCGGTTATTTTTACGTCACCCCCTTTGCACCCAAACCCCCTTTGATGCCAGTGATTTCTTACCCCCACAGTGTTCTTCTCCAGAGAGTAAGTCATATGTATATTGAAATGAGGTATGATATACCCATAGAGTTTATTTAATTAGTAAGTCTGTGGGCAGAACGAGCCCTGTTTCAGGGAAGCCCTTCCCACCCCAACCCCCTTTGGTGCCCTTTGGTGCTAGTGATGTCTTACTCCCACAGTATTCTTTTACCAGATAGTAAGTCATATTATGTATACCAGGTTTGGTTGAAATTGCTCAATGCATTTTAGAGTCATGCTGGAACACACACACACACACAAATCCACTTTAATTACATGCTTTTACTTAGCGTAATTTCTGCGTCTGTCTATCTGTTCGGGTCAAATCTTGTGACTCAATTTTTTATCTATTCCCTTCATCCAAAGACTTGAAATTTTGCATGGTTACTGAATCCTGGTGACAATACCACCTTACACGATCAGTAGGTCAGTAGTGACCTCTAGTGACCCTACAGTGATTTGTATGAAACTTGTGATTTTTCATACCTGTTTGACTCGATAAATAAATTAATAACTACAGATTTTTCAAATATTCTTTGGCTCGACACGATAATACGTTCAATTTCGTTAGCTACAATCATAATTCGGTTACGAGTTCTGTCAAAACTAAAAAAAGTGTAAAATGAAAAAGCATATAAAAATTTGTTCAAACACCCTCTTATTAAAATGCACTAAAAAGTACAAAATAATTTTTTGAGACACAACAAGATTTTCTTATGTCTTTTTTTGTAGAATTTTCTTCAATGTTTGGCGCCCATGCTTTTATTTTTGTAGACATGATTATTTGTAAGAAAATCCTGGTGTGTGTCAAAAAATTATTTTTAGTGCATTTTAATGAAAGCGTGTTTGAAGAAAATGTTTATATATGTGTACACACACACACACACACACACACACACACACACACACACACACATATATATATATATATATATATATATATATATATATATATATATATATATTTATATAAATAAAATATAAAGATAAAATCACAGAAGGAAACGCAAACACTGGAGTGCAGCACTCCAGTGTTTCCATTCCTTCGTGATTTTATCTTTATTTATATATTCATCACGTTCCATATTTTCGTGATTCATTTATACATATATATATATATATATATATATATATATATATATATATATATATATATATATATATATATATATATATATATATATATATGCTTGTGTGTGTGTACATATATAAACATTTTCTTCAAACACGCTTTCATTAAAATGCACTAAAAATAATTTTTTTGAGACACACCACACACACATATACACCCATGCACGCGCGAGCGTGTGTGTGTGTGTGTGTGTATCTTCATATGGAGCTAATATCGAGAAACCCATTTAAGTATCAGCTGTCTGTTTATGTTTAAAGAATTACTCAGCCCCTTAATGATCTCTGGTGTGCTGTAAAAATTTGATTTCCCCAGATGGGACCTGGGGACACATGTCGCTTGCACACGGAGATCTCCTGATGTTGAAGATAGATTCTTATTGTGGTGTTAAAGAGCAGGTGTTAAATTAACGAACAGTGAATTGTATTACGTGTATGTATACGTGCAGAGAGAGAGAGAGAGAGAGAGAGAGAGAGAGAGAGAGAGAGAGAGAGAGAGAGAGAGAGACACTCAAGTATGTACACTGCATGATCCCAAAGGTGAAATTCAGTAATGAAAAACGACTTTTCTAACGGACACCTCAGAGAGGTGGAGTCCCGTATCATGTTTTGGGGTCTCGTGTTATCCAATGATCGGTCGGGCGTATGCTTAGAATATCTAAAGTGGTGGGTGGATATCACTTCCCACAAAAGGGAAATCGTGACTGCAATTCCGTTTCCAATGATTGAGAGCATCTAGTTTCAAGTTAGGATATGTGCTATGCGGATGTAGTCTTAGCTGTCATTCTATGATATATATATATATATATATATATATATATATATATATATATATATATATATATATATATATATATATATATATATATATATATATATATATATATATATATATAAGATCCCTCGTACAAAGTAGTCTGTAGAGGGCAAAAGAAACATCCTGTGATGATTTAATGAAGACAAAAGTTATATTCCTGCAAGCAATTCCTTGTGAAAATTTGAGAAGTTTCGATTTTTGGCTAAAACCGATGCTTTTCTGCAACTCAGTGTATATTTTATTTATTAAAAGTCAGGAGGGAAAACCATCAAAACTGAAATCCTTATTTTTGTAGTATATATATTGGTTTAAAACTTATTGATACCAATATCAATGTCTGGAATTAAACTTAATTTCTGATGGTCCTTGTTGGTTTTAGAAATTTCAATGACCCTAGGATATACAGTATAAAACGAGCTTCGAATAGGATATACTTATAATTTAAAGATAACAGATAGTGAATAAATCTAGAGGTGAGAATATATCAGTTTTCCATCCATATGGTTAATTGTTGAGATTTTTTATTCATAAAACTGTTTATTAGTTAGAAATTTTAATTATAAGCAACCCTTGTCTGTATAACCTAGTATTGAAATTAACAAAATTGTTACTAATACAGGGCTTCAGCATAACAACTGGAATTTCCATGGAAGATTGAAAGGAGTACTGTTTCCCAGTGCGGTCTTCGGGTGTTGACTCTCGTATAAAACTCTTGGATAGAGTTATGTCATCAGTCAATTTGATTTTGTCAGCTCTAATTATGGCTTGTGGCTTAGACGTAAAGTGAGTTGGTTATGCTTGTTGCATAAAATGTACTAGGGAAACAAACATCCATGCAGTCTTCTTTATTGAGCTAGTTGTCTTTCTCTTAATATTAACTAGGCAGGCTGCTGCTGCGAACATTGTGTCGTTTTCCAGTATCAGGCTTAATACTACTCAGTTTGCTAGGAATTTCATTTTGGCTATAACTGAAATGTGGAATAGTTTGCCTTGTGCATTTGTAGAACCCTCTG
This sequence comes from Macrobrachium rosenbergii, assembly GCF_040412425.1. Taxonomy (NCBI): domain Eukaryota; kingdom Metazoa; phylum Arthropoda; class Malacostraca; order Decapoda; family Palaemonidae; genus Macrobrachium; species Macrobrachium rosenbergii. The sequence continues at coordinate 64,636,695 of NC_089742.1, read as the reverse complement.
ACCTCCAAATGTTTAAGCGAGGAGCAATTTCATTCCTGCTTTCTCTTGACATCTCATGAATTCAGGTCTGTTGGTCTTATTTTCTATTCCCTCATCTATCTGTTATATATTAATTTCCTTGGCTGCCTTTCTGTGTCTGTGTGTGGCTGCCTTTCTGTTTCTGTGTGTCCGGAGGCTTTTGGGATATTCCCCGTTCCCCATCCCTTTCCCCTTCCCCTTCCCCTTTCCCTTCCCCTCTCCCTTCCGACAGGAATCCGTTTAGGAGCTGAAGACGGCTTCACAGGATCCTGAAGCCTTTAAGAATTTAAGAAGACGTTATAATCCAGTGGGCATTTCTCCAGGAATGCTTCAGGAGCCGAAAACTGCTTCAAAGGATCCTGGAGATGTAAAGTCTCCTCAAGAATAATATTCTAATTAAGTGACCCAATGGTATATAATAAAGGATTTTTGACTGAGCTTTGTTGTTTTTCGTAGATTTTTGCTGACTATTATTAGTAGGGTTAATTTAGCTGTGGGTATGGGTATGGTACGGATATGGGTATGGGTATGGGAATGGTAATGTATGGGTATGGGTATGGGTGTGGATATGGGTATGGTATGGATTTGGGTATGGGTATAGGTATGGTTATGGGTATGGGTATGGTACGGATATGTGTATGGGTATTGGTATGGGTGTGGGTATGGCTATGGTACCGATATGGGTATGGGTATAGAACGGATATGCGTATGGGTATGGGTGTAGATATGGGTATGGGTATGGGAACTAGCAAATGTGAGCGATAGAGAGCATCTGCTAGTATTTATTTACTTATCTTAAGATTTAAAGAAAGAAACGAAAATTGGCCATGTGCCTGCAACAACCTGTACTTATTATATAACAGTAACTGCGGTGGGCATCCAATTGTTTGAGAATATATTCAACTGGCTAAGGGACTACATTTTTATGTAGATTTGCGTGTAAATTAAAGCTACTGCCATTATCGTGCATAAAACCAATAAAGGATGAGTGATGTGGTACGGATTAATTGAAGTGAAATTATTCTCCGGATGCAAATACTGTATTTCCTGTGTCTTTATCTGTATCTAAGGGAAATTAAACGAAGCATATTATATCTCATCTGGTATGAATTATGATGCAGTTCAAGAAAATATTAAATAGATAGAGAACTAAACTTCTTATAAGTGATTCGAATTGCTTTGGAAGTAATAGTAGCAATAACGCATTGTCCAAGGGAATGTCAGAATTTTACAAACTCTTTATGTTGAAAATGTGTACACTTACAGGATTTACGCAGTATTTTACACTGCCACTTAAACATATCAGCACCATATGCAGTCGGCATAGTAGAGCTTCACTGTAAACACAATAATGACCTGTACATATATAAAATGTTTTGCTTTATCTCTTGCATAAGATTCCGATGCCCTCACTCAAGTTGATGATGCAATGTGATGAAGGTGCTTCCTGTAAGTAATCATTATTTCTGATTATTGTTGAAGGTAATGTAGGTTTAGCCTGTTGTATTGGAAACTTCTATAAACATTTTCAATTGACTGACGGAAATGAGTTTTATCCGATGCTTAAGTTTCTGTTCGCTTGCATTGAAGTTTAAATATACAGTTAGAAGAGTGTTGGCTGGACATAAGAAAATTATTGAATTGAACTGAATATAGAATTCAGGCCAAAGGCCAAGCGCTGGGACCTATGAGGCCATTCAGCGTTGAAACGAAAATTGATAGTAAAAGGTTTGAAGGTGTAGCAGGAGGAAAACCTCGCAGTTGCACTGCGAAACAGTTGTTAGTAGAGGGTGGAAAGTAAGCTGAAAGAAGAGAATATGAAAGGAGGTGCAGTGAAAGGAAAGAAAGGGGTTGCAGCTAGGGGCCGAAGGCACGCTGCAAAGAGCGTTAAACTGACAGCGCTACCCGCCTACGGGGAGGAAAATTATTGATGAAAGCCTGATCATTAAACCGGCAGTTGCATTGAATAGCATGTTACACACAAAGATAAAGATGATTGAATTATGATTTTTCGTCTACTGTTTTGCTGGGGAATAATGTCCATGTACGAGAGAGAGAGAGAGAGAGAGAGAGAGAGGAGAAACGCTATCTTGCACATTGAGACGAAAATTTAAACTTTCGCTGTGGCAGCTTCAGGAGCGAAACGTCAGCAGCCTTGTAACCTTACTCAAGCTTGCATGGTTTATCACTTAGCCCTGATTGGGAAGTTGTTATACCGCGCGTTTATGCGTTTGCCATCTGTCTCTTACTCTCATTCTCTGGAAATGCTAAATGAATATGAGTTTTTCGATAATAGAAAATGGAATTACATGAAGAAAACATAGGAAATTCCCCATTTAATAAAGGAAAGCAACTGAGTATAGTTTATTCTCTATTATTTTTCAAAGTTGTTTTCAACATTATTTTTATAGCCCAATACAACAGATGAGAGCCCCAAATGATAATATAAAAGAAATATTAAAAGCACCGTCACTTCTGCATGAGAGAGGTAGAGCGCAATCCACACGCGCGCACACACACACACACACACACACACACACACACACACACACACACATATATATATATATATATATATATATATATATATATATGCTATATATATATGCTGTATATATATACACACAGTACGCTATTAACATTTTCTTATGACAAGTACTGTACGTTAAGTTTCATTATCTCGGAGTATGTAAAGTATTAGAGCTCCAAATAGCCTTCGTCAAATGTACAAACGGAAAAAATACTTTAGTGCCAAGCTACACTGAGGTGCTGCAGTGCCGGTAAAATAAATAAATCCAAAAATTGTAGTACTGTTTATGACAATCTACATTACCTCTTGTTTACGCGAGTACATGTATTTTGAATTTTCGATGAACAGTTAGGATTTCCGATATAAATAATTCAGTTGATATCAGACAACTCCCAGAGAGAAAAAGTATTCAAGTTAATTTAACCTTAAGTGAAAAATCGTAAGGTTTTCGGCGTCATTGACCTTGGTAGTGTGATCCCAGATACCTTGCTATAAATCATCCAATAGACTACACTATTTTTTATGTAGTCTTTATTTTCTTGATTCGTAAGTTTGAAAGTAGTTATTTCTGCTGAAAGTAATGCGTCGTTCAATATTGTTGTGAATAATGCTTCGATAGATGTCATTTACATGTAGCTTTTAGCATTCCATTGACAGTGGACACATTCATAAGCTCGAATTCCTGTTGCCACTTTGTGGTGAGAGAATTTCGAAACTAATGCAAATTCTGAAGTGAATGGGGTTTCGGAAGATAGAATTTTATTTTCGTTTTGACTAAAAACAGATAATCGCATATATGGTTGTGTACACACACAAATATATATGTTGTGCGTGACGAAATAGTAGTTGATTTTTACATGATTGTTTAAGTGTATTTTTAACTTCATTTATAATAGTATGCGAAATCCTGTTGAGAGAGAGAGAGAGAGAGAGAGAGAGAGAGAGAGAGAGAGAGAGAGAGAGAGAGAGAGAGAGAGAGCACTTATGTAAATTCAGCAACAAGATTTCTCTTGCACTGGTGATCTTGAATGTTTCATTTGCTATCCAGAGTTCATTGCTGAAACTGTAATATCCAGTTTGTTGCCTAACTAAACTGTGAAGAACTTGTAACATTACCGTCAGAAATTTGTATTTTATATTTTGCTTTCTTTGTTGCAATATTCAAGCATTTCACGTTCGTGTTTTTCTGTATACACACTTATTTGCAAATATTCTCATAACTGATAAACCTCAGTCAAATGTTATTGTTTTGAAAAAGATCTATGTGTAACAAGAATCCGTGGTAAAATCTTTTAATACCCACCCCTCCCTTTTTTTTTATTAATGATATACCTAACCAAGACAAATCTAACCAAGTCACGATTACGTTTAAATCATAGATACCCATAACTGGAGCTTTGGTTTAAAATGAAAATTATCGGGAGACGAATATGAATAAGTAAACAATCAAAGTAACTGTCGTTGCCTAAAAGTGCATTATCAGTTAGGATCTCATAAGACCAGTGAATTAGTCATGTGATACTCGCAAGAACCAACTGCCTGGCCCAACCTAATGTGGATTAATAGTCCCCGCGATGTTGGCGTAATCCCAGAGGGTTTTTCCTAATGGACAACTACACAGACGAGCTATTTTGAGCCTTCTGGAGATAGATTCGCATAAATTATGTGCATCCTCAGTCCAACTGTCATTCCTTGGAACACGTACTTTGCAGCAATTTGTAGTCTGTAGGGTATAACATTCCTGCCCGTTCCATCCTCGTATTATTGCAATGAGATTTGTGTTGATATTAATTTGTCAGTTATTTATTATACTTGGAAAAACTGAGTTAATGTTTAACTATTCCGGAGGAGATTGCTTTTTTTCAGTTGAGTATCCATGCATTATTTATATGACAGGATTTTCATAAACATGACTTTACTTTTTCTACAACTGTTCTTCAATAGGATAATTACAGTTCAAATGCTTGATAATGTTTGCCTTCATCTCTTCATTTAAATAGACGTGAGATAATGTTAGCATTCCATCTGTAAAACTGCGATTTTAATTTTAACATGTACTTCATAAACACAGAGGCGTGCACCTGATCTTTATCCCTGTGCTTTTGTAATACCGTAACCATTGTCAGGTTTTTTAGTACTGTTTTTTGTCTAGTACGTAACTGAGAATTGTTCTCATAATTCTTTCCGCTCAGATATTTGTATCTAACTCAGAATGCAAATTATAAAAATTTTTGTTACAAAGGTAGGCAGTATCTTTTACCCAAAATTAATGTCCCAAAGATTATTGTGATCAAATCCAGAAATAAGAGTATAGAACAGGAAGAAAAACCTTCATTTAATTTCCAGGAACAGTGAGAGATTTTCATCGCAAGAATTACGTTTAGGTAAATCAGTGCTACGCTGTTTGTCCAGTAAACAACATCGAATTCCTGTCAGGATTATTCCGCGTGACAGTTGTACAAGAATTTACCACATGCTGGAAAATGTAAAAGAGATTTGCTTTCATTATGGAATTGAAGTTATTCTCGAATAAATGGATGTTCATTGCAGTTACTGGCACATGTTTCGTGATTGTTTGTGACATGCGAATGATGGTTGAGCCTTAATTTACGTTTGCTGTCGCCAATTTATAAATCACATTCTCGGTTTCTGTTACTGTTTGCAACTGCACCTCGTTTCCCGATACGTTCGTCAGTGCCATTTTGTGACTGCATTTCGTATCTCGTTTGCAGTCGCTTTAGCATTCAGTGTTAGAATTCTGGTTATAATTTCCACGATTCCTGTTATTTATTCAGTGATTAGACCTACTTGATTTTCTTAAGCGTTGCCATTATTCCTTCTGGGTGCAATGGCATATATATATATATATATATATATATATATATATATATATATATATATATATATATATATATATATATATATATATATATATATCATATATATACAGTATATATATAACTATAAATATATATACAGTATATATATCTATGTATATATATTTTGCCTTTTTTATGAAGAATTGCAGCGCCCTCAGGGAACTTAAGGAGTCTAGAACCAGCGTGGTTTACAAGGCTTAAAGTTTGCAATAGACAAGCCAGCCCCTTGAAATGAGTTTCGTTGGCCACACAACTGCAACTACGGACCCATATGTGAGCATTCTGTGGATGCACATGGGGAAAAAACCTCCTCCAGTTGACCTTATTGGAGGGACTGAAATTGTTCTTCTTCAAGAGGATAACTATGGTGGTTGGTGGTTGTTGTATAGTATTGAATATTCAGGTGTTCTCCCCACTGGGAGGAAGTTTCGGTTCAGGGCTTCAAAACTCTCACCGAAACTGGATGGGCCAGTTTTTTAAAGCCAAATATGTTTCCAGTCAAGTTTCACTTTCAATACTATTTTTAATTTTTACTAGTACAGAAATACTTTCATTGTATCAGCATTGTAGTTTCTTTGCGAAATAGCCCAGATGATAGCCATGAGTTAATAAATGAAACGATTGTCTGAAAAGGAGGAACATAACGATTTTCTTCTTCAAAAGTTTAGCCTTGAAGATACGGAAAATCCGAGAAGATTTTAAAGCACAATGTCCTACAGTCCTAACACATAAACTTATATAAGTGCCCAACCCCCCCTCGCCTCTCAGGCTTGGACTAGAGAAAACCAACCCGTGGCTAGTTATATATATATATATATATATATATATATATATATATATATATATATATATATATATATATATATGTAGAATCTACTGGTCACTTTACCAGACACATATGTAATTCTAATAGCCACAATGCCCTCTTAACTTCTCGAATTTCTCGCGCTTTTTTGGATATGCTTGTAACTACGAAGCCGAATGTATCCAAAACGAAAGAAATTGAAGAGCCAGTGAACGCCGGTCATGGAAGGAACCTGAATTCCATATTCACAGGGATATATATATATATATATATATATATATATATATATATATATATATATATATATATATATATATATATATATATATATATATATACATACATACATACATACATACATACCATACATTCAGGCAGTGTGTCAAGAAGGGAATCCTCATTAAATGTTAATGTACGTGTAGCATTTACTATTTTTTTCAGTAGCTCAATTGTGTTCTCGCGTTCAGGACCCACTGAACTAGGGATCGGGAGTTTGGGAAAAATCATTATGTTTACCTGCTGAGTCATCACTAGCCACAAGCTGGTTCTGTCTGGTCCAATCATGGGCGGCGAAGGGGCTTGAGCACACACACATACATATACATATGTAACTGTCATAGCCATAATCCCCTCTTCGCGTTTTTTTGGATACGCTTCTCACTACAAAGCCTTAAGAGCCAAGTGCAAGACGAGGTCACGTTGACGACCTGAACACGAGAAGGGTAAAAGTCTATTGTCTCATACATACATACATACATACATACATACATACATACATACATACATACTTACATACAAACATATATATATGTATGTATGTGTGTGTATATATATATATATATATATATATATATATATATATATATATATAGAGAGAGAGAGAGAGAGAGAGAGAGAGAGAGAGAGAGAGAGAGAGAGAGAGAATATGCATTCTCATGCGTAACAAGACTTAATATAGTTTCATGTCAGCAGTTTTGATTACACTTATATTTTTCCATTTACCCCCTTCAGCTCGCTTCACTGAATTTTTATGAAATGATTCAACAGCCAGTTCTGTCGAATCAGACTCTGGGATGTTTATTCTCTCTCTCTCTCTCTCTCTCTCTCTCTCTCTCTCTCTCTCTCTCTCTCTCTTCACTTTGAAGATACTTCATTAAATGAACAAGCCAGGGATTATTTGTAAGCAGAATGCTTGTTATGTAATGTATGTATTAATTTTTCATCTCTTTGAGTGTCTCTTATTAGAATCAGAGTTATGGGAAGTTTCTGCTCCTTTTTATTTTGGTTTAAATGTCTACCTCCCTATATCTCTATTCTGATGACTATTAGTGTCCAATTGTAATTGACTGTTCTTTTAGTACATCTGTTGTACGTCCTCAGTACTCTCCATATTACATCTATAAATTTAGGTCATAAACATCTGCTTGTTTAATGCAGACCATATGCAGGACCGCCCTTCAGTCCAGAACTACTTCAACTGTTTCGTAGCCAAAGCCTGACCCAGTCTTCTGTGCAAACCCAAGTTGATTCTCACCTATTAAGACTTTTTGTCATGTTAATTGTTCAGTCAACATCCTTATATCTACCTAGCCATTCTTAGCAGTGGTATCTCCTTGTAATACTTGTACTTTCGTTTAACCCCTCCCCTCTTAATTATTTCAAGTGGCTGTTAATTCTTTGAACCGTACTTTAGAACATTTAACTTAAGGACCCCAACATTAGAAGTCCAGATGTTGTAACTCAGGAATCCTAAAAACTCTTGCCGCAATTCTGTTGTTCAGATTTGCATAGCATTCCTTATATTTTCAATAACCGATACTACAATCTCAACGGTTTTCTTTTCTCCTCTGTCATCTGGAAAATGACCTTTTGGATGGTAATCAAATATTTGTATCTTGAAATACCATCTATATAATAAATAAATCCATATAATGTAAGAAATTTCCTGACTACATTCTCTTCTACTCAGTCATACCTGAAAATACGTGGTGTCAGTCATCTGAAATCAATTCCGGTCACGTATCCTCTTTTGTGGTAAGTGATATCACGCGGCTACTGAGGTATTCCAAGCAGTCGCCCGACCGATCATTGGATAACAAGAGACCACTGAGATGATCTGGGACTTCATCTCTCTCACGCATACGCCTGAAAAGTCACTTTGAATCATTGGCAACGCACGCCTCTCTCTCTCTCTCTCTCTCTCTCTCTCTCTCTCTCTCTCTCTCTCTCTCTCTCTCTCCGGATGTGTAATGTTTGTGTATACAGTATATATATGTGTGTGTATGTATATAATGTCGCAAGCTTTTTTTCGCACATAAGGTTATGCTACAGTATTCGTAATATTATCAAAAGTTTTTCTGTTGTGAGTTTTTACAGGCGTGATGGACCAGAATATTTACAGTAAATCATATAATATTAGATTTTTGTGTGAATCAAATATGATAGTGATCCCAAAGTGGCAAACTGGAAAGGTCTTTTTGATTCGGAAAAGTATGATTGCAACGGATCTTTATTGTTCTTATTATACTTTATAAATATTTCTCAAGTCATTTGGTTTCATAATTATAATTTTGACACAGCATTTCCTTAACATAGTTTTTATTAGTATTATTATTATTATTATTATTATTATTATTATTATTATTATTATTATTATTATTCTAAAGATGAACCCTAGTCATATGCAACAAGCCGAGAGGGACCATTGACAAGAAATTCAAGCTTCCAAAGCATATGGTGATCATGAGAAAGAAGCAACAAAAGGTAATGGGAAATAATAAAAGAAGAGATCACTTATTAAAAAATAATTGAACAAATTAATAGATAAACATATTAAAATGTAAGAAAATTATCAGTATACAAGGAGAATTGTATTAAGGTAGATATGTATTGCATCTTTGCTTGAACTTCTGAAGTTCCAGTTGCACGATATCCTCAGTCGAACGGTGTGAGGGATAAAAGACCACTGGAACTGAGAATTTCGACAGCGAGGCACATTTACTGCATATTGGTGCTGTTGTTCATCAAATCTGGTTGCTCTCGGCAGGAAAAGGGAACAGGGATCAATTGTGAATGTGAAAGATCTCTGTTAAAATACAGCTTATGAAAAATTAACAATCAAGAGACCATCCATCGATGGTCCAAGTCATAACTGGTAATATTAGGAAATAGAAACCTACCTCCACGAACTACTCTGTCGAAAAGAGGTAAATCTGTGTCAGAAGCAGGCATCCACAAAAGATTCCAGGCTTATGTTTCGCATAACAATCCGCATATATACATGAAATATTATGTTACCCTTTTGTCCTCAGGTTTTTTCCTCTTCATCTCTTCTAATCTATACATGACGGAAACAGAATGTGTCATGGTGTTGGTCTAGTTGTTATGCATTTACTAGCCAAGAGTCGTTCTGTATGTTCGGTAGAGTCTTGGTGATTATAAGCCATTTCTGTATGGAAGTCAGACTCCTGCTATCCAGCTCCAAAGGATGCTCCGTAATCCGCAAAGCTGATAAGTGACGAGTGATCAGAATGAAATGGTTCTCGAGGTAGGTGCTTCTGGCAGGGGTTGGGGGGCTGGATGCATAGGGGAGTAAGTAGATGTGGTGGTCCGTCGGACGGGAATATGTGCATCTGGAACGCTGGAAATTCTGGTCCATTAATTTGCTCGTCCCACCGGCATTTGGATTATCCAGAAACAGGATTTATTAACAAGGAAAGGATTACCTCGAGCATATCTACCATCATATAGAGACAGTGTTATGGAGCTGACTGAATTCGAAGTTGGTGACACTTGGGGAAATACTGGGTATTATGTATGGGAGGGTTTCTTTATAAAAGGCATTCAGAATAACAGGTGCTTTCCCTTGTGACACACTTAGCGTTTCGAATCGTATTCTGAGGAATTGCTGCTTTTATCAGACCACCATGGCCTGTTGTAGGTGTCAGTGATGGCAGATGTAGATCATGAGTATCTAAAAGGACATTCCTTTTATGTTTTTTTCTAAGGAGAGAACGAGAACGACCGAGTTAATTAATCCCACTCCAAACCACCACATACATTTTGCGATTCGGTTCTCGTATTCGAAGCAGTTGCTAAACTATAACATTTTACCCACTAATTTCACTTCTTTAGTAATCCTTAATTTCAGTCATGTACTTACCTCTTCTCTTTTAACGCTATTACTCACCCTGTTTATCACGATGACTGTGGCAGCTGTCTACTCGAAGTTTCTTTCCTTCTTTATAGCTCTCGTCTTGATCGTTTAAGCAGAGCTTAGTTGATGGTTAAGATCTTCGCATCATCTCATTTTTTTCTGATCCTAAATACACCTCTTGCCTTTTCATTTTAATCTCCACTTAAACGGTAACAACGAGCAACATTAGCATGAATGTAGGGCCAACTTACAAAGTGATGCTTGCATGCGTTACTCTTCATTTACACGAAAGACATAATCACCTTAGACTTACTTGAAATTTCGCTAATATATAAGTGCTTTTCAAGCAATAAACTCTCATTATATAACGTCTAGGGAAACAACTCAAGGTTATTTGGATACGTCCTTTATTCTAGGATAGTATAAAGGATAAAGATGTTCACACTCAATCTTGGAATGAAAGATTTAAAAATGGGAAAATGTAGAATGAGTAATACCGTATGCCTCAGGGGAATGTATCTAATTAGACGCCCTGAATACGTTTTGAATAGAGACCCTCCCGTAGACAACGTCAATATTTTCCCTCGTGTCACCGGCTCATCATTCAGTTAATTCAGTAGCATCCTTGTCTGTATAATGGCAGGTCTACTCAATGTAATCCCTCCCCTTTGTTAATAAATCCTCTTGTCGGATAATCCCAGTTCTGGTGGGACGTGCAAATTAATGTAACTGAATTTCCAGCGTTTCTGATGCACATAATATTCCCGACCGACGGCCTACCATTTCTCAGCCCCATCCCTCCCGAAAATACCTCACTCGACAATCCTTTCATTCTGATCACTTGTCATTTATTGGCGCTGCGGATTATGATGCCAGGGCGACTTTGGGTTGGGGGAAGGGCTGATGGGTTCATCTAGACATGGAAATGGCTTACAATCAGTGAAGTTCGGCAGATTCTTGATGAATGCATCTTATCTGAAAGGTAAATAAGGAGGAATATGAAGATTTGTACAGATTGAATGCAAATACTCAAATAAGCCACAAATAAATAAATAGATAAGTAAATCAATACATAGATAAATTTGAGGGAAAAAACCTTCGGGACGCGAATAAACACTTTATAATTTTCATCAGAAATATAAGTTCTGTTTTGGATATTACGGATATATTAGTTACTGTGACTGCTGTGTAGGAATAGATAATAAATGACCTAAGCTTTTCTTGGGAAATAATCAAAACAGGCCATGCTGCTTATGGATAACAATTTACAAAGGGTCAGGATACTTACTGTATTTCATCAAATGTAACCAAACATTTATTTGCCTTTCCGTCATATTTTAACATTTTTGTTATGGTATTTTGTAGGCAGAATTATTCTAACCTGAAGCACTACTCCAGAAATATTTATTGATGCATATTTTGTATGAAGCTTCTCCAGTTTTTGACATTCTGACCTGAAATTACGGGGAAACGTACATGCTATGAAGGATTTCTTTACTGTACATAATTAGTTGCTCTTAATTGCAATGGTTCAAAAGAGGATACAGGTACTTGATGTTTTTGAAATGCTGCAGTTTTCAAACTCTTCTTCTTCTTCTTCTTCTTCTTCTTCTTCTTCTTCTTCTTCTTCTTCTTCTTCTTCTTCTTCTTCTTCTTCTTCTTCTTCTTCTTCTTTTTGTATGATGAGCTCATGGTTCTGTCTGCTGAAAGATGTTTGCAACATAGCTAGAATGATATAGTGGGCTCAGGATTTTTTTTGTTTTGCGATTGGTTGGCTAAACTGAAATGGTGCTACTAAAGCACATGAAATGCATTTAAATTTTAGAACTTTTGTTTGGCATGGCATCGTCGGTTCATAGGCAAATATTTACAATTCACTTAGAAGCATCTCATATTATGAGTGGGAATTCTGCAGTCCTGTCGCAGGGAAGAGCTGTCATCTCTACTAATAGGAACGCTATGTTTTTACCCCTCTGTGTTTAGGCTATGTGTGTGTGTGTGCGCTTGTGTTTGTGTTTGTGCATTTGAGTCTTCATAGGTATATTATTGCTCAATCGATGACATAAATACCTTGGAAGTTGATGCACTGTTTGAAACTTACGGTGAGCCAAAAACTTTTCAGTAAAAAAGCCTACAACAGTAGGATTTATTAAGTCCTCATTGTTTGCAGATTTATGAAGAAACATCTCCAGAAATTGTAAATCCAGTTCTTTCACTTTCCACCTTGTTTTACATATATGTTTCATAAAATCACTAGATATATCAAATTGGACTCATCTCTCTCTCTCTCTCTCTCTCTCTCTCTCTCTCTCTCTCTCTCTCTCTCTCTCTCTCTCTCTCTCTCTCTCTCTCTGAAGGGCCATCCCGTATATGTATTTCTAGTTCAGCGTACAAATATATATTTATTAAGTAAACGAGTGAAAGAGAGACGCATTTCAAGAGTAAACAAGTGAAAAATGAGCCGAATTGTCTTCGGCACAATCGAGTTTTCTGTACAGCCGCTACAGCGCATAATCAAGGCTACCGAAAATAGGTCTATCTTTCGGTGGTCTCGGTATAATGCTGTATGATCCGCGGCCCATGAAATTTTAACAACGGGCTGGTGGTGGCCTACCCTATATCGTTGCCAAAAGCACGATTATGGCTAACTTTAACCTTAAATAAAATAAAAACTACTGAGGCTAGAGGGCTGCAATTTGGTATGTTTGATGATTGGAGGGTGGGTATTCAACATTTCAATTTGCAGCCCTCTAGCCTCAGTAGTTTTGAAGTTCTGAGGGCGGACAGAAAAAGTGTGGACAGAATGAAGTGCGGACGGACACACAAAGCCGGCAGAATAGTTTTCTTTTACAGAAAACTAAAAGTAATGCTGACTTGAAAATGCCGGTTGCCCTCTTTCTTCTCTTAACTACTAATTGAGGTACCTAACCACTTCTTATGAATACCAGTTCATATAAAATGTTACTACAGAGAGATCATGCGTCCTGTATTAACCTTTGACTTTTCCAAGAATAGCAGAGGCTGTGGAATTTGCCCTTTTGCAATTTGTTTTAGAACTTTGAAGCGGTGTCGTGTGGGCAGACAGTTTTTCAAAGTTCAAACGTTCTTCATCAGAAACATTCATTAATTTACTGAGAATTTTTCTTCAGTTTGTGACTGCCTTTCGAATATGGAGAGTTTGATACTTTAATAATTTTGTTTTTTACAGTACAGTAGAAGAGAATCGAGACATTTAGCTTGTAAGGGATGATGAAAAAATGTGGTACAATATTTTATCGTAGTATTTTTTGTGTATTATCAGTTCTTGAGAAAAGGATAGATATTCGTGTAAGGCAAGGCGTTGTATAGAACGCTAAATTCAAACTCGAAGACCGACATTCATTATTTTAGTGGTATAGGAAAGACAGGTCAAAAGAATATGCTTTCTGATTGCAAGAAGGATTTTGCTTTCTTAGTTTCTCATTGATTTTATTTATTTATTTTTTACTACAATCCCTTTTTTAAATTAACTACTTAACTTCTGTTTTTCAGAATGATAGCCATCAAACTTGGGAGGGGTGGGTAATACCTCTGGTCTCTCATTTTTCTTAAATTGCCTTTTTTTTTTTTTATTCTCTCCCCTATAATGCAACGTCATTAAAAGACGTCTGCTGTTTATTCTTGTCTATGGATCTGTATACAGCTACAGCTGGGTTTGCTTGCAGATGCTACCAAGATTCTCTGTGCGCTCATGTCGTCGTCGATGTATTTTGGAGTATTTACGTCAAGTATTAAGTCAAAGCTGAGGATTATTTTGGTATTCCCCTTCGGGTAGGTATTTAGTTTAGTTAATTGATGGTTTTAAAACTTCAATGAATCCAGTAATTGGATAGAAAATCGCAGCAGCAGAAATCCTCAGTTATCCTCAGTTTCAGCAATATTTGAAAATACAATTTTTTTTCATACCCATCCAATATAGAGATGTCCTCATAAGATGTCTTAAAGATATAATAAAATCCTCTCTCTCTCTCTCTCTCTCTCTCTCTCTCTCTCTCTCTCTCTCTCTCTCTCTCTCTCTCTCTGATATGGAGCTCATCCTCATATTTTTCATTCTATTCTCTTTTTGTACCACTTGCTTACATATTAACTAACAAGAGACAAGAAAGATGAACGTTTTGAAAAAAGAGTAAACTAGAGGAATAATCATAAAAAATAAATATAGCCTTATTCTTTTGCTTCATTATTAAATGGAGTATCAAAGATCTTTTTTAGATTACCCGTTGATATACTGTCCCAGAGGTATCCAATGTGCATTTTCATTTTTGTGTTGATCTTTTTTAAAGAAAATGTTGGTAAGATGGAATTTGTCTTTCATCTTGATATAAGAACTTTGTAGCGATATCGATTGGGTAGAATGACGTCTTCAAACCTGAAACACTCTGTGCCAGACATATCTATTAACCTACAAATCAGCATTAAATCTTACTTTAAAGTACCTTATTCCAAAAATAGAAATTGATTTTATTTCTATTGTGTGCTGAAATGTATTCCAGTAAAGTGAACGGACACAAAACCTTACCTGAAATAACTGGCTTACTGTTGTTGAGGAGGCTAAAAATACTTCACCTTTTTGGAGTGATGTAGATTTTTAAAGTTTCAAATATATTTATATTATTTATGGTTACGTCATAACCATGGTTGTTGAAAGCAAAAGTGTGAGAGTGATGCTAAATCATTCAGACACGTTTGTTCATTTGGATACAAGCTTTTGGGGACGGCGTTGCGATACTGCATGACGTCAACGAAATCGTTTGCGTGTAGGGTACTGTAGTTCTGTATTTTAGCTGTAATGGGAAGCCAGCAGAAGAGAAAGTTGCAAATATATTGTTATTTACTCTTCATTATTATTAAACTTTTATTTATTTGTTTATTGTATATTTATTTATTTTGGGGTCAATTCCTCATGTCTCATCTTGTATCTTTTAGGTGCTACCTTGAAACACGGAAGCATAATTCTTATGGTAAACACCCCCTTTTATCACGTTCTTGTCTATCGTTCTTTTTGTTTTTTTCAGCATAACATTATTGCAAGGAAGTCTTAGCCTAAGGATTGCTCTTCTAAATCGTTCGACTGAAGCGCGTGGAAGGTGTACATTGGCTAAAAGGAATCTTTTTGTGTGGATTTCTTAGCGTCGGGGGAGTAGGGGGATCTAGTTAATGTAGTGCCTGTTGGGATTAGTTGGTAATGTATTCTTTGCTTGCATCGTCATTCTGCCGTCTAATATTTCAGTCGGAAGAGAAATACAAAGAAAAAAGGATAATGTTATGGGCATTTTATATAGATGCACAAGTGACGAAGAGATGCAGAGATTATTTCAGATCGTTTTCTTAGAAATGTTATAACCACTTAGCTCATGTAAGGCGAAAGAGTTGGAAGTGGACCTGCTTGTGGAGTCGTTTTAATTTTTTTTACAGGTTGTTTTGTTTTATTAAGTATGATGACCCTCTCGACTCGAACTGGAGACGATTGATTGAATTTTCTCGGACGGACTATGCCGCATGAATGGCACTATACTTATTTATTTTATATTAAACCAGCCAAATGCTGGCTCGGTCTCTTGCCCCTAGAGCATTCTGGAACGCACCAATTATACCCTTGATAAGAGTTACATGACATCATGATACTTGGTGTCATTGCTGGAACTTAACGAGAGTTCCAGACTGATGCAATCGGGACTTCTCACTGTTTAGAAGGTGACAGATTGAGAGTGACACTTGTGCCCATGCAGTATCAAAAGACCATGTGATGTGAATTATGTAGTACCATAACACCTCCCCACAAGTAGAAAGTAACGGAAGTGCATATTCCAGTCGATGAATTCCTTCACACCTTCGTGGGTTATGACTCTCCAGCAACTGACCTGAAGCTGCTGTTCATAACCTCCCGTGATTTTTTTTGTTGCCACTGTTTCTGCAGGCTCTGGATTTTTGTGAGGTCAACTTTTATTTCCCCCTCCATTTGCTTTTCCAATGCTCGTCATCTTCCATTTTCTCATGTTCTGTCAGTCATTTTTGTTCCATTCGTTCCTTTTTGGGTTTGCCCTAAAATTTGCAGCTGTTGGTACACTGATCTGACGAGGTCTGCCACCTCTGCCATTGCTATGTCAGGGGGGACATAATCGTCGTGCATTATGCTTACATGATCATATTCACTGTTGTATCCTTACTTTCTCAGGTTTCATGTCATATTTCAGAGACGGAAAGAGATACGGAGGACAAATGATTATGTTATTTTAATTATTTTGTGCGACACAACACGGATTTGCTGAGGGAAACTGTGCTTATTTACATATACAGAGGAATGTGTGTTACATACAGTTCCTGTGATACCTTTAAAAAGTGAATGATGTAGCACTCAGTATTGTTGCTGCGTTATTCTCGATGTTGCCCCTCGTCATAGGTGTCATTGATTCTTCTCCCTTTAGATGTGAACTTCATTCCCTAGGGGTCGGAGAAAAAGTACTCGAAACCTGTGACGAAACAACAGACTGGTTGATCTGGCAGCAAGGGTTATACCTCTTGTATTAGAGCGCTGCTAGAAGCTCAGGAGGATTCCAAAATGATGCGATCATGGGTACTGCAGGTGGGAATACGAATGTGGCAGGCGAAAGGTTGGCGGTGACACGGTTTCCTCAGTGATATCCAAGGTTCTCTAGATGTAAATTCCTAACGTAGACGTCCTTCCGTTATTGTTAGGAATTTACATGTGGGAAACCTTAGATGTAAATTCCTAACCATAACAGTGGGATATTTACTATTACAGTTAAAAATTTACGTTTAACAGTAAGAGTAGACATCCTACTCTAATGGTTTGAAATGGACATCTAGGAAACCTTGGGTGTAAATTCCTAGCCATAACAGTACGATGTCTACTGTTATGGTTGGGAATTTACATCTAAGGTTTCCCACATGTAAATTCCTAATCCATAACAATAGGATGTCTACGTTGAATAGTTATTGCTTTTTCAGATGATCTCTCGGTGGGATATGAATTTATGCAAAATGAATCTAGATGTCTAGGATGTTAATCTTCTGATTTCTTGAATAAATCGTTTTCTGACTCTCTGTTATTGATAATTCCAGTTGCATTTCAATTGCTCATCACTAAATCTCTGGATTTTGTCACTTTTATGTCTAAGTTCCATGTAACGCATTTATGGAAATAGCCATTTCATTTATTCAAGAGTGCTCATACCCGAATGAATGAGTAATTATACCAATGACGTACGAACAATATACTATGGCTATTACACACTCAAATTTCCGTAATTGTACCTGCCAGGGCTAAACGCAGAGGCTTTCTTAATGTCAACTCCCTTTTATTTTTTATTGCAAAGCACATTCTCCCGAAGCAAAATATAGGAAAAAAATACAGGCGCTTAAAATTTACATTTGCATTTCCAAGAACTGAAGTTGTGAAATTCTTTTATCATAGTATCACTGACATTCTTTTACCTCATTTTCCCTCTATCCTTTATCTTTTGGCAATGCTCTTCGTAATTTAAGCTGTTTTTATCGTGATCATGCTCAGATTTTCATAAAAATAACGCAATCTCTCTCTCTCTCTCTCTCTCTCTCTCTCTCTATTCATTTCATGTATTTGTTTTTCTCGAAAACATTGTTGTCGCTTGTCTCATAGGTTTTCTTTGTAAATGACGCAGTCTCTCTCTCTCTCTCTCTCTCTCTCTCTCTCTCTCTCTCTCTCTCTCTCTCTCTCTCTCTCTTCAGTTAATTTATTTGTTTTTCTCGAAAACATGATATATGCAGCTGATATTTTTCAACATTATGGTCGCTTGTCTACTTTTTTGCCTCGAAGAAAGATTCCTTGTTTAAATTTCGTTTTCAACTAAAAAAGGTAAGAAAGAGAGAAGAATTGTGACTGGCAGCTGCGTGAAGTGTTGCAATATAGTAAGATACATATTATTTGTCTTTCCGAATCGAAAAATTGCAGTCCTAGGAGTATCGTTTCACCTCAGTGTGAGAGAAAAACAAGTGTAGACATTCCTACAAAAATTAACCATAGATATATATACATTTTTCCTCTCTCTCTCTCTCTCTCTCTCTCTCTCTCTCTCTCTCTCTCTCTCTCTCTCTCTCTCTCTCTCTCTCTCTCTCTCTCATTCATTTACAGGACGTGCGTGGCTGCAATTTATGTTCGTCTTAGTTTTCCTATACATTTCTTACATGTGAAGTACATTAACAGGAACAGACATACGTTGAATATTAATTTTAGCGTACCCTAGGTCGGAAGAACTTAAAATAAAACGAATGGGTTTATTTTAATTGCCATTTGCGGCATGACGTTTGCTTGCTTTGGTTGCGTTCATCCTTGGCTCTCTTCTCTCACCTCAGATGATAGCGAAGCATTCTAGGGTTTTATGAAAAATGGGCATTATTTGGAAACTTTATTTCAACCCTGAATTTAGTTGAAAAAGAACTGCACAATGCAGATTAGTTTACTTTTTTCCACGTTTTCACAGACTGCAAGGATAATATGTGTGCCCTGTTTACCCCCAGACACTTGCGAAATCTAGAACTCTGTTGCGTGTGATGTTTTCTACTGTTGATATTTTACAGAGTTATACTACTTTTAGATCACTACGGTAAAAATCCTATGCGTAAAAAAAAATGCGTCTGTAAAAGGTCCTGAATTATGCCGTAAGGAAAACTTACTGACTTGAAAGCATAAAGGTAAATTTTGGAACTACCAGTGAACTGGATTAATTTGTTCCGCTGGACTTGATTGATAGATGTACGATGAAATATCAGTGCTTTATGAATGTTGACTTTCTGTTGCACGCGGTGTTATAATTCATTTCACCCCTGGGAAATCTGTTATTGATATGTGAAATAGGTTGTGAATTAAAGTTGCTCTACGTGATGAACACATGGAATGAAACTTAGTTAGAAAAGATATCACTATTTTCTAATGGTGGGCTCTCATTGTAAAGTCAGGAAATGAAAAGTCACGATGTTTTTTTTTTAATGTTCTTGTCATTACGTAACATTAACTTTAAAAGTTGAATTTAAGTAAATTACAGCACCGGCCGTTGACCTCATACAACTTACGAACGTGAGACTAATTGTTGGATGTCAGCAAACGTTATATTAATTTTTTTTTTTTTTACATTTTCAGTAAACGACTAAGATAACATGTTATCTGAGCATTTCGCAATGTTTTGGGCAAAATTATATCGAATCCTTAAAACACACAGTGTGGTTCTTTCTCTGTACGGGAACAAATTTATCAGTTTTTGTGACAAAAACAGTGTTACAATGAAAACCATGTGCATATATATATATATATATATATATATATATATATATATATATATATATATATATATATATATATATATATATATATATATATATATATATATATATATATATGTGTGTGTGTGTGTGTGTATGTATGTATGTATGTATGTATGTATGTATGTATATGTATATATAATTAGTTATGCTTTATAATGATAGCATCAGTTTCTTCTGGGGGGGAAAGGGGCCTCTTGAATTACTAAGCAAGGGAATTTATGCACTTACGTAATATAGTTATTTTTATTATATATTCCGTGTGTAAAAGAATGAGCGAAGTAAAAGATCGTTCTTTTTACATTTGTTGTTACACGAGGCTCTCGCCTACTATATTATATTTCATGGTAATTCCCGTCTTATGTTGTTTTACCTTTAATTTATTACGCTTTATTTTGACGTCCGTGACTTTTGACGTCATTGAATGAGAAAATAAGAGTATAAATCTTCGCGTAAATGTATAGTTTCGGGTTGTTTCATTAAAAATCCAAATGCGTTTTTCGTGACTGTTTTCCAACCCAGCGGGATCTCTCTCTCTCTCTCTCTCTCTCTCTCTCTCTCTCTCTCTCTCTCTCTCTCTCTCTCTCTCTCTCTCTCTCTGCCCATCCTGTCTCTTTCGTAATCCCTCCTTCGCTCTATTTAATCCGAGAGGGGCCGAACCCACTTTCTGGGAGACATTTCATTATCTTCTGATTATCTCCTGCAAGACTTGCTGTGTAATTGAAGGCGCTGCAGGAGACCTGAGGATACCAGCTGGAAAAATACGTCTTTGCACATTTGCGATTTTTCATGGGCAATGCTTTTCGGATTTCCGCTTTAAGTTTACAGTTTTCATCAACCTTTTGCAACATTCCGGTTGTTTGTTAAGTATCATTATTATATTAAGTTCATGATCGAAACTACCTGTGCTTATTTCTCAAGGTAATTGTCAGAGCTGTTCTTCGTGCGTGTATTGAAAGTCAGCTTAACGTCGTTCTGTTGTAGTGTCTTTCAAAGCACGATTCATGAACTATAGGATAATGCTAAGTTCATTCGTTAACTTTCGGCAATTCTGATTCTTTTGGGTGTTTCCTTAAAGTGCAACATTTTTAGTTAAAGCCTGGTTGAGTGTCATTTATTACAGCTTCTATCCTGTAAATCCCTGTGTTGTCACTGAACTAATTTCATCTTATGTAAAATAAAAAAAAAAATTTTTTCCAGATTCTGTAGCAGCAGGAGTTTTATTATTTTTCAGTATCTGCATTAAAGTTTTCTGGTGCTGTAATAAATCACGCACGTTAGAGTTACAAACTGTAGCCTTAAGGATCTTAAGACATACCGTTTGTGGAGTCATGAAAAAAGTAATTTTTCAAGTTTGCTTTACCGGCAAGCCATTAATGGCACTTACTGAATATAATCTATTAAAATTTACATAAAATTTTCTAAATAATTACATCATATGTGTTTGCTAAAATAGTCTTAATCGAGGTATCTTAAGTTGCCTGTGCCTCTGACGAGTTGGAACATTTTCCTGGTACAAGAATAGTTGTTCATAGTTGAGCAAATCCAAGGGCGTTAGTCAGGACAAATCCCCACCCCTCTCCTTCCCTAGAGTAACTGACGCAATGAATCCTTAAATAAATCCCTACAAAATAGAGCAATTTATCTGCCCATCTCTTGAGATTCCCGGATGAAGGAGGCGAATCCTTATTTTATCCGAAAGTGGATTGGTTCGGATACGTTTCCGCAGATCCAAAGGAAAAGGATCGAGAGGGGGAAATATAATCAACTGCCGGTCTGTATCTCCTTTGTGGGATTCTGGAGAGAGGGAGAGGGAGAGGGAGAGGGACAGACCGACATGATTGTGACCTATTTTAAATTAATAGTTGGCATTATAATGTACTCTGCTTTTATGTAATATACTTACATACAAAAACGCTCATATATATATATATATATATATATATATATATATATATATATATATATATATATATATTATATTATATATATATACTGTATATATAATATATATATATTATATATATACTGTATATATATATATATATATATATATATATATATATATATATATATATATATGTGTGTGTGTATATATATATATATATATATATATATATATATATATATATATATATATATATATATGTATATATATATATATATACAGGTGTGCAACATAAGTAACGCTCTTTGTTTAAGTGGAACAAAATTAATGCCTTTTTGATTATCCTTTTTTCGAACATGAATGTATTGCCAGGTTAATAGATTAATATAATATATTAACAAAATGAATATAATGCTTATTCGGTTTAATAATGCTCAATACAAATGATATTTCGGCTTTGCGCCCATGGGATGTTAAATTCAGCTAACAATCTTGCGGTTTCAGCACCATTTTTATTATTTTGATAGTACAGTTGAATTGCTTTTACTCTCTGCTCCTTTGTTAATCTCATGGTTGTATAAAATATCTGAAAAAATGAAGATTTAGCAAATTAATTAAAGAAAATAATAAAGAAAATATACATTATAAGATATAAAATTAAAAAGGGCGTTACTTATGCCGCATTATTAAACCGAATAAGAATTATATTAATTTTGTTAATATATTATATTAATCTATTAACCTGTGGCAATGCATTCATGTTCGAAAAAATAAAGGATAATTAAAAAGGCTTTAATTTTGTTCCACTTAAACAAAGGGCGTTATTTATGCTGCACCCTTATATATATATATATATATATATATATATATATATATATATATATATATATATATGTATATATATATATATATATATATATATATATATATATATTGTTACGTGTGAGGTCTTGGTTGATCATGTATTATTCAATTTACGTAATTTTACGGCCCTGCAAACCAAGATTACACGTGAATCTGCCACTTGAAGCCAAAAGTTAACCTCAAAGACAGTCGTTAATTAGCCAAAGGTCAGTTAAGGGTTATTAACCTAACAAAGAATATTTGAGATGAATTTGATTTTAAACGCAACGGTTCTTCCAAACATTCGGACGCTAGGCATAAAAAGCATCGAGATTTAACCTGATTTTGCTTACCCTAAATCCTGGGTATTTTACTGGAATAACGGGGTTGAAGCTAACAATATAATAATTAGGCTTAATCTAGACTTCGTAAACACATATACAGTAAGTGGGGGATGAAGGAGGAGACAAAAGAAATGCGAAATACAGAAAAAGATAAAAGAATGGGCGAAGTTTTGAACAAAAAGCGACTTTACCTTAGGACGAACGTTGTGAGCACCAACACCGCCGAGGAGTTCTTCGCAATTGCTTCTTCACTTCATTAATAGAATAATAGAAAAGAAAGGGACAGAGGCCACCTTCCAGTTATCTGCCCAGAGCTTGGTTTCTCTCTGAAGTTCCCTGACCTGGCCTAGGTCAGGACAGTCACACCAGGTGTCCACGTTCTTGTTTTCAAAACATTCGCCAAGAGACAGGTAGAAAGGAAAAAGGACCTTTAGGACCACCTATTCTTAAGGCTGATAGGGAAATTTTCATATAGGGTGGAAGGCCTAACTTACCTATCCTGTTCTCCAACGGACGTTAAGGTTTGAACTGAAGACGCTCCTATATAGACAACGTCTTTTCCCAGTCTCAGTCAGGCTGATATTTTTACAATCAAAAGTTACGAGGGCGAACAGCAGTAATATTTGTAAAAGCTCCCCCCCTTAAGAGGGCCCTCACTCCCTTTTCGGGCGTGAAGGCCTATACTAAGCAAGCTGTTCGCCTCTCGTAGCTTACTCTCCTTCCCCTGAGCAGATTAGTCCTGGTTAGCCTACCTAGCTACAGAACTACCTAACCCTAGATAGGATACGAGCTATATTCACTGCTTTACCTAATTCTAATAGTACTGGAAGGTGCTCACGGTTATTATAGGCTACCTCCTACAATCATGATGTGTTTTAGACCCAGCCTAGTGGTACATTCTATGATATTCCTAGCCTAACCTATCCTAACCCGACCGTAGCACCAACATAAGAGTTAATATTCTAACAAAATTACAACATGGTTTATGTTTAATACAATTAAAATTTACTAGTTAATTCATGAGGTTGCCTCATATGATAAATGGGTGCCTCACTGAGGTCTTAGGCCATGCGTGTCACGAGCATCGTGGCTCGTTTCACAATAGTTAAGATTACTGAAATTAGTTATGCTACTTACATGATTACTGGCTCGGTGGTAAGTGGAAGGAACAAGGTTACTAAATTGATGTACCGTACTTTAAGGCGGCCTAGGCTAGTACAAATAAAAGGAAGAGATCACACTGGCTACCTCACTCTGGGCAAGGGGCCAGGATCACTCTTAGACGTTAGGGCACTGTGCCGAGAGGGCACTAGTGCCAGGATGAGCTTATAGCTCGCAACTACTGGGCTCTCTTCCGCCCCTTCTTCTTCTTCTTCGGGTTCCTCCAAGGCCTATCAGTAGCTGGCCTAGCAGGTGATGAGAGCACCGACTCGGGACAGGCCAGAAGGGCTGTGTGGGCGCGAAGTCAGGGGCAACTGCAAAAGCTGCGGGGAGGACTCCCTACTCCGGCTGCTGCGACAACCGGAGCGAGGCGATCTCGACTTCTGCGTCCGAGGATGCCAGTTCCTGGTCTTCCAAGGGAGGGGCATTTCATTTTCGATCCTCCAGGGGTTCATCCTGGAGTCAAATTTTGCAAAGAAGAAGGTTCGGTGCTGGAGGCTCTCCAGTCGCGAATGATCAGCTGCATGGGGAATCCTAAATCTCCCGGAGGAGGATTCGCCTCATGATTTAGACCCGGCATGGGGCCTTTTCCACTGGTAGCTCAGCGTCCGTGGCGGACAGAGTCTGGCACTGCTCAGTGCTCATAAGTGGCACTGGCAGCAGTTGAGTCAGGCATGCCTGACAAGGGGTCCGGAGGTGCAATACCTCTCGGACGACTTGGGTTTGGCTGCGGCAGAGATTCCTGCCCCAGCAGGAGATCGTAGCCTCTCCCAGAGTTTTGTTGGGGCGTCCGCTGGGCGTTGCTTGGTTGGGCAGCCCTCCCAATTTGTGGAGTGGTCTGCCCGCTTGCACGTCCTGCAGCGGTACTGCTCCTCTGAATCTCTCTTCGGAGGGGGAGGACCTCTTGGTGGGCCAGCCCTTCGCGATTGGAGAGGGCTAGGCCTGGAATAGTTTGGGTTGTGCCTTCCGCGGACCACTTTGGTGGGCGGAAGGTGGAGGTTTGTCATGGTTGAGAGTTTACATGGGGCCTCTGTGGAGGAGGTAACGCTGCTGCAAGTGGCGTTGTGACGGGCTTCCAGAGAAGATCCCGACCCAACAAGAAGACCACTCCGGGCCGAATTCCACCTACCACGCCAAGGCGGTGGGGTATCGTGCCCCAAGGCGTCATAACCTGGAGTTGGACAGTAGGAACGGGTGATGGTGTGGCCCTCTATCCACTTCATTTCCCACCACGTTTCTTCCGTCAACCACAGCACCGGCTGGCACTTGGGCCCTGGCGATCAGGCTAATATCTGCCGCAGTGTCTACTGTGACCGGAAGGGTCACGGGCAGGCTAGTGCTCTGAAGAGGGGCCACCGAGATGAACTGGGTTTCAGTCTCTCGGGTAAAGGATCCGGTGCAGACCAGCAGCAGAAAATGAAGTGCTGATTAGGTTGACAAATTTGGTGGTGGGGACATGATGTGGACAGGCCGGAGATCCAGCATTGTAGTGGCTAGCAGCCCCACAGGATCTGCACAGGCCTTTTGGATGGGCTCGGTGGCCTGCAGTAACTGTTGGAGGGATAGGGCTGAGCGGATGAATCGGGAGCGGAGTTCTGGCTGGTAGGGTTAGGCTGCTTATTAGTGCCGAGTTTGTATCGGCATTCAGCTTCAGCATGGCCCCCTTCTTGCAATAGTTGCACAGGGTCTTGCTAGGCAGTCCATTCTTCGGCGAGTGGAGTTCGAGGGGTAGGCGGAGGGATGATTCGCTTCTGAGAGGT
This sequence comes from Macrobrachium rosenbergii, assembly GCF_040412425.1. NCBI lineage: Eukaryota > Metazoa > Arthropoda > Malacostraca > Decapoda > Palaemonidae > Macrobrachium > Macrobrachium rosenbergii. Next base: position 64,610,957 of record NC_089742.1, on the reverse strand, counting down.
GCTATGCGACTGATTGAAAGTTTCCCACGAATCAGCCATGCGACAAGCTTCCATAAGTGTGGAGGGCTGTTTATCGTTAAGATATACCATAAGGGGCCCTGGCACACATTGGAAGAGGTCTTCTAGCATGGTCCGATTGAAGAGATCCTCAAACGTCGTGCAGGCCAAGGGAGTCGAACCAGCGCGTACCGGACTGGGTTTTGTGACATGCCCATTCTGTCCAAGACCAGCCGACTTCCTTGGCAAGACCTCAGAACCGTTGTCTCCATTTTTCTGGGGTTATCTCGTAGGCCTTTGTAATGACTCTACGAACTTCTGCCATGTTACCTCTCTGGCTCTTCTCCAGTGAGCGAAGCGCTGCCTTGGCTTTTCCCTCCATATGCTTGGCTAGTATTAAGGCTCTCTCCGTCTCCGTGGTGCTGTAGTTATCGAAAAGAGCCTCGATCTCCTCCAGCCATGCTTCTGGCTCGTCCTCAGTCCACTTGGGGACTAGGGAATTGATGCTCGAAATTGGAGCGTTTGATGCAGCAGGTGTAGGACTGGAGGCTTGCTGTCTAGCCATAACCGGCATTCTCCATTTTGGCTCTTTCCAGCTCGAGCTCTTTCTCCTTGCAGGCTAACTCACTTTCCTTGCAGGCTAACTCATGCTGTCTTCTTCTTTCTTCTCTTTCCTCTTCATAATTGCCTTTGCTCGGCTTCATACGCCCTCCGTTCTTCTTCATACTTCCTCTGCTCGGCTTCATACATCCTCTGCTCGGCTTCATACTTCCTCTCTGCTCGAGTCTTTCTTCCTTCTCCCGCTTGGCCAAGTTGTCCACTTGCTCCTTAACCCAGGTGGTAAGTTCGAGCCGGTGAGACCTGCCGCCGTCCCCAGCCCCAGGAAAGTTTTATAATGCTCTGCTGCCATGGTTCTGGTGGGAAGGGCGTCTAACCGGGTCGACGGGCGTACTTGGGCAGCGAGGAAGTGTCTCTTCAATGACGTGGCACCCTTTCAAAAGGTGGCACTGTAGTTTGGGTGTGCCGTGTACAGGTCACACTGGTGGCACTCAGTATCCCTAGGCACTGGTGCAGGTTAGGTCCCAGAAGAACTTTCTCTTCTGTGTTCCCTTTTGTTTTTGTTTTATTTATTTTCTGGATGTTGCTTGGTGGCACTTATGGTGCCAATGTGTTCCCTAGGGACCCTCTACTGGAGTCCAACTAGGCTATATGGGAGAAAAGGCACTCTACACCCTGCAGAGTGCAACAATCGAATGAGAGAAAGGGAAGGTAAAAGAGAGAGAGAGAGAAAAAAGTAAGCTATTCAAGTGATGACAGTGCTGCAAATTATTGGCACTGTGGAATAAAGTGAATTTGGGTTTTTTTTTTTTAAAGATCCTCGTGAGTGGCTGGTCCCAGTACCGGCCCCAGTGCTGGCCCCTTCTTTTTCAGAGGGTGAAAACTACTGTTTGCTTCTGGTCTGGATAGCAGGCCTCACTCGTGACCGACAGTTTATCACTGTATCGTAATTACTCTTAACTTGTCCTCATCTATTGTGGGACAGAGGTGTTTCTTTTATTTGGTTTAATGTATTCGAATTAATTAGCCTAGTGTCGGCCGTTCTTTCTTTGAAGAGGGTCACGTACACTTAGGTTAGGAATGCTTACTTGAACGATGAGAGAGAGAGAGAGAGAGAGAGAGAGAGAGAGAGAGAGAGAGAGAGAGAGAGATTTTTCAATCAGCTAATTTCTTGCTGCTTGAGAACATGTAAACAAAGATCTTATAAATGCACAATGGCATGGATCTTAATAAAATCAGATAGATGCGTCGTCTTGACTTCCCTTAGGGATTACTTTATTATCTTAATTTTCCTGGGAGCCGACGTCACAAAAGTTTATCGTAAAATTTTAAATTCTCTTTATATGATTTTTATAGCAGGTATTCGTATAGGAACTTGTTGTTATTACTCCTAACTAAGGCCTATCTTCCCTGCCTAAATTATCTTTTGGTTTTTTCTACCGAAGTCCGTCTAGCTAAGATATTAGGAGGTGGGTTAGCTCTGAAGGAAAAAAAGAACATGACCAAAGAGTGGCTCGGCAGAGTCTGGTCACAACAGCGGATGACAATAACAAGGTCTTGAGATGGCGGCCAAGTCCCGTTAGGCCTAAATTTCAAAACAACCTCTGCCTGCGAAGGAACACCAAAATGGCCGGTTCTCTACAAACAGTTCGAACAAATTCAAAACAACCGCGCGAACACGGCGGAGGAATCAAGATGGCGGGTATTTCCTTTTAGCACCAAATTCAAAAACAACGCACAAAAAACAAATGCAGGTATCCAGATTTTACTTTAAATATACCAATCATGCATAGCGTTTTCACGTTACGGATGGAAAAACTAAATTACCAAACAACTTTGTCTTTTTGTTATCGTATTCTCACCCGGACATTAAACAAAAGAATGAAAAGAGAAATGCTAGTCTGCCTGCGTAAATTTACGTTGTTGAACGGTACCTTTATTGTAAAATTACTATTTCAGTTCGTTTGCTACTTCACTGACATGGTTTTGAATGATTCCCGCTATATGCAAACAATAACGATCGGAATTGCCGACGCGATTTCTAAATTACTTTGTGTACATGAAACTGGGCTCCGCGATTCGGCCTTTGAATTCGTTATTGAACGACTTGACTCAACGATCCAAACACGGTAAAATGCCCTTTGTCTTAAACGTTACAAATTATGATTATGCTCTGCTCTCGAGTCGCACCCTTTCCTACCTACGCTAATTCTCTTACACTTGTTATTATAACTATTCTCTTTACTGCTTATTATTATGCCTCGTTCCTTGTTTGGAAGAATGAAATGGAGTTCGATATCTGACTTTTATTTTTTGGAATTAATGTAATTTAATTTCCTTTTCTCCAGATTCTTTCTCTAAAATGTACTTTAGATTCTACGCAATGTCGCCAATGTTACGTGTGAGGTCTTGGTTGATCATGTATTATTCAATTTACGTAATTTTTACGGCCCTGCAAACCAAGATTACACGTAACCTGTCACTTGAAGCCAAAAGTTAACCTCAAAGACAGTCGTTAATTAGCCAAAGGTCGCCAGTTATCGGTTATTAACCTTAACAAAGAATATTTGAGATGAATTTGATTTTAAACGCAACGGTTCTTCCAAACATTCGGACTCTAGGCATAAAAAGCATCGAGATTTAACCTGATTTTGCTTACCTAAATCCTAGGTATTTTACTGGAATAACAAGTTGAAGCTAACAATATAATAATTAGGCTTAATCTAGACTTCGTAAACACATATACAGTAAGTGGGGATGAAGGAGGAAACAAAAGAAATGCGAAATACAGAAAAAGATAAAAGAATGGGCGAAGTTTTGAACAAAAAACGACTTTACCTTAGGACGAACGTTGTGCGCACTAAACACCGCTGAGAGGGGCTTCGCAATTGCTTCTTCACTTCATTAATAGAATAATAGACGAAGAAGAGGGGACAGGGCCACCTTCCAGACGTCTGCCCAGGACGGCGGCTGTTTCTCTCTGAAGTTCCTGACCGGCCTAGGTCAGGACAGTCACCAGGTGTTCACGTTCTTGTTTTCAAAACATTCGCCAAGAGACAGGTAGAAAGGAAAAAGGACCTTAGGACCACCTATTCTTAAGGCTAATAGGAAATTTTCCTATAGGGTGGAAGGCCTAACTTACCTATCCCGTTCTCCAATGGACGTTAAAAGTTTGAACTGAAGACGGCTCCTATATAGACAACGTCTTTTCCCAGTCTCAGTCAGGCTGATATTTTTACAATCAAAAGTTACAGGGCGAACAGCAGTAATATTTGTAAAAATATATATATATATATATATATATATATATATATATATATATATATATATATATATATATATATATATATATATATATATATATATATATATATGTGTGTGTGTGTGTGTGTGTGTGTGTATCAATATAGTCCACAGGAGAAAGAGACAAAACACTCTAATAGCTCGATAATTTCGCCTTCCACCAGGCCTCTTCAAGAGCTCTATTACAACTACTAAGGGATTCAGAGCCGATGAAATACGGTTTTTCGGCAGCACCTTTTTATCAAAGCATCGGATGAAGGCGAAAATCGGCAAGTGTATATTTTATAACCCTACCTAATTTTTGCAAGTATTATTTAGTGCCTAAGTTCGATAGTTTTGATATTTATAGAGTAAAATGAATTCGCCGATGCCGGAACCGAGAAAATCACTGACTAGGATCCTAAAACAATTCGTGACGTAAACATAATATGACGTCATGAGGCTCCCTCCCATCCAACAGGTAGGCAGTAAGTCACTACACTTACACAGTCTAGGCTTCAACAAATTCGATAATGACCAGCAGGATATGGAATTGTCCCCGTGGTTGCAAGACTGCATTTGTACTACGGCTTGCCACTTTGTATACAAGCGAAAAGACCTGTGGCAAGATTTACTATAGCACGAATAGGTAATTATATCTATAGTGGGCAGTAGTTACTTGACCACCCCAGAAGTGTGGGCAGGAACTGTTAGACCAGTGGTTCTGAACCCTATTATTACCACGCCCCATCTAAGAGCTGGGCCTTCCCTCTATGCCCCCCTTGCATCTATGAGTAAAATTCCATCCCAGATTTAAAGGCAAATGGAAAAAAAGAGAGAGAGAGATGGGGGCGTTTTTATTCTTTTGGGAATGAATTAGTCAGATACTTGACACTGGTTCTTAGCGACTTTTGTTAAGAGAATAACGAATATGATTAGAGAATTTTTAATTTTTCCCTAGTGCTTGCGCCCTCCCTGGAAATTGCTGATGCCCCCCAGGTTGATAACCACTGTGTTAGACAATCCCGACCTCTTCCTCGAGAGTGACGATGAAGACATTTTGTAAGTAAATTATGTATAGTATTAGGCTTTTTATTTGTACATCTAAAGCATATTTATTAAAACGCAATGATTATGACAGTATGTGATTTCAATATGTTTTCCTTTCCATGCATATCAATATAAATCGTGTCACATTTGAGTGTTACTATGTTGGTAAATAATGGCATACATTAACTGAAATAAGACAATGGCATTAACCTTTACACCTCTAATAACTGAGGGAAATGAGGTATCATTGCTATTCATTTGAATTCTACGTCTAGTGACCGCTCTTGACGTGCTGCAAATAGAAAGCTGTAGTGTCGAAACCTGAGGTGAAACAAAACGGATTGTTTTTGTATTCCTGCCCTGAATAGATGTAGATCTGACAAACAAGCTATAGACTGGTTCATTATATGTATGAATTGCTTGCACTGAATTATTTGTAAAGGAGAAACAATAATAATAATAATAATAATAATAATAATAATAATAATAATAATAATAATAATAATAATAATAATAATAATAATAATAAAATTATTGAGAGTGATAATGCAATCAAGGGGACGATGGCAAATCCTGCTCGCTATCATTGACATTCCTGAAGCCCAAGGCCAAGAGAAATAAAAGGTCTGCTCACTACCCCCCAAATCCCCCAGTAAGGCGGAGCTTTATCTACCTCCTTATTGCATCAGCAGGTGAATTGCCATAATGAGGGGGTACCTCTAAGATACGTCATCGCCTACGTAGTCACCCCAGGTGGGAGGCGACTCTACCCAGTTGGGTAGACCTTGTCTCTCTTGGCCTTGGATACTTATAAGTTAGTGAGTGTGTCATCGGCAAGCGGGCAGAGCCACAGTGAAGAGACGTTTTCCCCGTATGTAAACTTTCTTCACTGTGGGTGGAGCCTCATGACGTCATAGGTTAACGTCACTATTGTGTTCAAAACCCTTACCTGCGATTTTGAAGGCTCTGGTATAGGAAACTCACTTTTACTCCTATAAGTACCAGAACTATTGAACTTAGGTACTAAATAATACCTGCAAAATTAGGTAGGGTTATAAAATTTACACTCGCCAACTTTCACCTTTATCCGATGCTTTGATAAAATGTGTTGCCGAAAACTGTGCTTCATCGGCCCTGAATCCCTTAGTAGTTGTAATAAACCTCTTGAAGATGCCTGGTGGAAGGCGAAATTATCGAGCTATTAGAGTGTTTTGTCTCTTTCTCCTGTGGACTTTATTGACATATCTCATCTTTGTGATATGAAGATTATATATTATACTGTATATATATATATATATATATATATATATATATATATATATATATATATATATAGAGATATATAAATATATAAATATATATATATATATATATATATATATATATATATATATATATATATATATATATTATATATATATTCATTAAATATATATATATATATATATATATATATATATATATATATATTATATATATATATATATATATATATATATGTGTGTGTGTGTGTGTGTATGTATATATGTATGTGTATTTATAAACTTACATACATACCCATATTACATACATATACACACACCCTCTCATGTGTGTGTAATTATTTTTGTATGTACGTGTATGTATGTCCATAAAGTGTTTACTGGAGGTCTGTCTATGTGACAACTGCCGTGAGGAAAATGTGGTACTCTTTTTAATTGAACTATAACCTTTGGTTTTTATAACTTTACAAATTGTTTATGTACACAGATCTCAGTTTTTTCTGTCAGTTACATAGTTCAGTTTAGATGTTTAGGGAAGCGTTGATTAAAAGTTTTATTGAGAGAGAGAGAGGGTGGGGAGTGGGGGGGGCCATAGAATGGCCCGCTCAGCCTCTTTGAAAAAGGAGCGCCGGAAAAGACTGGACAGTGAGAGAAATTAGATTTTTTGGAAAAATGCTATAGTGTCATTTTTTTATAAGTACATTCTTTAGGCTTTCAGGGGAAAGGGATTTCTCGAGCAAATGGGTCGTAAAGAAGGAATTAGATCCCCAAAGGAAGGCGCCTTCTTTTCCTTTTCATTTCTCTGAATTTCATTCATTGTCGACGGGTTGTTGTTGTTTCCAAGTGCGCTGGTGTCGTTGCTGCGGTACTCTGTGGTAGTGACACAATTGCTGAGAATAGCTGTTGGTCGTTATACGAAAATCTGTGAATTTCTGTTGTTACTGTTGCGGTTGTTTTATTTACTGGTATATTCTGTTGGTGTACTTATGGACAGTAATATTATACTTTTGTTGGTTAGGATTTTTGTTGTTACTAATCTGTTCGTCGGGTTTGGTTGATAATTTATCTGGTTTTGTTGCAAGTCATGTGACATTTTTTGCGAGTAATACCATTGTTGTCATCATAGTAAAATATGTGACAGTACCGTCCGTGCAAGCGTAGACGATAATATAACAGTTGTTGTAATCCTTGTATTTTCATGCTGAAGCTTTTCATTTTTGAGTTCTGCTAAATCCCTGTAAAGCATTGCCCCTCGTTAACAACCTATATTCCAGTTCTTTTCTGTGATAGTAATTTTTAGCATTATTGAATGTCGGTAAGGAATAGAAATTATAAATGAGCCATTCAAGATAGAAACTGCGAGAAGAGTCCGTCAAAAACAGCGATGCTGACTAGGGAGTTAAGCTGTGAATAAATTTATATGTATATATATATATATATATATATATATATATATCATATATATATATATATATATATATATATAACTGAATCACAAAATATTGGACGTGATGAATTTATAAATAAGGCAAATGCCACGAAAGAAAGTGAAACAACGGAGATGGTGCTAGGCCTTTCCTCACAACTATATATATATATATATATTATATATATATATATATATATATATATATATATATATATATATATATATATATATATATATATATATATATATATATATACAGTATATACAGTATATTATACGTGTGTGTTTCTGTGTATGGAATTTTAAAAATCCCCTTCTGATACGTTTTGTTGATTAAAGAGTTATGTAAGGTCCTCTGTCTCCTTGACATTCCCTTTAAGGATGATGAGTTGATTTAAATTATCAGTGAACGTAATAGATGCAAAGTTAGCGGTAATGGGGTCTTGTCAGATGAATTTGCAGTAAATTGTGGGATGCCCAAAGGGACTGTTACTTCACCTTTGTTGTTTTTCGCCACTCTCGTAGAGTTTTTAGTGAAAAACGTGGGGAGGTTCATATTGGAGTAACGATAGAAAGTTGACAGAATTAGAATGTGCAAACGATGCTGCTTTAATCAGGAAAACACCGCAAGATTTAAAAAGCTTCTGAATAGACTGCATCATATATCTAGAAGAACAGAGTGTGCACAAAGGGATAGAATAATACGAGACAGAGTGGGTATATCCTTCAGATATTTAGGAAGAGTGTTAACTAGTACTGGTTCTCTTGAGTTTGCTTTATGCAATAATGACTAAAACAGGGAGATCAGACAATAAGGGTTTATAAATTAAATGTATGTTCTGTATATATATATATATATATATATATATATATATATATATATATATATATATATATATATATATACTTTTATATTTGTATATATATATATATATATATATATATATATATATATATATATATATATATATATATATTTATATATACACACACATACATACTCACACAAATACGCGTTTCTTTGTGTCTGTATAACGTAAAACATCGCTATTTATATCAGTAATATTGTGATCATGTCTTTTCGATGCTCATTCCTGATTTAGAGATATTTAAGTCATTCCTTATTTAGAGATATTTAAATATATACCTGTTAACTGCGATATTTAAATATATACCCGTATACCTGCATTTGGGGTATATTTGCAATGGTATGAATAGGCAAGTATAGGCGCTTCTGCTTATACTACTATCACGGCATTTTTCGTTACTGTAGTTCATTGTAACTTGCGTCTTGTCCTAATCTTCGTGTTGCACTGTACATTATACACAAACGGAGATCTTTAACGTATGATTTTTCCATGACATATCCTGCAAAAAGCTGATTTTCAAGAAGGATCCTCTGCAGGATGTGAGACTCTCAACTGCTCAGGGGACTTTTCAGTTCGGTACTCTTTTAAAGTTAAATTCTCAAGGCTTATGAGTTTGGTAAAGCCACTTTATAATTTGGATTTGATTCACATATTTTGTTATGTAGCATATTCATTGTAATTTAACCTCTGATCTGCTTATATTACCGTTTCCATTTTCAGTCTATTTTTAAACATACATAATTTACTCGCTTCATTACTTATGATATGTAAACCTTGTAGAAAACAATATCTCATGCTATTTTTATCATTTTTATTTTCCCCAGGGAACTATTATTTTTGTTTTAAAAATTTTTCGACAGTCTCTTTAATAAAAGGGAAAATTAAACTTATGAACTTGACCTAGATGGAATCGTAGTCTCCCCTGAAATTTACTGACCTTCAAGGTGAAATTGTTAATTTTAAAGGCTAAACCAACAAAGGCCGAGAGCCCTTTCGTGCTGAGGCAGCTTAATGACCTTACATCACTCAAGTACAAAAAATAAAGTCTCATCTTTCGGCCAGCGAATTTCGAAAACCTGCTTACTCAACCATCGTTTGCTCATGCAACCAGCTATCGTTTTCCGAAATGCTTTTCTTTTCGGCGCTATATTTTTTTCACGCAATGCGTGCTCCGTCTTAAGCACTGCATCCTTCCAAGCCATGTAGCTCCTTCAAGCTCAGTGTACCCCTCCGTTATTGCATCATTATTGCCAGTAGAATAACCTTTTTCGAAAGAGAGGAAACTGTATTAAAAATAATTTGTAGATAACTTTTGTACTGGACCATTGCTATGCTTTGAATGCAATCGTATACCATTTTGGCAACTTTTTTTTGTTCTTGTTATACCTTCAGGGGGATAACCCCTTTAGATTGTAACTAATGGCTCTCGCATAACTCGTCAAAACCAAGTCTCTACACCATTAAAGTTTTACCGGCATCGTTTATTAGCATTTACACAAGAGAAGTGAGATGTCTGGCTGCTTAAATTGCATGTTCATGCCTGACACATGTCTTGACATATAATATCACTAAGTCAATAACACTAGCGAAACATGAGACCCTAAGGACATCTTATTTCCTCAGTGTCTGGAAGGTTATTCTTCCAGGCACTGCTAGGGACACGAAGGAACTGGGGCGAGGTAATGACAACCTTATTTTTTTAAATAAAATTTTATGTCAGTGACGTCAGCTACTCGGTGTCAAAAGAGTAAGTTATAATTATACACACAAACTCATACCCCAATAATATATGCTACGGTGAGATTGCGAAGCCAGGGATTTCACGGAATCTCTGAAATTTTCGGGGAATTCGTGAAATCACCAATTCACTTAGGAACATTTGATCCCCGGCGCTAGTACTAAACACGGAGAAACAGTGATTCATCTACATTGTTTCGCCGTGTTTAGTACTAGCCCCTCGGAGATCAGATGTATTTCACCGTGTTTAGTACTAGCCCCTCGGGGAGCGAATGTGTTTCGCCGTGTTTAGTAGTAACCTCGGGGTCAAATGTCCCTAAGTGCATTTGATCCCCGAGGGGCTAGTACTAAACACGGTGAAAGAGCGTAGGTGAATCACTGTCTCGCCGTGTTTAGTACTAGCCCTCGGGGATCAAATGTACCTAAGTGAATTGGTGATATCACGAATTCCCCGAAAATTTGGTTTCACAGTCTTACTGTAAAACACACACACAAACACCCACCCACACACATATATATAATATATATATACATATCTATATATGTATGTATGTATGTATGTATGTATGTATGTTATGTATGTATATATATATATGTATGTATATATATATATATATATATATATATATATATATATATATATATATATATATATATATATATATATATATATATATTATATATATATATATACAGTATATATATATATTATTTTGAAAAGTGCTTACACAGAGATTCGTTTTATGAATGTATCTCGAAACAAATTACCATTTCATTCTGTGCTCACGAGGGTAGGTGTTTGTTCATTTCACCCTCCTATTCTACTGTAGATAAGAATGTCATTAATTCAGAAGGTGTCTTTTTCTTATTTTATTTTCGTCAGCTATTGCGAGAATTTTAATTTTCTAGATAGATTTCGGTACTTTTCCATTTCAAAATCATTTGCCACCCTGAAGTTTTCCATGCTCAAAAGGAATTTCATCACATCATGGCGAGCTCTATTTCTGACGCTCATCTTTATTTGCATTCGTTAATTGATTTTCGCTGGATAACTTATATTATCACGTAATTGAATGCTCGGGAAGAACCACTATGATTAGAATGAACCGCTAGGTAATCAGGTTTGATGGAATTAAAAAGCGAAATTCAAAAATCCACTCCTAGAGTGCATATTGAAAGAATATTATATTATTATTCATATCCACCAGTGCATGTGGAACTGAAAGCAAATTTCCACTGAATAGACTGCCTATATGGGAAACAGGAAACAGAGAAAAAGAAAAAAAGACGCTAAGTGCAGGTTAAATTTATAATAATTTAATAAATAGCAGCTAGAATATGCTTATAAAAATTATATGCATGTTAAGGAAGTTAAAATATTTATGTTATTTTGATGGTAGATAATTGAAACATTTAAGATATTACATAGTGGACTTTCTAACCGGAACATCATGGATGTTCGCAGAAATCAACTATTTTTTTATGTGTTAAAAGCAGAAGCCCTTTAAGTATTTAACGATGTCTGTATATTGACGCCTTTTTTTTTAACATTTCTCTTTCTGTCTGCCTTCAGATCTTAAAAACTACTGAGGCTAGAGAGCTGCAAATTGGTATGTTGACCATGCACCCTCCAATCATCAAACATACCAAATTGCAGCCCTCTAGCCTCAGTACTTTTTATTTTATTTAAGGTTAAAGTTAGCCATAAACGTGCTTCTGACAGCGATATAGGATAGGCCACCACCTGGCCGTGGTTAAAGTTTCATGTGCCATGTTTTTCGATGGCCTTGATTATACGGTGTAGCGGCTGTACAGAAAACTCGATTGCGCCGAAGAAACTTCTCGCATATTTTTACTTGTTTCTTTAGTTTCCATAATGTTTCTCGAAACGTCATGAATTTAACGATGTGTGTATATGGATTTCCATTTACATTCCATTTTCATGTTTACACCAGATCAAGGGTAGGTAGGTATTTGGTTGCCTGTTCCATCGACCTTTAAATAAAGGATCAATATAATGAGCACTAACAGCTTAATATAGCCGTTCTGCAACGGGTTTGTCGATAAAATTATGCGTCCGTATATTTCTAGTACATTAAAAACAAGCACATTACATATCACATCTCTCCAATGTGTTTGTTGTAGTTCTGGTAGTCTGTCTGTAACGGAACTGAATACTGATAAGGTATCTCGTGCCATCAATCAAGTTGCGACGTTACCTGAAGATAATTTTGAATGATTGGACGAGCAGTATTTTAGCGGAATGTGAGCAATGATTTCTCTGCTTTATGGAACTCGTAAATTTATTTCATTAGCGGAAAGTTTATATCCAGACCTTTGCCATAAATTCCGCGGACGATCAAATGAACATTTTGTTATCCCCGGGGATCGTTTTTCCTTGGGCCCTAACATTTCACGGCCCTTCTCGCAAAGGCAGGCCTTTTTTGATCGCAAAGAACTGAGCTTGCAATTTCTAATGGCATTACGAACATGATGAATGCACTCCACAGGCCACCTGATCGATGGGCCGGTATGCACATGATTCTTTTCCTTAAAATATGAGCTCTCGTGATCTGATTTCAGCTGGACATTCTCTCTCTCTCTCTCTCTCTCTCTCTCTCTCTCTCTCTCTCTCTCTCTCTCTCTCTCTCTCTCTCTGACACACACACACATACACACACAATAAACTAGTATGAATATTGGGTTTAGAGTGTAGCAGGGTAGCCTGTTTAAACTAAAACTCAAGGGACCTCTTTAATAACTTCCTTTTATTTCTTCATAATCGGCAGTTCCTGATCCTTGGGACATCAGGTACCGCTTCGAATCTTGGACTGTCTGGCCAGGAGCTGGACGACGGCAAGTCTGAAGTTGGATTTTTACCCATAAATTTATAACACAGGAAAATATATGGGTACACTACATTTTATCATAAAGATATAATTATGCATTTCCATGTAAAGTCGCTTTTACACCGGTATTTATGCATATGATTTAATAACTTAATTTTAATTTCCCATAAAGTTTTCCCCCTCTTCAGTGAAGTACAAAAGCCAGATTCTTTTCTCATAAATTTCTTGTTCATCTTTCCTTTTTCTGTAGCTGAAAACATCGATTAAATTCAGCACCATTGTCTGTATGTTGATGTCTTATAAGTGTCTTGTATTGAACAAGAATTAATTAATCTTGAATTTGAAGAGCCTGTGTTTGAGGGAGGAATCTCTTTCATGATTCGCGAAACCTCCTTCTTTATGGAAAACCTCCTTTTGAAAGGAGACGTTCATCCTTGCGTTCTGTGCGTCCCGTTTGCTATTTCATTTTTGTTGGTAGTTTTATTCTCTCCCCTAATGAGGATCTCATTATCGTCGTGTCGTTTTTTCCGCTTTTAATTTTTTCTCTTTTTACGTAATGTCTTTAACTATTTTCCGTATCGTGTTCTGATTTTTTTTCATTTATGATTTTTATTCTGATCACGCAACTCCTTTTGCATTAATTACCAACTCATTATTGCAAGTATGACCCTCCTCCTGCACATTTTTAATGAACACAGTCATTGCATCTCTCCGATTTTTTGCGATTTCTTTAATTCGTGTAGTGAGTTTTTCTCTCTCCCCCTTTCTCTCTTTAAGTGCCTGTGAACTTTGATGTGACTTCATTTAATCATATAACTCTCTCTCTCTCTCTCTCTAGGTGAATGTTAAGGGGATCTGCAGCCCAAAACATGCTTTTTCCATTCCTGGTGTAAGGTTTAGGCATATCTTAAACTGTACCACCAGACGAACGATAAAGATGATAAAAAGCTTTCTAATATCATACAAATTTAATTTCTATAAGCATATCGTTGCCATAACTACGCAGCTAGCCCCCCCCCCCCATCATACCACTTGGCTTTGCAGACAGATTTGCATATTCAAATATATGTATTTACTTAATAGAATTGACCCGATCATGGTGCGATATTTCCCTTTTGGTTTGCGTGGAGAGAGAGAGAGAGAGAGAGAGAGAGAGAGAGAGAGAGAGAGAGAGAGAGAGAGAGAGAGAGGCAAGGGTAGTCGAATACCAGGTGGCTGGACGAGCGACTGCTCAACGCCAGTCAACTCCCGATTTCTATAAACTTATTTTTTCATGTAAATGAAATTAAAATTGCTCCTCCCGTATTTATTGGAAGATTATAATATTCAGTATATCCAGTATTATAATGTTCACTATTAAGAGCGTTCCACAGTGCCACATAAGGATTTTCGTATAAATGTAATAAACCTTTAATCGAT
>NC_089742.1:64484005-64591505 GCF_040412425.1 Macrobrachium rosenbergii | reverse complement strand
CTATAGGTGCCAACAACACAGGCCACCACCGGACCGTGGCTGAATTTCATGGGCCGCGGCTAAGAGTTTCAAGGGCGAGGGCTGAAAGTTTCATATAGCATTATACGCTGTATAGAAAACTCGATTGCGCCGAAGAAATATCGGCGCATTTTTTACTCGTTTCATTTTTTAATCGTTACGCATCATACCCTTTCACTGACACGTTCATTTGCCTTTACTGCTATAACGCCATCGAATGTGTTTGTTAACCCTGTAATCGTTTTTCTCCACATCTGTCATATTTAAAGTAACGAAATAATTCGACTAACATTGCTTCTCTGTATATTCCCACAATATCTCCACTTACCAACACTAATCCGGTGTTTTATGAACCCTATTTTTTGAGCTCACCTTTTGCCTGACAACTCCAATCCTTATCAGATTTCCTTTACCATAGTCGTTTCACAGTCCGTCCGTTTCAAAACACTTGCTCTTTTTACATTTTCTGTATTCCATCGCTAGATTTGCACACGCTCTGTGAGCTTGGCTTAATTACTTTAGACGTTCCCCCTAGTTTTTTTTTTATACTATATTCTTCTGGTAGTATAGTTTTTGTAGATATATTGGAATACTAACCTATTTTTTATTTTTACATATGCATACAGAAACCCACAAAAATCATTACACCTGAGTGTTGCAGACCCGAAGCATGCGTGCTTTTGAGTGCTTGATTGAAGTTTAGGGATATAATCTAACTACGTTTCATACTAGATAAAAATTTTCTCTATGCGTATTGCATCTCTCTCTCTCTCTCTCTCTCTCTCTCTCTCTCTCTCTCTCTCTCAGAAGCTTCTGTATTTTTAGGGGTATCGCCTATGTCTTCCATCCTTTTTTGGTTTGAGAATTGAACACTAGTCAATTAGTTTGCAAGGTGACCGCCCTACTACTGAACTATGAAGCAAGAGAGAGAGAGAGAGAGAGAGAGAGAGAGAGAGAGAGAGAGAGAGAGAGAGAGAGGGGGGGGCGGGTTAGAGAGATGCCTACATACGCATAAGGAAAATTTTTATCTAACATGTAACGTAGTTAGATTATATCTCTAAACTATAATCGAGCATTCAAAAGCATCCATGCTTCGGGTTGGCAACACTTACGTGTAATTATTTTTGTAGGTTTCTATATGCATATGTATATGTATATATTCTGTATTCCTTTCTCAAAAAAAACCTATTCGAGTTGTATTAAAATTTTAAGTTTTTTTTTTTTTCATTTTCCTAGTATTAAGTGGCGTGATATTTTATAGTTAATCGTCCTTTAAAGAATCTCAGTTAAAATATGAATCTCAGATTCAGATACTGCAGTAACATTTAACAAAATCTCTTAATCAGTAAAAAAAAAAAAAGTCTAAAATACACACAACAGTTGCAGTCATGAATGCTTTTACAGCAGGTAAATTCAGTCGATACCAGTCGTGTCATATTCGTCCATTTCAAATTGAGTGAATCCATCTTCTCTTAGGTGACTGGAAACCAACGCTGATATCTACTGATAGCTGACAGATCACAGCAATCAGAAACCGCTTATGTAATCGAATTCTTGACAAATTCGATTAGCATTCGTCCGTGGTATTCTCCTGCGTTGGAATGAAAAGGGTTCCACGGAAAAATGGAATTTTTGTGTTAATTGACACTGTGATTAAGATATTTTTTAGTGAGGGATTCATTTCCTCATGAAGTTGTAGAATAGTACCAATGAATAATACAGCAAAGAGTAATGCAAATTATCTATCGTATTCATTTCAACCAGCGTTTTGGATATCCATTTCCATCTGCATTAAGATATGAAACTAAGTGTTGTAATATATTAGCTATTTAGGATAAATTTTAAAGATTGTACAAATTCCTGATTTTATTGTATTTTCGTGGTTTTCTAGCCCTGATGTTGAACTGAATTCCGGAAACGTAGTTGGAAATAAACAAGAGAGACATGATTTCCAGTCCTCTTACTGTCATATTCACTGACAGTCAGCAAAGCTCTTACGTGTGTATAATAGTATGGATAACAAAGTATGATGTTGCAGTCCATAATTATCTTAATTGCTACTGTCCTGATAGCAAATTAGAATGATCTCCAGATGCAGATTGTTATGGTAAAAATGTAATAACATTAATAATATTGAATGCTGAACAGCATCACTCATAATTTATTGCGAATAATCTTTAGAGATTTTATTCTCGTTGTTATCCACGATCTTCGAATTTGAGAAAGCATTAATGAGCTAATTATCCAGTACACTGACCTTGTCCTACGTTAAAAACTATAGATATACGACATGCAGACTTAACAGTGTTCATTTTTATGTGGGACTGATCGACTGTTAAAATCAATATCTGTACACTCTTGGTATGATACGAAAATATTGTTATTCCTCTTGTTAGATTTATGCTGTGTATTTTTTAACTTATTATGCTGATTATCTTTGTCTTTATATATATATATATATATATATATATATATATATATATATATATATATATATATATATATGTATATGTATATATATATATATATATATATATATATATATATATATATATATATATATGTATTTTTTCATCATGTGTCTCTTCCCAAGGCAGTTGTGGGGAAATGGTACCTTTTGGGTTTCCAGGAAGTATTTGTGGAGTGAGGTTGATAGCTTTACACTGCCACAATATTATATATATATATATATATATATATATATATATATATATATTATATATATATATATATATATATATATATATATATTCATATATATGCGCACACACACCTGCATATTTCTGTGTGTACGTATACAGATGTAGCAAGCTAAAGTGGTCATAAACGATCTTGCAAACACGCCGTTGAATTCAGTTTATCGTGTGCTTGATTTGTGTCCTTTCTCGTAAGGAACATTCCAATTATAAAAGATAAAGAATACTGAGAGGGTTTAAAAATAATGGCGTAAGAAAATGGTGTGAATGGTATTGCCGGACATTTGTTAAGGAATGAAGACCTTTTTCCCTTCAGTAACGCTAGTACTGGACAAATAGAGGTGTATTTAATTGGCAAGCGAGAAAATACCCGTTTTTATTAGTGTAATTGCTGTTTTTATTAGTGTAAATGTTGTTTTTATCAGTGTAATTGTTGTTTTTTGTGAGAAGAATGTTTCCAAATAAAATCAGTGTAATTATTTTTTTTCAGTTGTGTATGTATTTGCAATAAGTTGGTGATCTTTACTCCGAAGATTACTCAATCGCAAAATCATTTTTGTCAAACCGCACTAATGCACATGAAAATGTTATCGCCTTTTGCTTGGGAATATGGTCAATTGTAATTAAAGACCCAATTTTCGAAACCGGTTGCAAAGTGCGTTCGCTTGAAAGCACAAAAGGGTTGTGTTTTAATTTTGCTATATAGTAAGGTTTAGGTGAAAGCGCACAATGATCCTGATATAGAAGTATAGTAGAATACACGGTGCGTTACGTATTTGGTAAAGGAGACAATGGATAGACCGAAGTCTTAAACAAAGAGTATTTCCAAAATATGTGAAGTGAACGCGTGCCGATTACTCATGTTCTCCTGCACAGATTGAGGTAAGTCATATCAGATGCCTTATGCTTCTGTTGGTAGAGGAGGTTCAAGAATTGTTAGAGGAGGTTAAAGAATTGAATGAATAAAGCCACGAAACGCTACGGGAAAAAACCTTCTCAAAGCACTTTTATCCATCTTGGCACATACTTCAGCCTTTTTGCTAATAATATGTATCGTGTTCGAGTGCAATGACCAATGCAATTACAATAGGTCCTTCTACAAGAATTATATTCTCTCATACTTCTGCGAAAGTATACAATTTATATGATTTCCACCTGTGTCTAAAGGACATAAGGTCACAAGAATTATGGTACCGTGTATTTTGTAATGACTACTACTGGTCGCCTGACCACTTTGCGTTAGAGTCGAAGGAGTATAGATAGGGTTTTTTTCATAATGCGTTAAACGGTACGAGATATCGATTTCACAGAAAAATTCGGCTTTTGTTTATGTGCATAATTCAGTCTCCATTCTTTTTGTTTACTTCAAATTTTCATTCTTCCCTTGCATTCCCCTTCTACTTTCCCGCTTACCCCGCCGTTGCCCCCGACCCCACCCCTCCTCAGCCATTCCTGTCCCTCTCGGAAATTTCGTCTCGAGCAATTCTGATTTCCGCAAAAGTTTATAGCGATGATGCGACGAAATAGAAAGAGTCGTACGGATCAGGCCCTCCACTTCCCGCCACCCGTTTCCCGCCCTTAGAAGATATTTTCCTCCCCCATTGCCATCCCCCTTTCAGAAGGTGAGAAGGTGTTTTCCTCCGCTATAACCCCTACTCTCCCAATACCCCTGCCAAGAAGAAGCAAGGTGTATTGATTCCTTTACTGTAAAGGGAATGGTTTGGTTGATCTCACTTATTCAAAGCCCTTTCGAATGTAGCCTCTATATGTTTGCGTACACGGTTTCGTGCGGGCATGCTTGCAAATGACTGACAATCATTTGGGGTAAGCCACTGCTTTCTCTATCTCTTTCTCTCTCTCCGTCCCCCTTTCGTACTTCTAAGTGCTTATGGATCGAAACGTGTGCAATTAGGCAAAATTAGTTTTAAGTTCATTGTCAGTTAATTGCTTTTATTTTCTCTTTCTTTGGAATAATCAAAATAAATAGCAACGTGGTATTTTATAACCTCTTCCAGGCGACGCTTTTTATTCTAATTGTTGCTTTGAAAACCCTGTTTAGTTCCATTCATTTCTGTTTATTGTTGGGGAGTTGATTTGGAGGCAGAAAGAACAGGGAGAGTTTTCCTCTTATACAGGCAGGAATGCGTTATCTCTGTAAGCTTCTTTCATATTGTGTGTGTATGTGTTTGTGAAAGAGACAGAAAGAGGGTTAGAAATTTCCATATGTAAGAATTTGTGAAAGAGACAGAAAGAGGGATAGAAATTTCCATATGTAAAAATTATATTATTTTCTTTCATGTAAAGATTTAATTCACAAGAAGATATTGCTACAGAGAGAGAGAGAGAGAGAGAGAGAGAGAGAGAGAGAGTTATCCTCCGCCACGTGTAGCGTAGGTGATTTTTCTCCGGAAGCTTCATTCATAACATGAAAGTGCCACAAGAGTCATTAATCCGTTCTGTACTAATAGCATTCTAAGCTACAGACGGTGCTTAAATATGCTCATTTTCCCCTCGAGGGAAAAGTTCTGAATCCGTTACTCTGTTTTGTCGTCTTCATTTGTTTGTTGATGTTAAATATTCCCGCAGTGTTAATGACTGTGTACTCTAGTAGTCTTCCTCGAGACTCGTTAAGAGGGTGCCCGTTCTTTCAGGGATCTGGTTCTGCTGCGGAATGTTTGAAGGTAATTAATTCCCTCGATGTACTTTAACTGGTGTACACAGTAGTTCAGTAATGTCTTGCCTGGTTAGAAAATTGTGATCTTGGCGGCGCCAGTGTTTGAGAATAAAAATCTAATCCAGTTTGTCTCAAGACTCTTGGGTAAGTTTCAGGATGTTGGTTTTCTCTTGAGTTGTTTGCTCGTCTTTCCCTTTTCATTTATGCCTCTCCATGCCTTTTGGGTTGGTTGAGAACAGTACTGTAAAAACGATCGTTTGATTTTGTATAACTGTTGTATTGTTTAATAGTGGCAGTGAATAATCAGGAATTTTAGAGAAGATTTTTCTAACTTGTTGCTTACGTCTCTCTCTCTCTCTCTCTCTCTCTCTCTCTCTCTCTCTCTCTCTCTCTCTTCTCTTTCTATATATATATATATATATATATATATATATATATATATATATATATATATATATATGTATGTATATATATATATATGTATGTATGTATGTATGTTGTTCATATATATATATATATACTTATGTATATGTATATATGTACATATATATATATATATGTATATGTATATATATACATATATATATATATATATACTTATATATATATATATATATATATATATATATATATATATATATATATATATATATATATATATATGTGTGTGTGTGTGTGTGTGTGTGTGTTTAAACAGAAACATCAGTCGTGTTAAACCAAATTATTTCAATAGTTGTTTACGTCTAGCCTAGGCCTGTAATCTTTGCAAAACTGTTGTTTGCAGCCTTGTACCCCAGTGGAATTGAAGATACTAGTGGGTGGAAGTGATTTCAACACCAGTGGGATTAGGTTAGTATAGAATTATAATGTATTATCCATGAAGGTTTTATGATTCATTGACACTGTAGTTCCTAGTTCCGTCCGTTCATAATGATGAAACAATAGTATGTGAATTGTTTAAGAACCGTACGGGGAGACTAGGCGCGCTGTACTAGTAAACTTCACTGAAACTAGCGTGTCTATGGCACTCAGTTGTTAAATTATTTCACTGAAACAATAAGGCACATACGTCTTGAATTGGCTATCGCACCTACACGTCCACAGCAACCTTGATTATTGTTTTAGTGAAATTGCACTTGAAAATAAAGATTGCAGTTTATTATGATTGTTGATCAGTGACCCTCTTTTTATTTAGTGGAACTCGGAAGTAGCGTCGATGAGAAAGACATCCTGAAAGGGTTGAAGGATTTTAAGCGTTATGAAAAGTATCATTATCTTAAGATTGATTTGAGAGAATATTAGCATTCCCTGAAAGCAGTTCCACAATAGAATTGAGATTGGTATACAGAATAAAATAATCTTTCTAAAAAGCGGCGTGAGAGACTCAAAAGCTTTATAAACGGTTTCAAGAGAGTTATGGGTCGGCTAACAATTTTTCGCAAAATAAAAATGGCGTTAAGTCTCGCCTGTCATTTGCTCTAACGTTCAGGTATGAAAACGTAATTGTTAGAATATATAAAAAAAGGCTGCAGTCCATCGCAGAGAGAGAGAGAGAGAGAGAGAGAGAGAGAGAGAGAGAGAGAGAGAGAGAGAGAAAGGGGCGCTGGTATTTTCGGTTGGCTATCCAGCATGTAACTGCTTTTTGAATTTTGGGATTCTGCAGTATTCAAAGATAAAAGACCAAGTATACCTTCATAGAGCGAAGTATTTATTTATAAATGAAATATATTTTATTAATAAAACTTCATTTTTAAATTTGCATTCTCTAAATTAGGCAAAACTGTTATCGCTTAACCATTTTTGTTTTGTTCCTTGGGAGTCTTACTTGTTTCTTCTCTCTCTCTCTCTCTCTCTCTCTCTCTCTCTCTCTCTCTCTCTCTCTCTCTCTCTCTCTACCACAGATCTTTTGGCGCTTACGAGGAAACTCGAGTTGATCCTTCTTCGTTTGTCAACTTGAAATCTTAGTCACGTTCAGTTCCTCCATGACAGTTTCTGGGTATTCTTTTTCTATTTTCCCCGCATAGTTCTTTCTTTCTGTTTGCTGAAAATGTAGTTCATCCTAACTACTAACAGGAATATGTGCGTTTTGATGTGTATCTCATTGCCTACCTTCTCGGTAGGATTGAATCAAGGTCAGTTTCTTTAGTCAGTCACCCTATCTGTGATTGCTCTGTGCGTCCTTTACTTACCGCATGGTGTCACTGCTGACTTTCCTGTTAACATTGTCTCAGTATTTCGGGCCAGAGAAAACCCACTCTTTTCTCAGGTGGCGTCATAAATTCTTGCTCCCACATTTCCTGTGTGATAAAATGAGCTGTTTATTGATCTCCTCTGTTCTGTTTCTTTAATCTGAAATTCTCTCCCTGACTTTCGTTAGTCCTGAATCCTGCCATCCTCATTCTTGTTTCTGTAAAGCCTGGTCTAGATAAGGACATTATTGTACCCGTCTTTTTGGCTTCTGCTTAAAAAAAAAAAGTCTTCATAACCTTTTTTCATAGTAGTCTATGAATTTTTGTTTTTAATTCTTATGGGATTGTGAGAGTTCCCCCATTATGATAAAAAGGGCAGATATATTTCCATTTCTTAGTAAAAAAGAGAGAGAGAGGTAGGATTACAGTAGGTTATATGTAAGCGAGTCCTTGTGGCTATTACTGTAAATCTAGGATGAAATACAGCTCAAGAGGAGAAATAATGACATGCTTACTTCGAAATAAACTCTACGGCTTGGCGACGCTCTTTTCCTGAAAATTATTTGATACAAGAGGTAGTTTACCTTTTTTATTATTCGCTTGTTTTTTTATTCCACTATTGTTGTGGAGGAAATACCTCGTATTCAAGACAGTATCTCAGGAAAATAACGTCAACACTTTTTTTTTAATGGCGTAACGTTCGTATTGTTATTGCAGGAAGAATGGTAATATTCTTTGCCTTTATTCGAAAATACGAAATGAAAATGTACATGGCGGGAGTCTCGAATGAACAACATGAACTATTTGCGCGGTGGTAGTAAGCTTTACTGATATGGGTACTGTTGCGTCAAGAAACACTAATGGTTCGGGGCACTGATGCATATTGCCCGCGGCACGGGTCAGCTTAATTAAGGGTTGTAGATCCCATGTAAGAGGAAATACTCCAACAAGACGGATGATCCTTTTTGTATCGTCGGCACCACCAATCAGTCTAATGCTCTTGTAGATTGCCGGAGAAAAACACCGTCGTTTGATAGTTACCTTATGGCCGAGGCTTAGAGATTTAAAGTATGGACCCTGTACTTCTGTAAATAATTAGTTAAAAAAAAAAAAAAAGATATATAGCTTGAGGTCTGATTGTACTTGGATGTAGGTAGGTCACCAGAGGAAAGCGTGTGAGAGAGCCAGATGTGTTTAAGTAGAGAAAAATGGACGTTATGGCACTGAGGCAATTCTAAGAGGTTGCTTGGATGTACAAAAATTGAGGGGCAAATTGTTGGGTCTGGTGTAGATTAAAGATGAAGGTAGAGGGAAGGAATAGCTCCTGTTGTATTATTATTGTTATTATTATTATTATTATTATTATTATTATTATTATTATTATTATTATTATTATTATTATTATTATACTGTTACTTCAACGGATTAATATTATTATCATGTTACTGAGAAAGAAAAAATGGCAAGGAAGTTTTTTTCTTGTAATTAAGATGGATGAAAAATGACCAGGTGCAAAAGCGTTAGTTTAGAATGGGAAATTTTAAAAATGTAAGGATGTGGTCAGTGCAGCAAAAGAACGGAGAGTGGGTTAAAGGAGGAAGTTAAATCTCTGGCAAGATAATGAAGTGAGGAGGAACAACAAATGAAAAACATCTGAAATGCAGCTTCAGGAAAGAGTATAAAGATGGAATAACAAGTCAGGTGAAAAATTTTAAAACAGGGAGAACTATAAACATTCTAGAGGAATATTAGCAGAATTTTGGTGATGAAAAACTGGGATGAATGAAAGCACAGGAGATAATTTATAGATGATGTGTAGGTATTTTAAATACAGACTGTAAGAAGTAGACAGAAGTGATTGGTGTAATGCCAGAAAAACCTAAGAGTGTATGTGAAAGTTATTGAAATCATTGTTAGGTAAGTAATGAGTTAAAGAAAAGAAAGAGTCGGTAAGTAGATGAGATTACAAGATACAAAGTTGGGTATATATAATTATGTATATATATATATATATATGCACTTATGTATGTATATATATATACTTTATATATACATATTCATATATATATATATATATACATACATACACACACACACACACACACACACATATATATATATATATATATATATATATATATATATATATATATATATATATATATATATATATATATATATATATATATATATATAGACACACACTCACACATATATGGAATGGTTATACAGGAATCTACTATTTATAGAGGCATGGCAAAATGTAGTGTACTATGGAGAGTGAAAGGTAGAGTTTATACTGGGAAAGTATAGTACTGGACGACCTCATCGGTCCCAGCGCTCTTGACCTTCGGCCTAAACCTCATATTCCATTCCATTCCATCCCATTACTGGGAAAGTAAGGTTACTGAAAACTTGGTAAAGTGTGTATTCAAGGCAACAAGGTGATTCTATCTTGTGTTTGTAATAAAATAGTTGCGAGAACAGTTTGAGAGGAAGACAAATTCTGTACAGATATGTGGCATGTACTAACTTCCATTAAACGTATGGTTGCTAATAGAAATATGGCATGAATTCTGATATATATATATATATATATATATATATATATATATATATATATATATATATAGTATATATATATATATATATATATATATATATATATATATATATATATATATATATATATATATACATGCATACACACAAACATATATACATGCTTATATGTATGTATATGTGTGTATGTATATATATATATATGTATATATATGTATATTATATATAATATATATTATGTATACCATAGGTGATTTTTTGAAATAATGAGAAGTTTTAATGATGAAAGCGAGCCTTGTTTTTGAATGAAATGCATAATCATTACATCCTGCATTAAAGGCATGATGTTATTGTAGAATGTTACATCTGACTCCAAGAGAAGTTTTACAAGAAGTCACTTGTGAATCTATATTGAAACATTGCAATAACGAAAAGATAACGGTTAGATATAAAGTCTTTGACTTCTATACGAACATTAACAGAAATCTCAGAAAGCCATATTAGTTGATATTATACAGAAAACGCCGAGAACCTAGCGTTTTGAAATTAGAACCTCAAATTAAAACGTAAAATAAAGTAGAAATTCACTAATAGTGACTTTAGCATCAGCATCTAAAAATGTATCATCAGTAAATTTACAGATTTCAAGTACTTTGTGGTACGTAGCGTGGACATTAGATAATTTCATACCAATTAGTCATTTATATTAGAGTGTTAATAAATATGAAGTAACTTTATTTAAATCTGTCACCAGTGTGCTTAATAGTTTAAAAAGTTTGTTTCTTAAAAGCGTAAAATCAGCTTGTGATGTTACCTCAGTATATTATCAAATTGTACGAAGTTATCTTTTTGTGGTTAATTTATATTTCTGTATAAAGGTCAGAGTGAAACAAGTGAAAACATCATGTAGCAAAGTAATGTAACGTATACTGAGTCAAAAGGAGCTGACGTGAAAACAGGACCTTCAGGATTTTCATTTTGTGTCAAAATGGATATAAAACTTTTTACTGGTTTTGACTCTCCAGCTATGTTCTGCCACATTCCCTATTTTATCATTAAGTTTATCTGAATTTTAATGTAATAATATTTGTGTCCTTTTAATGAAAGTGACAAATTGTATTATACGTAGATTTAGTAAGATTCTTATAAATGTAGGGATGACACACATGAAGCTGTCAAGGTATAATGGATAAATTCAGGTCTTGAATTCATTCATAAAGGAACACATAATATCAGGAGGAGCCTAATTTTTTTGCGTTGGACTTCAAAGCTATTTCTAGTTTTACTTAAGCCAATTTAGTAAATTAACCAATACGAATATTAAGCTTGAAGAAGAACCAATACATACTTCATATTCAGCAGTATTATTGCTAATATCGATGATTACATTTTATACTTCTAATATAAAGGTGAGTCAAGATTCAGAGCCAAATGTAATAATATTAAAAAGATTATCCTGCAGAAAATCTTGGTTATCTGTTGTATCCTGGTTGTAAAATCGTTCTTATACTAACTGTATTTACATTGGTACATTCACAAGGAGCTTCAACTGCAGTTTCGTTTTGATACTTATTGATTGGATCAGAGAAGTATAAGGAAAGGTAAATTACTTCGAAATACATGGAAAATACAGTATTATATGCATATACATAAACAGACACACACGAATATATATATGTATATATATATATATATATATATATATATATATATTATATTATATGGTATATATACTTATATATACATATATATATATATATATATATATATATATTATATATATATATTTATATATATATATATATATATATATATATATATATATATATATATATATATATATATATATATATATATATATATATATATATATAAGTATATACTCTTTCTTTCATTAAGCCATTTCGATCACTGTCACATTCATACTTTAACTTCCTTGTGCAGAATGCTTTCCAAACACACAATGATTGTATATATATGTATGTATATGTGTATATATATATATATATATATATATATATATATATATATATATATAATATATATATATATATATATATATTATATATATATATATATATACATATAATACAAATGTTCCTCTTTTCACTTTTAGCCATATCTCATTTTCAATGCTGCTTATGAAAAAAAAAAAAATATATATATATATATATATATATATATATATATATATATAACTGTATATATATAAAACATAGAGTAATAGAGTATAAGAATATGGATTGATTATGGTTAATCAATCCATGTATTAGACTTTTTATTTAAAGATACCTTTCTAATACAAAGTTTTAGTCGATATGATAAAATATAGAGACATTAATGTTGAAGACATATTTTCTTTTTGTAGTTATTCTTACTATGAAATATTTTCTTTATTATATCTATGAATGAATTAAAAAAAATTTTTTACAGTTGAATTATCTGATATTTCTCAGAATTTTTGAGGCATAATGTAGGGAACGTTTGAAAGTCATATCCAAATGAAAAGGTTATTGATGTGAATTAAGAATTTTTTTCTCTTTTATTATAGATTTATTGGAAATACATGCTTATAAATCTGTAAGAGAGTCTGTTAGTGCTTAATAAGAACTTTATGCATGTAACCTTGTAAGTCATTTTACTGACCTGAGAGTTTATGATAATGCAAAATTTTATTAAAATGTGGATTTCAAAGGGCCATTTGGATACGCTGATTATCATAGCTCAAAATCCCTGGACGTTTTCCTTCCCTAAAATGTAGGTTTTACTCGTTCATTTCCTTTTTTTATTTTACATATTAATATTTGTTATATACCTTGATACAATATTAAATGAATCATTTCTTTACCCACAAGCCAACTTCTCACTCTTCCTGATTTTTATTTTTCTGAAAAGAAAACTATTGTGCCGGCTTTGTCTGTCCGTCCGCACTTTTTTCTGTCCGACCTCAGATCTTAAAATCTACTGAGGCTAGAGGTCTGCAAATTATTATTTTGATCAGCCATCCCCCAATCATTAAACATACCAAATTGAAGCCCTCTATCCTCAGTAGGTTTTTTTTTTATTTAAGGTTAAAGTTAGCCAGAATCATGCATCTGGCAACGATATAGGCCAGGCCACCACCGGGCCGTGGTTAAAGATTCATGGGCCGCTGCTTATACAGCATTATACCGAGACCACCGAAAGATATATCTATTTTCGGTGGCATTGATTATACGACGTACAAGAATCTCGATTGCGCCGAAGGAACTTCGGCAATTTTTTTTTACTTGTATATTTATTTATTTCACATATTGATATTTGATATATCCTGATGCATTATTAAATGAATAATTTCTTTACTCACAACCCACTTTCTCACTCTTCCTGATTTTTTTATAATGGCGCCGAATGGCCTTCGGATTCTCAGTGTTCTGACTTCGCGCTGAAGTTCCATGCATCGATCGATCGATCTGTGTAGCACTCCAAGCAAGTATAATTAAAGTAAGCAACTTCACACTGTGAACACAGAGACACATTAATTAATCATTAAATTATTTGATATATACATTGTACCCATTGTTCATGTTTATTTGAATACGTAACATGTAGTCGGTCAAAATTTTACGAAGTATTTCAGCCAGTCATTATATTCATTTTCTAGTTCGTTTCTTGTCTGTTTCTCATAACTTTTGCTGCTCTCTCTCACATTGCCGTTGGATATATTTTCTTACATAATGTGCAAATTATTAGTCTATATTCTTCACACGAATTAAGTTACATAGAGTTTACCGTTAAATAAATTTTCAAGCATTATTTTCCATGTTGAAGTTGTCTAAGCTGTGGTAAATAAGCCGGTCAATCTCTACTCTAGAATTGAACATTGACTGAGTATTTATCTCTATCGTTTGTTGGAAATTTTGCACACAACTCATTCCTCGTCAAATTTAATGTTTTTTTTTTTTTACTTTTCCCGGTGGGTCGAGTTGGATAGTTCACGATGCAGAAATTATTTTTCTAAGTCTCTTGAATCCATATCTGGACTCATATAAGTAATTAATTTTGGTGTGTGGCGTTTGGTTGATTCCTTTAAAGTATTTCGTGATAATCCAGCCGTAGATATGAAGTAATTAAAAGTTTATAGTCAAGCAAATGAAATGATGGAAGGACGAAATGGTTATATTATGGTTCTCCCGAAGTATGCATCTGTCTAGATTAAATATTTTATTAAATCTTTGTAAGATTTGTTATATAATGTTTTAAAAGTATGGAAAATGATAAATATCTCTGTTTATTTTTGATTCACACCTCGCACTTAAGCACGTCTAACATGTAGGAAAGTATGGAGTGGTGTATCTTGTTTTGTTTGTATATAAGAACGTACATAAGATAGGTAATTCGCCACAGACGCCAGTAACATTAAGATTTCTTAGGAAACTTTGTATCCTCTTGAGGAATAACTCAGAAGTTATTAGGCCTTTAACCAAAGTTGCCTTGATATACTCTGGCGACGGAAACTCGAGATTTAACGAGAGACTCTCCTGCCGAAAAGTTAGATGGGCTCTTCAGATATCGTCCACGTAACGGTATTGGTATAGTGATACATCGTATTGTTATTAAAAATCGTACTGTACTTATGTTTTCGTGGAACAGTCTTGCTTCGTTTCACACAATCACCTAAACTTGTGTAAGAGATGTTGCAATAATGAAACTTGAAGTGGGATAGGGTATGTAGTCATAAAGAATGAATTATAAGCCGAATGCAATGGTATATATCTTTTAAGGCAGTCAAAACGTAAATAATGTTCAAGGTTAGTGACCAATGAAATATTAGTCAATTCCTGACAAATTCCAATGAGTATTCATTGTTTGAAAATGCAAGTGATGTACAATACTTCATTCACATTTCATTGCGTCCTGTATTCTCTAAATCAGTGTATTATGATCACTATACTGGATATTTGAGCCAAGAAGTTAGATATCAATTTTTTTTGTAGATGTTTATTTTAGGAAGCCAAATGATCATTTCCCTGTCCTTCCATTGTCCCACGGCAAACTTAAAATTAATGCATGAAGATAGGACACTGTTCTCTCAGGATTTATTTGTCATAAAATACCTGGAAGGAGACATCATGGCGACACTTGGGTAGATACTCCGAAGGTATTTGTATTTTATGTCCATTCTATCCGTGTGGGTCTCTTTGGATAAATCCCTCCTGCAATGATGTTGCCCAGCCCTTAGCCTAGATCAATATCTGCTACGGTCTGTGCTAAGTGACTTTCTAAATGCAGCACCACTCTTACCGCACAACACGCTGCCGCCTGAGTGGGATATTTATTCGATATTTATACGCTGTTTCCTGCATCTTAAGCCTTACATAAAGCCCTAACAATCCCAAAAGCTTTGCTCTTCCCCCTTTCCGCCACCCATGACCACTGACTGCCTATTCTCTGAGCACCGTCTTCAGTCTCTCCTCCCCCTCCTGCTACAACTTCTACTGCTGATCCTTCTCATCCTCCTCCCTGTCCTTTTCTTCTTGTTCACGCGAATCTTCTCTCACATTTCCTACTTCTGGCCATTCGTCCCCCTCGTTCCTCTGATCCTTTCGCCCCTGCCCCCCCACTTTACCACCGCCTTGCATCAGTGTCCACGCCACTGGCTTTTTCTTTTCTTTAAGCTCCCGCGCTGTCTTAAAATTCTCGGGCCTCCATTAACGTTAGTGTGTGTCTGTGTGTGGATGTATGCTCGCGCGCGCGCACTAGCGTATTCAGCACTATGAGATTTTTCTGCAGGATCCAGTAGATAGATAAGTGAGAGACTTAGGTCTTATTCTGTTTTCTGTCTCCCTGTCTCTCCTTGGTTTTCCTTCCGACCGCTTCCACGTCCTTGCGCTATCCGAGACCGTCTCAAAAAGCCGGCCAAACGGCCTCATTTTCCCGCCTCAACTCAATACTCTGGGGCTCAAGTGCTGGCGTACGACTCAATCTCATGAGCACATTTATTTGATTTCCTTTAATAGAGACTTTACACAGAGGGAGCACGCGCGTTGCATATCACATTGAAGAGAGTTTTGGACCATCGGCTGTGGAATTTGATGTTTCCTTTCTTCGTTATTAAAGTGAACAATTATGATTTGATTGTATCTCAATTAAAATCATATTTGAAATACTGAGTAATAAGGCCAGTGCTTTAAATCTTGTTCTGATATAGAATTAATGTTCTTACACAGAAATGATAGGACAAAATGCTTTGGTTAACATTTCTCGATCTGTTTTTATTGCCCCATTGTTTTATATTCAGCAAAATTTGTCTTCTTACCCGTTTAAGATTGAATGATTTTTGTGGATCAGCCAACAAATTTTACTCTATCTGTGGTTTTGGGCATGGGGTTTTAGCTACCATAATATACATACCAACAAAACTGTGAATAGTGAATACAGTAGACGGGACATTGTTTTGTGTATTAGTTAAACGGTAATTATCTTTAGAAAATTTTCATACTGACAGATCACACAAGATTTTCTTAAGAATAATGCTTTAATATTATCATGGTTTTATGATTTACCATAACATTTTAAAGCTTATTTTTATGTTCAGATGCACCTTGTTAGAAAAATGTACTTACCCGTATGATGTTTTTGGACTTGTTTATTTTCGTATGATATGATTATATAATTTTTATTGTTAAAGGGTTTAATCTTATGAGCATAAGTGTTTTCAACCTGGTTCTAAAGCAAGGGCATATATATATGTGTGTGTATATATATATATATATATATATATATATATATATATATATATATATATATATATATGTGTGTGTGTGTGTGTGTGTGTGTGTGTGTGTATGTATGTATGTATGTATTCGTGATGTTGCCTTGTAATATGCATATCATCCTATAGTTTTGATATATTTGCTCTTCTGTTTAGCATGTGTTATGTGTAATTGTTGAAGTGTCGTATGTAGTAAGGTGTCAGATCTCATGGGAGTTAATGATTTAGGTAACTTAACAGCATAATTTAGAATTAATAATACATTTTTAATAGTAATGTAGTATATCAGCAACAAGTGTGTGTTCTGCGAAGGTTTGTTTTGCTTCAGTTGTCATTGTGAAAGATAAAGCGCTGACAGGTCAAGATAACAATCGCTGCTCTGTTATGGAAACCAACTCGGGTTTTTCGTTTTGTTTTTAAAACATGCCAGTCATAATTAGCCAGTTGCAGTATGTTGATCATGTTAAGGTTTCTGTAAAAACTTTGTCCCATACGAGAAGAAGACGAATGATTTCGCAATGTTACATGTGTTCCATACAATTTTCGTGTAAGGACGTGTACCATTTGAGAAATATGAACAAGTGTAGCATTGAAGCACGTGGCAATTGCGTCATGTTTTGTAAGATTGCATTGCTCTGATCTCGTATTGTTCTAAGGTGTTAGTTTTGTTGTGGAAATGACATCATCTTCCTTCTTCTATAATTTTCCATCGAGTCTTGTTCCCGAAATGCATTAATGACATCATCTGACTGTTTCATTTCCTACTGGAATCCTAAAAATTGCTCATTCTGATTTCAGAGACCGTTAGCAGCGGTTCTCTCTCTCTCTCTCTCTCTCTCTCTCTCTCTCTCTCTCTCTCTCTCTCTCTCTCTCTCTCTCTCTTCAAGGGAGAGAAATTTTAACAAAATATATATGGTCACTGGTATTAATCTTAGTTTTTTGAGATCTAAATTTAGGAAAAAGTCGTAATGGCAGTGCCCAACAAAAAAGTGTGTTTTGTGAATCTAAAGCAGCTGTGATTTTGCAAAGGTTTTCCCAAGCTTGTGTAAGGTAAAGTGAATTTTACTTATTATTACCATGGTATAATAAGGTATATTAAGAGAATTTTTGCCTAAGTGAAGTTATTATTAATAAATCTTTTGTGTATTTTTTTGTTTTGTTTTTGCAGTCTCTTGATTTTTCACATATATATTGGTGATTTAACATTTATTTACTTAGCATTTTAAATATTTCTTGATAATTTAACATTGCATACTGGATTTAATTTTCATTTATTAAGATTTTCTTTTCAAATCTTAAGCAATTCTTGTAAGTTTAAATTTTGCTTGCTTAACTTAATTTTTTTGATAAATTAAAGTGTTTGTGATTTAGTTTCGTTTAATAATTTAACTCAAGAATTAATTAAATTTTGTGTCATTTTCAAGTAATAGTAAATTTTTTAAGATTGTATTCTAATTATGAATTTTTAATTTGAAAATAAATTTTTGTATTTAACATTTTTAAAAAACAGTGCTTCATTTATTGACCACCAGTGAATAGGATTTATTGTGTGCATAAGACAAAGTGATAAACATGTTTTGTTCCTTTAGTTATGCTGAAGTGAATTAAGACCAGGGAAACAGTTAAAGTTGCTTGATGGAGTGATGCCCTTTTACTCTAGTATACTTCTTGTTTAATTGTTGATACCTCACACTTGTTTTGGTAAACTTAATTTGATTTTTCACGTAATTAGTAGTTTGTTAAGGGATCACTGTTACCTTTAGAGTACTCAGTCATAATTTTTATTTTCATGAGTTCAGGATACCTGGCTGAAGTGAGGTAAATTTTTGAATTCTGTGACTAGTTGTGTAATAACCAGGTGCTTGGAATGCATCGTGACACACACACACACACACACACATATATATATATATATATATATATATATATATATATATATATATATATATATATATATATATATATATATATATATAATATAGTACATACATACATACACACATATATTTATAGAAAAAAAAACAGCAAAGAGAGTAGATTTTACAGCGTTATATTTCGGAAACGATTGTTTCCCAAAACAGACAGGTAATATAATGCTCTGAAATCTATCCTCTTTTTTGTTTTTATGGGCAATCTTTATTAGATAGCATTTTTTTCTAAAAGAAAATGTTCTAGTCATATGTATATGTATATGTATATGTATATGTATATATATATATATATATATATATATATATATATATATATATATATATATATATATATATATATATATATATATATATATATATATATATATATATATATATATATATATATATATATATACGTACTGTATATTCTCCACTACCCATAAGTCTCGTTTCTCCATCAAAGGAGAGGGTATCATTGAAAGTAGAATTTAATTAAACTTAGAGAAAATATCATTAACGAAGTCAGCTACCAGACGGGAAATCCCTTTGCAAAAGAACATTGGTTGTTAATTATGTACGAGAGAATAAGTGGAAGTATTTCAAGTAGTCTGGTGGCCTACATTGTTCCATTTTAAATGACAGAAATGATGAATTAGTCTCCCTAAGCGTCAGCGTTGTTCAGTTTTAAAAAAAGTAAACAAACGTTTTACGGGTAAGATTTTGCCAGAGTATCAAGTAAATGACAGGGAAATCGAAACATTTTTGTCCCGAACCACATCACTGAATTTTTCATTGAGCACCGATGTTCTGTAACGTTGAATTGTATTGTTTGTTTTAAAGTTTGTTTTTCTTTTAAATTTTTGTACTCTATTTTAAAGGTAGGTCACTGAGATAGATTACGCAGCTCAAGAGAGGAAAGTGATTGTGAATTCTTTTTAGCATCAACCACCCGCTTGTTATTGAATATACAGAAATTTAGTCGGTCTGAAGTCAAGAAAGAATCTTTATGTTACTGTGGTATTTGCCATTATATGCTGTCATAAATCAGTTTAAGTTGTAACATTTGTATCATACTATTATGGTAATAGTCCGTTATGTCAGTTATAATTAGTTTCTGTACAAGATTTTAGGAGGAACAGGATAGCCAGAAGTCGGGACAAAATTGCCGACATTATTTCTTATTTTGTTACAGACGCACAGCTTAGCTTTCTGGAATTCATTGCATTACCTGTCATCAGTCTTCGGTGTCTATAAAAATTTAAAAAAATTAAATGAGATATTATAAAATATATAGTTATTAATTAGATCTGAAATATGTAGGATTTAATATTATAACTAAGGTTGTAGAAAACTGGAAAGTGTGTGTACACGATGATGCAAAGTATAACGTGCCGTTCAGTGAACAGCATTACACAAATAAAGAACAGAGACAAAGCCTAAAGCAGCTTGCTATTAACTCAAAAATATGGATGCATTTACAGGTGATTTAACCCTAGAAATGTGAGTCATCTGGCGAAAATAATATTGTAAAAACTGAACAAAAGCCAAGAAAGTATACACATCAAAATACGGAGAGCAGTTGAGAAAACCTACCATTCTCCCCTTTCATTAAAAGATATATGAATACGCTGAGGACATAGACTACCAGAATGAAGTGCTGTAGCTTTGTAAAATTGTACATATATTTTTCGGTTAAAAAAGGAAGGAGAAGAGCACATCTAACTTCTGACACGCCAGCCAGAACAGAAGTAAGTTGTATTTATCGAATAAATACTTAACATTCATATAATACTGTATATATTTTGATATATCCTCGTTTGATGAAACATTAATTGTAGTAGATAAGAAAAAGAAAAAACATTACTGTAGCTTATGGGTTCATGTATTATGTTTTATATCGTTTGTGTATCCACTTCTGTCAGTAAGAGCAAGGGTTCAGAGAATGAAAATTAGTCTTAATATTTCCTTAAACTTTGTTGCATTATTGCTCAAAGTAGTTACAAATATCTATTTCTTATTTCTTGTTCTCTTTGTCATTTTGGAGGGGGGGGGGCGATTATTACAAGTGTCCTTTGCGATATGTTGTTTATATCGTCATTTCATACTCTCTCTCTCTCTCTCTCTCTCTCTCTCTCTCTCTCTCTCTCTCTCTGTGTGTGTGACACTGCTTGCATGTATGTATGTGACGGAATAGCAGGGTTTTGACTCCTAATTGGCATGCACGACCCGAAGGGCTACAAGATAGATTCGCCATCGCTAGGCGCGACCACGTCTCCTCCTTTATCAGTGGAATTGGACCCCTGAGGCTTCGACATCCACGTTTATACCCGCAGTCGACACTCGGAGCAACTCTCTCTCTCACAACATCTGTCCATCTCCATACGTCTCCGAAGACCTTGTCCGTATTCGTCCTAGTTTTACATTTTGGGGTCTCGGGTGGGAAGTAGTGGGTAGGTGGCGTTGTTACTTTTACTTTTCGTTTTAACTCTATTTTTTTCTTAGTTTTCTCTATATTTATTTCGAATTGATATGTAATTTTTTCGAATGTATGTCCATTTTCATGTTTTTGTCGCTATTTTTTCTACTAATCGTTGAACTGATTCGTAATGGATGTTTGTTTTCATGTAAAATAATAAGTATATCTTAGTTTAACCAGACCACTGAGCTGATTAACAGCTCTCCTAGGGCTGGCCCGAAGGATTAGATTCATTTTACGTGGCTAAGAACCAATTAGTTACTTAGCAACGGGACTTACAGCTTATTGTGGAAAACGAACCACGTTAAATCGAGAAATGAATTTCTATCACCAGAAACAAATTCCTCTTGTTCTTCACAGGCCGGTCGGAGATTCGAACTCGCGACCAACAAAGTGGTAGCCGAGAACGGAACCCGTTCACCCAGCGAGGAACTATACTCAGTTTGGATTAAGAGTGAAAAGAGCGAAATCTGGTCTATATATATATATATATATATATATATATATATATATATATATATATATATATATATATATATATATATATATATATATATATATATTATATACATATATTAATTCTTACCTATAAAACTTAGTGTTTACAGACTCACTCGGATTTTTGTTGTCTTTTGTATGTTTTGAATACAAAGAGTTTTTGTATGATCAGAGTTCGTAAATTGGCAGGAATCAAAACCTCATTGGGAATACAGAAAGCATCATGGCCGGCCAAAATAAGCTTTCTTGAAGACGAAGTTGATCCTTCCCGAACGTGAGTTCTGTATATAGAGATATAACCTGCCATCCTGACACACTCAGATTTTTCTCTACGTTAATCACTCTGCCAAGCAGTGTTACCCTGCATTAATATCCCGATAGACGAAATTCCAGAAAGAATAATTTACCGTTGACATCGATATGTTTCATATTACAGACTAAGTATTTAGTGTTGAAATCTCTCTCTCTCTCTCTCTCTCTCTCTCTCTCTCTCTCTCTCTCTCTCTCTCTCTCTCTCTTAGTTATGGCTTGCTTATTACAGTATAGATAAAGTGGTTTTAAATAAACAACTCGGTGTTCATTTTCCAATCACTTGATACCTCACAGGTTCCCCTCTGATCATGATTTTAGATCTGGTAATGGAGATTTCAGCAAGTTCCCCATCGTACGTAACTAATATTTTTTTCTATCTATGCCAGGAGCCTTTGGGAATATTTGGTAGTTCATGACATCCTGCAGGTGTTGTAAGCCAAACTCCGTCTTCATCCATTTTCTCTGCAAACTTATTTTTCCTATTCGTTCAATTCATATTCATTATATTTAGGGAATTATTCTTACGTTTTTCTTTCTCTTCACCAGTGACCACAGTCCGTTCCCCTTTTGTCGTACCTGCCAAGTGAACATGGTTCTTCTCCTCACGAATCATCTTTCTTTCCTTCGCGGCTATCTTTTGAATCTTGCTTTGAGTGGAGTAGGGCTAATGAAATTTAGTTGGTATCACTTTTTCCTAGACAGTTTCTTAGCAGTCTTTGGAAATTGCACCGCTCAGGTCAATTAGTATTTTGTGATTAGAAGTAAATACACTAGCATATTTTGGATGGATCCCATCATAGATTTGTTTAGGATCTGAAAAGATGAGAGTGGTCTTTAGATTACTTATTTGAACAATGCTTCTATGTTTTTGGAGGTCTGAGAGTTTTTAGGAAATACCCTCTGTCTCACAACTGACGCTTCTACTTCCAACAGACACTGAATGGAAGTAGCATATGTAAAAATCAGCTAGTTTTATAATTTCTTGGTGTCACTCACATTTATTTTGTAGATTTCTCTGCCCTCTTCTGTGTTGTCTGAATTAGCCCACTGGCTCACTTAAGACGCGTTGGTAAATAATTTTTGTGAATTTTAAACTTTTAATTTTTCATACGAAATGACTTCAGAATGATTCTTGTAGCATGGACAATACAAAGACAGTATACAATATGACAAATCGCATATTACATTCTGGCTGTGGTTATTGACAGTACTGTCAAAGGCTATGTGACTTAAAGGTTTGATGAAACTGCCTCTCTCCCGATGCATGTTTTACGTCTCTTAAGAAAGTAACCTCTATGTTTTTCTTGTAGTGGCCGAGCTTGATTTTGACAATCATATATCCAAGGTGAAAGCTTGCGAAGAGGTTGGTGTTACTCAAAGAAGGTGCAGTGAGGGAAATTGTTTATGCAAATGAGGAAAATTAAGGAACGAAAATAGATAAACTTGAGAGAGAGAGAGAGAGAGAGAGAGAGAGAGAGAGAGAGAGATGATTCACTCCAAGTGACAATGAGATAATGATTTCCAGAATGAAACAATGAGAACAAAGACAAAGGAAAAGAGATAAGGAGAAAGGAAAGGGAGAGAAATGAAGTTAGTGAATGTCGATAAGTTTTAACGGAGTCGTAAAGTTCGAAAGTTATCTTTAAAGTGTGTTAGCGAAGGTTAAAAGAGAGTTGAAGCCAAAGGACAAAAGTGAAAGGTAACGTTAAGGTCCAATGGTCTCACAATTAACCAGAAATAAAAAGAATTTAGAAATTAAGTCTGTACTAAAAAATGGCTAAAATAAAAGTATAAAAGATATTCTTTGAAAATGTTAGCCATAGTGTAGGCTTGTGAAAGCTGAGAGAAAAACGGTTGAAATTGGACTAATTATCAGAGAAAAAATTTTTAAAAGTAGTTTTTAAATGAGACTGACAAATTCAACTGTAATTGAAAGCGAAAATAATTATCGTAAATTAAGAAACCCTAGGAGATGTGACGGCAGAAAAGGGAAGGGAACAACGATATAAGTAAAAACCGCCGTTCAGAGAAACGTAGAGGGTGAAGACTGGGACCAGATGCGAGCTAAGCTAATTGTATGAAAAAGAGAGAAGAAGAATTCGGGCCCCCTCCACTCGCGAGAAAACTTCCAGCAATCCGATTTGATCAAACATCCAAAAAGTCTGTGGAACGCGAAGACCTCCGCCAAGACATGACAAACGGGAGCCTCCTAAAAGACAATAGGGTGTCTTATTTATCGTGCAGATAGCTCAGTTGTTGTAGAAGGATTTCGGGGACCGTGCAGGGTCATATAAACGGTCCAAATGGGACTTAGGGCTATTACTCCAGCAGCATGTTGATGGTTATCTTAGTGTCGGAGTACTACGCTGCGATAGCTTATTTATGGCTTTCTTGCTGTGTTGATTTTTTTCTCTCGTGAGCTGGCTAGAGAAAGAGGCTATAGTAGCTTTCATCATCTTGAGAATTATTGTTATTCCTTGGTTCTGAAAAAAAATTAATTGGTCTCTCCCATAGGGTTTATTGTGGAAGGCCGGAACCCATTTTTACTGTTTTATTGCTTTCGAATCACTTGAGTGATATATCTTGTAATCGTAAGAGAGTTTTGTCTTCGTTAATGGCAGAAATGGTTGGAAATAATACTGGATTCTTGGTTAGAGAGATTATAAAAACAAAATTATCGCCATGTACTTTGTATTTATTTAAAGAAAAGGTGACCCGTTATGGTAGAAGTGAAAGACGAGCGTAACTTATAATCAGTATTTATTTTTTTTCTATTTCCTGTACTTTTCATTTTCTTAGAATGCTTGTGGGACTGATTGGAGGATATAAGGAGAACTGTTAAAAGTTTGAAGAATGGAAAGGCGCCCGGAATTGCTGTAATTGCCAGTGAGATGCTGCGGCACGGTAGCGAAAAAAGTGATTTTGGTGAATGATAAGGGTCTTTAAGGAATGTGAGGATAAGGGAAAGGCTCCAAATGGTTGAGTCAGTGTATTATTGTTCTCTGCATAAACGTGTCAGAACATTACTTGATGTACTAAGGAATATTCGTAGTATGATTTTTATTGAAAAAGTAAGACAAATAACCATGGAAGAGGGCGTTTACTATCAGCTAATATTTGTGTAAAGTTGAAAGGTAATGGGAAAAGTTTATGTGATATACTGTATATTGGTATAGAAAAAGCTTTACTTAACATATACGAGCCTAGAATATGCTTATGACTGATCTAATAGATTCAGTGCGCAAGGTGTTGAACTTACATGGTCTAGGAAGTAATGTGTTGAAAGTGATAATTTTTTTTTTGGGGATGGGGGCGGGGGCCGGGAAATGGAAATGTTTTAGAATATGTAGACGGAATGGTGACTGATTTTGTTCAAAACTGAACTTGAGACACGTGTCATGTGCTGTGTCCCCATGGCTGTTTAAGATTTTAAAGGTCGTGGTGATGGGAGAAATTAGAGAAAAGACATTAGAATAAGCTGAAAAATTGTAGGATAAGAAAATGGGCCTTGAAGTGAGTGTGGAGTTTTAGATATTGCAGATTTTTTTGTTTTTAATAGGATTAATGAAGAGAAATTTCAACAGTTACTTATTTGAAATCGGGTGTAAGGAGAGAAAGTGGTAAGTGTATGAGCACGAGTAAGGTTTATGATGGTAAATGGAAATGAGGAAGTTAGTGCGTTGAATATATCATGGATGGTGGAAGGACGGAAGCGATTTATCCGCAGACATATTTGTGATCCAACGTTACTACTAATTTCAGGATGAAAGAAGAGTTGAGTTATAGAATAGGTGAAGTAAGGTGTATGGGTAACATTTGGAAAAGAAGATAAACTTTTGGAAGCAAAACTTGGGGAATGTGAAGGGATTGTTGGGTCAGCTTTCGTGTAGAAAGAAGTATAGTGTGGATTGTAAATGCAAATGAAGAAAAAAGTTCGTTGTTTTTGAGAAGAATTTTGTGCATAGAGTATTTAGAGTAAAAAGACTTGAAGTAGTGAGGAAT
The DNA here is from genome assembly GCF_040412425.1 of Macrobrachium rosenbergii. Lineage (NCBI taxonomy): Eukaryota > Metazoa > Arthropoda > Malacostraca > Decapoda > Palaemonidae > Macrobrachium > Macrobrachium rosenbergii. The sequence continues at coordinate 64,565,411 of NC_089742.1, read as the reverse complement.
GTCTAGATACGAAGATGTAAAAAAGTTATTAAATGTGAAAAGAAGGTTCGAGTACTTTTAGTTGATTTGGTCAAGTACAAAAAGGAAGAGAGAGAGTTTGTTGCAAAGTGTATAATTCGGAAGGTTTGGGAGTGGAAAAGATATTTGACAGAGTCACTTTAATGTCCAGGAAGTGAGTGTGTGTGCAAGGTAGACGAATGAAGCAATATGTGTATGGGTGTTTAAAGACTTACTGATGACTCTTTTGTGTAGATATGGGAAGTGGCTATTGATGTCGAAATTTCCTGCACTGTGATTCATCCATGATTTAGTGAAATTTATTTATTCAATATAGAAAAGCATTCTTATAAACCTCGTATTTTCTTCCATCACGCCTCTTCTGAAACACAAGCCCAGATAAATACGGCATGCTGGAGTCAGGAAGGGCATCTGTTGGTAAAACATCTGCCAAAACCAAAATGAGCCGTTCAAGAAAGAAACAGCTGGCGGAGCTCACTAGAAACAACGACCCCGACTAGGGATTGAGCGGAGAAGAAGAGGAAGAATACCTCTTTTGAATCGTCTCCAAGTTTTCCTCCATTGCCATTTGCAGCATAACTTAAAACTTATTTATAGACCATGTATCTCCCTCTAACTTACTTATGCTCATTGTAGAATAAGCACGCCATTCGACTTTTCCCTCTTCTGTAAACCCAGCTAGACGACTATTGAAGCTCTCTTAGAAAGGACACCTTTCCTTCCGTTGTTTTTTCATACTTGGATTTACTTTCCTGTCATTCTGTTCTCTCCTGCTACTTCCAATGTCAGCTTGAAATAAATATAATTATATGCACATTCACATCTGACTGCAATATGTCTGACAGCACAGAGACTTAATACTTAACCCTCTTGGATGTTTTTGTTTGATTTTCACCAGTAGTTTACAGTCTGCTGTAGTAATGGAAAGTAATTTCGTTTTTTATAATGGATGAATTTCAGAATGATACATTCTTTACGGGGTTCATAATTATTTTTCCTCTGAGCGTGTGAGGGAACGGTATTTATACCTCCTAAAGACCCAGTTGAGTTTGCTGCAGTAATCTTATTCACAGCATTGTTCCTTGCAATACGGTTGTTCTTGTTGTAACGTAGTAATTCATATTTTTGTGAGATTTCTTGGAATATACAACTGTTGTAAACCCAAGTTGCATTGCTGCAAAAGACAACATTATTTTCATAAAATAGAATTTTTTTTTATTTTTCGTTTGTTGTCGGGACATTATCCCTCAGAAAATAGTGAGTCAACTCTTATAGCCAAACAGTTGTACAAGAATCATAGTGATTAATATTATTGTAAAAGAAGGCAAATAACGAACTTTGAAACATTATTGAAATACCTTTCCAGAATTAAAAAAAAAGAGAATTCGAATATATGCAGATGAATCTTATATGACAGCTGGATTGGTTGACACTGCGCCACCTCAAGGAGTCTCCATTCCTTTTGATTCGACAAGGCCCACTGAGTATAACCCATAAAATGGGGTTTATCTCGGATCCAACGATCATAAACGAAGATGTTATGGGAGTCCCACCATCTTCACAGGGATTATAGAGACTGCCAAAGAATTACTGATGACTTTTCTCTCCTTTCCATGATGTGGAGCAGGTCTTAGGCCGGGCATAGGCACTGGCATGAATACCGCGCGAGAAACTCACTTCTGGGGTTTCAAGTGGCACTCCGTGATATTCAGAAAAGATTAAGTGAAATGTGGCACTATTGTCAGGAGGAGAGGGTTTGGTGCCGCTGCACGCGTCCATTCACAAGTGAGCGAGATGGTTGCTTTTGTAACTTTTGTTTATTTATTTTTTATAGTTTTGTCGTCGGCTTGATGGTCATTACCTGTACGAATAGTTTTTTATGCCTCATCGTGCTGACATGGTAGTGTGTGTAAGTGATTAGAGTAGCATGTAGAATGTTCTCTGTAAATATATTCTTTCAGCTATCCTTCCCGGATTTATGGTGATAAACACGTATTTAGAACCATTTCAATCAGAATTGTTTAAAAACGACACAAATCAAGACTCAGGTTTCAGACACACACACACACACACACACACCCACCCACCCACCCACCCACCCACCCACCACATATATATATGTGTGTGTGTGTATGCACACACACACAGTATTTGAAAACGTATATATGTGTGTGAAATGCAATGAACAATGCAATATATATATATAGATATATATATGATATATATATATACATGGAAATGCAATAATAATACAGTATATATATATATATATATATATATATATATATATATATATATATATATATATATATATATATATATATATATATATATATATACAGTATATATACACACATTACATTACATATATATATATATATATATATATTATATATATATATAAATATATATATTTATATATTGTTGTCCCCAATACCCCCAATACACCTAGGACAGGGCAAGCAGTTACCTGCTACCCTGGTAGCTATGGCCTTGAAGACTTCTCTCTCTCTCTCTCTCTCTCTCTCTCTCTCTCTCTCTCTCTCTCTCTCTCTCTCTCTCTCTCAACTCTGTTCCTATTTCCAAGGTATGGAAATCAAGATCTAGCTCACCAAGTCTAACAAGTCATGTAAAATGAAATTATGCATGCTAGATAATCCCATTAAGCCACACCCCCAAAAGCAAAACTAAACAGTAGCAAGAAAAAATAATGTGTGGGAATTAATTCCCGTCTCCCCACCAAGTTCCCTAAACACCCCACATTATCCAAGTCTATTTTCAAATAACGTTCTAAGTCTATTTCGGCATCAGTTCCATTTTTAGGTGGCTATATGCCACGACTGTCTATGGTTTTCTCCCCCTTCCTCGAAACATCTGTAATGACACAAAGTATCCCCCATAAAAATCAGAATTTATTCGTTTCATATCACACAGAAAACATTGAAAAGGCATAAAGGCATCAACACCAGGAGTTAACGTTAGAAATTACACTTGGAAAAGTTAGTCATTTTCAAAGTTAAACGCTCACCCACTCAGCAAGGAATCAGAGCCTGGAATTTCCAATGTCTGTCTACCACTGCTTCTCACACAACAATAAAATATATTTCCCAAAACTCTTAACACTTTTCCTACAAAACCCTTCACTAGATACACACGAACGAACGAGCACCACCTCCAGGCACGCCCATAATCCGGATTTATAACCGGATAAAAGTTCTAAGCTTCTATCCAAAAAAGGGACGGAGAGATCCGCCTGAACCGTGTCACTGACACCTGCTGTATTCCAAAGGTGACTATACGAAAGGTGCTGAATTATCAGACGTCCAAGTTTCATTCCTTCCGTGCTGAACTTCTGATCAGGTGGCCAATGTGAATCGCATTGAATGAAATCCATAAACGATCAAGCACTCACCCCTGAACTGCATGAATTCTGCACTGAACGTCACGTTATCATGTTTATAATACACACACTCCTATATATATATATATATATATATATATATATATATATATATATATATATATATATATATATCTACATATATAATTTCATTGTTCATGATATTTCCGTATGGGGACGTTTTCAAATACTAGGAGGACATTGTATATATATATATATATATATATATATATATATATATATATATATATATATATATATATATATATATATATATATATATGTATGTATGTATGTATATATATAAACACACACACACACACGGAGGACATGCTGTATTGAGCAGCTGTTAATTGTTAATTCATCTGCACAAATCTCGAAGGAAATAACGTTTATTAACAATTTACGTTGGTTTCGGTGTGTTACTGAATATGCATTTTGGCAGAGGAGTTGTACCAGAATAATAATAATTTTGTAGGAAGATAAGCGATTAAACTTGATGTATTTCTCTCTCTCTCTCTCTCTCTCTCTCTCTCTCTCTCTCTCTCTCTCTCTCTCTGCATGCGTTCCTCACTGAGACAGAAACTCCTCCATTCGTCTTATTAGTATTTTATATCCAGGTCCTCCTCCTCGTATGCTTCTGTTTCGGCCTGACGAGAAGAATATAAACAACCTTATTATGACGCCAGTAAGTTTCATCTGTATTCAGGTCTATCTCTCCCATCCTCCCATGGACAGCGTTTTCTTTTGTGTTTTTCGGTAAGATCACCCCGTCAAGGTTTCATTTTTTTTTTTTTTTTTTTTTGTGGGGTCTGGTTATTGATGACCACTGACACTATTCTACTCGAAAGTAAATATTAAAGCTCTCACTTCTGGTTTTTTGGAAGTGACGTATTTCATATAGCTGACTCTTCTACATAAGCTTTATATTAAATTTGTTCATCCCTGTCTGAAACGTTATTTTCTTGTTCCAGGCATTTCTTCCATTGTTTCCCCCGCAATTCACTGAACTCAGCATTCCGTCTGATTAATGACCCTTCCGCTAATTCGCTTCTTTATCAGAGGTCTGTAACTGTTTTTCGGCCATAGCAGTATATAGCCGAATGAAAGAATCCCTCTCTATCTCAGGTACCTTTATGACTCCTAGCAGATTACTCTTTTCCACTTCTTCGCGCAGAACAATCGAGTAAATCCCTAGTTATCTCGATTCAGGCACGGCTTCTTTCCATCTGATGTCAGGTCTTGGAATTCTCTTTCTTTGCAGAATATGTCTGAGTATTATAAGCCTCTATCCTTTGAAAAGCCAGTCTGTCACTTTTGTATTTTATCTTTCCTTCAGAAGAGGGATCCCTAATGTCAGCACATCGGTCTTTGCAGAAAAAGTTACATTTTATCGATGTTATTTACCCATTTTGATAATTTTAGATACATAACACCAGAGAATTTGAGTTTTATTTTTTATTTTGTTTGGGCGTTTGGTGCCACAAGTAAGTATTTCGTGCCTGTAGTCCACACCAATTTATAAATTTAGCACGGCTGTCGTTCTATTTATTTCGTTAACAGATTTTCTTGTGTGAGAACAGTCGTCGAAAAACATTGAAACCTGGCCACCTTAGAAGCTGTATCTTGATTAAATTTGATGTAGCAGTATCTGTCTGCTAATTATAAAGGTAGTTCAGCATTGCAAGGGAGCTCTCATTACATTAGAATTTAGTTGGCGGCAAGAACACGGAAATATTAAAGGTTAGATGAGTTTCAGACCAGAAATAATTTTGCTCTCGTGATGTTTAAGAGGTTACCAGCCTAACAAAATTTTTTTGTCCTTTTGCCAGGAGCAATGTCTGTGTATCGTCCAATAATGATTTGAGTACAAAATCGATTTTTGCCCTTTGTCAGTAGCAGTGTCTGTGTATCACCCAGTAATGAAATGAGTTGAGTACAAACAAGATTTGCTTAAATGCGTAAAAGCTTCATTATTTACAAAGTGTTCATTTACATGCAGTACTTCATTACATACAAAACATTATTGCCCCTGCATAAAAATATAATTTCTCACAATATAAGTTTTAGTTTACATTAGCTTCATTACCATGGAAGTCATTTCGCTGATAAAGCACTAAAATATATCGAGTTAAAAGATTTGAATTCTTACAAGCTTCTCTGAATCGAATTGTTCATCCGTCAGTTGCCCTGTTTAAATGCAGTTTGACTACCTTATAAAATGTTTATCTCATTTAAATTCTGTTTTTAGTACCAGTGTATTACACTCAGTCCAGAAACATAGTCATATGAGAATTATTCTGTTATCAGAATAACAGCAAAATAATATCTGTTAGTGCTGTGCTTTTTTCAAGTGATTTTCCCTGCAGTAAGTTGGATGTATACTGAGAATAAGTGACTAAGTCCATCGTAACATATTTGTTACTGTTGTCAAACTCGGAGGCTTTTTGACATTCTGTAGTTTCTTAGGATTACTTATGATTAATGTGCGTTTATGTTAGGATTACTTATGATTAATGTGCGCTTATGTTCCATGTGTCATTCGGAGGTGTGGATGTTTCGGTGTGATGCGTTTCCTAAATTTATTAAAACTAATAATGTGTCCGTTTCTACATTCTTTGAGCCTTTTGGAGTTTTATTTTTCTCGTGGCTAAATGATTTTTCTTCAGTCGGTCATGGCTTTAGGCTAAGAGCATTTCGTAGCGTGTAAGTTATGACTCATGTGCTTTAGTTGGAAATAGACGAAATATTTAAAGACAGTATCTGTAAGGAAGGCCATGATCAGACTGTAATGTTTGAAAAGGATTTAAGGTCTTTTAATTAAAAAAATTGAGAGGGTCTTGAAAGGGCCTACTTATACGTAATGAAAACCCTCTGAAGAAGCCTTATATTTTAATGAAAACAAGGACGTTGATCATTAATGAAAAGTAGAAAAAAAAATTCAAAAGTATTATAATTTCCTTTGAGAGCCCTTTTTTAATTGCTATCTTGTTTCATTTTTCCTCGGAAGTAGCTAGTGTTTGAAGACTGAAAAATAAGAGAAAAACAAACATTCTATTTAATCTTCTAAGAGGTTCCGAGGTACCCTTTGGGTATCAAGCGTATGCAGTCTGGAGGAGATCAAAGATTGGTAGGTAAACTTTGATCTGTTGCATAATACGAAGGTCGTACTTCTACAGTATAAATCTTTTATGTGAAAAATTTCTGTCAGTCTGCACGTCTCTCGCCGTCTTATTCGCAAAAGTTTCACTTGAATGAAATAGAAGTAAATTTTTTTACAGAATGAGAAATTGGACTTTTGGGCAGAATTATTCAGTCGATGGCAGCATCATGAAATTTGTTTAAATTTTGTCTCTAGGCTACTTTTTATGGAAAAATGATAGCCATGAAAAATTCCAATGTGGTGGCGGTTTTATCAAGATGACCTCCAGTGTATGGTAAAACAACTGTAAACCATAAAAAACGTTCATTTTTTATTCCCTTGTGTAAGTATATTGATTTATTGTCTTATATAACTTATTCTGTAGCTCATAGGATGATTTATTGCCTCAAAATTAAAATTCTACACTCCCAGCTATTGTGGAGCAGTCAAAAGGGGTCTCAAAGGGCATTGTTTTTAGGCTAAAAATTGGGTTGTAAAGGGATTTGTCAAAATTTTAGGAGATATTTACTATAGGATTTTTATTCAAGTGTTGCCCCAGAAAAGGATTGTTAATTGCAGGGTGGGAAAGAACATGACCTGTTATAGCCTCCGGAATTCCCCAATGGCTAGCAGACCACAAAGAGTCTAGCAGTCAAGTTCCTACCCAAGCCTTCCATAGGCTTCCCACCTTAGCCTTACCAAGGCTTCTCACCTTAGCCTTATAAGTATTCCCTCCCTAGCCTTCACGAAGCACGGGTGATTGTGCAGCTTGTGGCGTGAAGAGCCGTTTTTTGACGCCTGGAAACCAGAAGCTCTGGGCATATAAAAGCAATTCATTTAGAAGGTAAACTCAGTTAACAAACTTTGGCAGATTATCAGTGGCCAGTCAGGGTATAGAGACAAAAAAAAATAGTTTATGTCGTCCACTACCGGGGGAACACTGGTGACAGACACACTGCTGTGCAACTGCGCAAGGGGTTCAACGTCAGCTAAATGTCAGGTATATCATGCTAAGTACTATCAAATAAGTCCCTAAGATGTCAGATACCTGTACGTGAATTGCCAGGTTCTGCCAGTAGCAGGGTTGATTCCTCAGATAAAGGTGGTGCAAGGACAGGGTTTGTTCTGCTTGAAAATTAGAAGCTCTGGGAAGATGAAGGCAATTCATCAAGAAGCTAATTATGGCCAGATGTAGTGCAGAGACAAACAAATGTGTATCACTCACTAACTGAGAACCCTGGTGAGTGATTGCTGTGCAACTTAGCATGGGTTCATTGTCAGCTTAATATCAGTTTTAGTAACCTAGATGATCACTCATAAGCCCATAACATATTAGATGGCAGCTCATGAATTGATAGGATGTGTGAGCAATGAGATCCCAGACAAAGGTAACTTCTGTAAAGATCACACTGGTTTCAGATTTTATTGGAAGAGTAGTTGGGTCAGGTGTAAGGCCATAGTCAGTGATAAACCCTTAGTCTCAGGTTGAGTATGTAGAATTAAAGCAGAAAACAAACTGGAGTAATTGATGCCTTTGTCGGGACGAAATATTGAAATGCTAATTTCATCTCTTAGTTCATTCCAAAGGAAACAAGGCTATGCTGGTTACGGTAACTTTGCAAAAAATGTGCCATTGTTCCATGCCACCAGTGATAAGCCAATACCACTTCATCTAGCAAGGCTAGCTGAAGATGAAGGCATAGAAGCCACATTCACCAACTAAAGCAAGTTATCAGAATAGCTGCAGACTGATGTTAAATAATACAAAACTGGAAAGATCACAGATAAGGAGCTACTCCAAGCGTATCAGGTAGCACAGATAAGAACGATGGCAAGAGACAAGAACCTCTAACCATCCAAGGGTAGCTCTTTTGTGTGATGAAGAAAATAAAACATCAAGTAAAAACAAAAAAAGATAATTGTTTCACAAGCTTCATGAGAATGGAATTAGCTTATTGTGTGCCAGACTGTTGGATATATGTGCCCAGTTTATTGAAATTGTTGTATCCAGCATGTGTCAGAGGCTGTCGCACGTCCACCAGTTTTGAGAAATGGCCTTTTCATTACAAATGCTGGAGACAATATAGACTATTGTCAAATGGCCTTTTACGACACAAGTATTTTAATGTTTCAATACAGCCAATCCGGTAAAAAGTTCCTTATCTTCTTGAATCATAAACAAACACCCTGCTGGGTTTCTTTGAAGGTTGAATGTGGCTGGTACAGAAATAAGTCAGTTCATTGCAAACTAAGTAACATATCGCTGAGTAAAGTTGTAAGGACAATAGCCACTGAAAGCAGTCGCCAACAGATTAAAAACAGGTTTAGTCACATTAGTCAGGTGGGCATTAGTTAATATCACAATGTAAATGTGTTTTTAAATCCTATTCAGTGTCGCTATGAGAAAAAATAAAACTAAACTGTCATCATACTCAACTTCTTCGAACGTATATACTGTACCACAATAACTCTCCATATGTCACATGCAAGTGGTTCATGTGGTGACCGTCTTGGAAGTATCCTGACATATTGAAATTTTAAGTGGCCAGCAACTTTTTGTCAAAATATAATACAAAATAAATACTCCTTCCAGATGTCTGGTTTGCATCATGAATTGAACGATTGTATGCGTTATTTGTTCTACTAAAGTGCATTGAGCTTACAAACGGAAGTGCCAACGTTCGTAACAAGAAAAGATGGGAACGATATAGATGCGTTCCTAAATAATCCCGAAAGCTTCTGTTAAGTAGTGAATTATGTCTCTCGTTATCATTCGACTATTGCGGATATAGCTAGGACAGAGAGAGAAAGCAGGTATGCGTATTCAGTTTCATATTAAAACGATCTTGTCTCGACGAGGTAATCTCAACTTGCCCAGATAAAACCATTCATAAGACTCTCTCTCTCTCTCTCTCTCTCTCTCTCTCTCTCTCTCTCTCTCTCTCTCTCTCTCTCTCTCTCTCTCGCAATTTTGCTATGCTTTAGGCAGAAACAGAATGACTCAGTAACAGATATAATTTTGCTACGGTTTTTTCTTATTTCATGTTAGGTTTGTGAAAATCTAATGTGCCAGTACAGATTTATTTCTGTCGGATCTCTTGAGATTTTCGTAACCTTGAATAGTACTTTTAAATTTGTATAAACATATTTAATATTTTTATATAAATATATATATATATATATATATATATATATATATATATATATATATATATATATATATATATATATATATATATATATTATATTTAATACATAATGCATAACTTTAAGTAAAAAAAAAGGTGTGGCGTTCATGGATGGTTATGTGGTTTTCAAGCTGAATCGTACTGCGAATCGTATATCTAGGAAAAATAACTAGATGAAAAGGCGCGAAGAAAATATATATATAACTCAAACTAGGTTATTGTATCGGCAGGCTTTGTTTGTCAGGATCAGTCGACATAGAGCACGCGCTTCCATGAATCATATGTTCGATGGAAAGGGTCTCACACTGTATTATTTATGTTTCTCTGCGACGCATGTGGATATATTTTGTTGTTCATGCATAGGATTTTGGAAGGAGGAAGTTAAAAGGATGCTGTGGTTGGTCGAATGGTCGTGGAGACAATCGTGAAGTCTATTGAGTGTGAATGGTGAACAGCTGGAAGGCAAGAATGCACATCAAAAGCAGACTCTTCTTTTAGATAGATCTTCTGCAGTATTTGCAGCCGAGTTCAGATATCTTAGTGTGGGAATTTCGTATTGATTCGTGATGCGGCATGTATCTAAATTTAAAATCCATTATGTATGTGAGAAAGTCTGTGTGTTTGCATGTATGTCTGTGTGCTCATTTTATCCTTCCAAACAGGTGCACCTGACCAGCGGCCAACTGGTCTACACACGTAGCCAAAATGTGCCTCGTACGCAGCTTTTAACAAGAATATTTTTACGGAAAGTTACAGGTGACACGGCCGTCGCCTTCCAGGACGATGTTGCTATTTTATTATTTTCCTAACCCAGCATGTCTGTGATTCCATGAAATCGGGGCATTTATGATCGTAGACGTCATAGTTATGTATGTAAATGGTGGACGTACATGATGTGTATTCAAGAGAGCAGCAGGAATTAAAAAGGAAAAAAAATGGAGGGGTGGAGATGAGTCACATTATAAATATTATTGTCTAAACCCTGTAGCTGGTAATGGACCTTGTTATTGTCAGTGTTAGTGTCATTTTCCATAATATTTTTTTCTGAAAATTAGTGATAAAGGCAAATATTGGTGTAAACAGGTATGTGGTGTTGTTCTAACGTCATGGGCTTGTCCTTCTAAATACACACACACACACACACACACACACACACATATATATATATATATATATATATATATATATATATATATATATATATATATATATATATATATATATATATATGTATATATATAAATGGGATGTATGTGTGTGTGTGTATGTTCCAGCATAACTCTGAAACGCATTGAGCAATTTCAACCAGATTTGGTATACATATGACTTACTATCTGGAAAAGAATACTGTGGGGGTAAGACATCACTGGTACTAAAGGGGGTGGGGGTGTGAAGGGGGTGACATGTAAAAATAACTGAAAACGACAGATATTAGTGTCTGATCCATAGTTTTCGAGGTCACTGAGGTGAATAGTGACACTCCCGATGCCCTTTAAGTCCAAGTTCAGCCCTGATAGGAAGTGGGGTGCTGAGGAGGGATGAAAAATAAAATGTAAAAACTGACATATATTAGTGTCTAATCATAGTTTTCGAGGTCGCTGAGATGAATAGTGACATTCTTGATGCCTTTTAAGTCCAACTTCAGCCCCGATAGGAATGGGGTGTGGGAAAGGGTGAAAAATGAAATGTCAAAAATGGCGGACATTAGCATTTAATCCAAAGTTTTTGAGGTTCCTGAGATGAATAGTGACACCCCCGATGCTCTTTAAGTCTAAGTTTAGCCCCGATAGGAAGGGGTGGGGTGTGAGAAGGGATGAAAAATAAAGTATAAAAAACGACTGATATTAGTGTCTAAGCTGTAGTTTTCGAGGTCGTTGAGATGAATGTGATGCTCCCAATGCCTTTAAGCCCAAGTTTAGGAACGGGGGGGTGAGAAGGGGTGAAATATGAAAGTAAAAAATGTTGGGCAATGTAACTGAAGCAACTATCTTACAGGAAAAGGAGAGGGTGAAACAGTTTTTATCCCACGGATACCACTCATTCTGACGGATCTCCCTTTTAACTTTAATAGATTGCAGTTTACAGTAAAACTTGTTTTCTCAATCACGATCAACAAGGCACAGGAACAGTCTGTTAAGTACTGTGGAGTGGAATTGAGATCGTCATGTTTTCCTCACGGACAATTTTATGTTGCTTGCTCAAGAGTGGGTTCACCCAACAATTTATTTATTCTTGCTCCTAATGGTGAAACGAAAAAAATTTGTTTACAATCAAGTTTTGTGTTAAAGTAGTACTATAGTGAATTTGTGAAAGATTTTACTTTGAAATTTGTATACTGTATGCATATTTTTAAAAACCTATAAATAAAAATTCTTTGATATTACACTATAGATAGATTTGGCTTCTTTTCCTGATTAATAGAAGGTTGGGATAAATAAATATCCGGGTGTGTTTTACGTTTTGGGTGTGTTCTGTGCTTTGGGTGTGTTCTACGGTGTAGGTGTGTTCTACGCTTTTGAGTTTTTTTACCGTGCAACGCTGGGTATGTCAGAAAGATATATATATATATATATATATATATATATATATATATATATATATATATGTATGTATGTATGTATGTATATATATAATATATATATATGTGTGTATATATATATATATATATATATATATATATATATATATATATATATATATAATAATAAATAATCTTACAATAAGCCTTTATCCCCTTTTGCTTTGAAACAAAAATTTTGCTGAAGTCTATCCCTTATGTTGATTATGTTAATTTTATTGCGCAGTCATCACTTTGCAACCATTACAATGTAGTTAAACAAACTAGCATTTGAACCCTCAGTTCCAAACAAATTGCTCATTGCAGTGAATTACTAAATAGGTTTTGGTAATTACATTGCTATAAAATGTTTCGGCTCCGAAGTTTTTGCTTTGTATATAGTTAAAGTGCTGAAAACATCAACTGAAAGCATTCATAGTCAGCTATAAATAAAATAAGAGCGTTTTGTTCACTTCCATGTTTTTGTGGAGGGGGGAAAAGTTTTTAAGCAGTTTTCTGTTTGCTTAACGTTACATTTTTCTAACTATCCACGCATTCATTTGCTGGATAAAGATTTCTATTTTTAATTATTTCGACCGATACTTATTATTCCTGTCATACTGCAAGGAGCAAAAACAGAATAATTGTGATTTGCGTTGCTGCTAAGGTTGATTACGCTGATTTTTCATTGTTTCATAACGAATGTTCTGTAATATTGTCAGGAGAATATAATACTCATGTTAGTTTATTACTGTAATATTGTTATTAGAAAAATATAATACTTGCGTTAGTTCATTTTTTATGAGTAATGCTCGTTAGATCGAATACGTGTCTCTACCTGAATTTATAGTTCCTCGTTGGAGGCGTCGGTAGAGTTCTCGGCTAGCACTCTGCTAGGCCCGAGTTCGAGTCTCCGGCCTGCCAGTGAAGAATTAGAGGAATTTATTTCTGGTGACAGAAATTCATTTCTCTGCATAATGTGGTTCGGATTCCACAATAAGCTGTAGGTCCCGTTGCTAGGTAACCAATTGGTTCTTAGCCACGTAAAATAAGTCTAATCCTTCTGGCCAGCCCTTTCTAGGAGAGCTGTTAATCAGCTCAGTGGTCTGGTTAAACTGAGGTATACTTTTAACCTGAATTTATACTTGAAATTTATCGATAAAACACCAATCATTACTCCATTCATGTAAAGTGTAGGTTTTTCTTTCCTCTAACTAACAAATTTAGGTAAATATAGAGTAAAGCGCATTCAAGCAAATGGGTGAATGATGAAGAGGAGTAAAGTAAATACAAGGGTCAAGATACATTGTTGACGGGCAGATATTTTGATTGACAGCCTTTATACATATTCATGGGAGAAAGCAGTGTAGCTGTGTAAGTATGTGCGTCCAGTTGCTTGCCTGCTGCTTGTTGATTTCTCAGGCACTGTCGTCTGCAGCTAATTGGATTCAAGTCCCTTCAGTTGTACCTGCTTCATTACCTGGATTAGAGACCTGGGAACTAATTACCGCTGGAAATACACCTGCAGCAACACAACACACATTCCGCCAAATGAGGATTTATGGGGAAGGGCGATTGCAACGTACGAGAAAATTCTCGGGAGAAAAAGGGGAAAAATCAGCGAAAAACAGAATAGTGCAAAAACCGGTTATTTCCGTTTTTGCTAACGAGGCAATGTATTAGGAGTTATTATTATAGTTATCTATAGATTTACGAGTCGAGTTTTATATTTTTTCATCTTTCAACGGCTTCTTTACAATTTGCTTATGCTATTTTGAAAATATTTATATTAATGATTGTAAATATGTGTTTTTGCTTGTCATAGTAACGAATTCTTTTCGAAGTATACATTAAGTCATGTAAATGTGCATGAAGGTATCGGTAAATAATTTTCTCTCTTGTATTTTGTAATTTTTTGATGGTGATGATGATGATGATGACTATTATTATTCGACCATATATTAATACAGTTAGTAGCAGCAGCAGTTTCCGATTTATTTGTAACTGTTAATGCCACTAAATGAGAGTAGATGAACAAAACATTCTGTGAACAGAGCCGCTATCGCTTCTATTCGTATGTATATATATATATATATATATATATATATATATATATATATATATATATATATATATATATATATATATATATATATATATATATACATATATATATATATATATATATATATATATATATATATATATATATATATATACATATTTAATATACAGGCAAATGCCACGAAGGAAAAGTGAAACAACGGAGCAGTTCCTATGCCTTTCGACACACGGTCCTTTAAAGTAAGGGTACAAGAGAGCTCGTATAATTGACAGATGACATACAGGTATCATTAAGGGTGGTGATTATGAGGAACAGATGCACCTCGAATCCAACGCAGTTGAAGAATTATAATTATAGTGGACCTACCAAAACAAAGGTAATCTTTGAGAGGTTTTACAAAGGATTAAGCCCAACTGTCTCGAAAGCAGACAGGAGTCAATTAAAGGATTATACAGAGGAAGAGACTGACCACCAAAAATGGCCTAGGATTGAATAAGCTTATTACATATTTATAGAAGTACAACACTTAGTATATTCTCCTTTTGGTAAACGATATAAATTTTTGCAAATAGTTTTTTCAAAAACTATTAAACATGTGAGCATATAGAAAATGTATATAAGGTAACTAATTAGTAATTAAGTCAGTGATTTTATCTTGACTAATTAGTTACCTTATATATTTTCCCTGTATTCATATGTTTTGATAGTTTTTGAAGATGTTCGTTTAGCAAAAATTGTTATTGCTTACCAAAAGGAGAATATATTAAGTGTAGGACTTTTTTAAATATACAATCAGCTTATTCATTCCTAAACCAATTTTGGTGGTCAGTCTCTTCCTGTATAATCCTTTAATTGGCTTCTCCCTGCTTTCAAGCCAGTTAGGCTTAATCCTTTGCAAAAGCTCTCAAAGATATACCTTTTGTTGGTAGGTCCATTAATTCTTCAACTGTGTTGGATTCCAGGTGTATTTGTTCCTTATAATCCCCATCCTCAAGGATATCTGTACATCTGTCAATTATATTAACTCACTTGTACCCTTATTTTTATATTTTTCTCAGTCTGCTAGTAAAGGACTGTGCGTCGAAAGGCATAGCGACCACTTCATTGTTTCAATTTTCCTTCGTGGGATTTGCCTTTATTTATACCTTCATCACGTTCCATGTCTTCGTAATCAATTATACATACATACAGATATATATATATATATATATATATATATATATATATATATATATATATATATATGTTTGTGTGTATATTTGTATATATATATATATATATATTATATATATATATATATATATATATATATATATATATATATAGTATATATATATATATTCACAGAACAGCAGGAAGCAACATGAGTACCAGGCTTTTTTCTTTATGAAGGGAAAAAATTTGTACTCGTCATTTCTTTACTGCTGTATGTATGTGTGCATATATATATATATATATATATATATATATATATATATATATATATATATATATATATATGTGTGTGTGTGTGTGTGTGTGTGTGTGTGTATACATACACACACACACCTCAGTGTTGATTACTCACCAGTGTTGATTGTTTGTGCAGCGTTTAAATGTGGATAATTGTGTGTTTCTCCTGACTACATAGCGATCGTTACGTATTTTATAGACATTATCTTCTTACAGACTTGTGTGTGTGTGTGTGAGAGAGAGAGAGAGAGAGAGAGAGAGAGAGAGAGAGAGAGAGAGAGAGAGAGAGAGAGTTTTTGACTTAAAAGTTCAGTGCAGTTAATAGAACATACAAAATGATAGTTACTAATATTCAGCATTTCTGTGGTAAACGGTACAATTCCACAAGAATGTACTTATTGCACATTGTAGATTTCAATCGTAATTTAGAATGTTTCATATATCTGCTCCCGTAAAGCATCCATTAAAATATTTATGTCAAATCTTCTTCTAATTATAAGAAATGTTTGTCATGCTAATAGTGGAATGTTACTTCCGTCCTAAATGTAAGTATGAGCATTGATTCCCACAAGGATTTTTTTTTTTTATGTTTCGTGTAGTATACAAAGGATTTTATGATGATAGTCTTTTTTACGGTTACTACTGATGCTAAGATTGTTTATATACCTTGTGTAAATAACTAGTATACCCGTTGAGTTTTCTTCATACAATGTAATACTGCAGAGTTACACTCCTCATTTGTCCTGAAATTTTTTTCTGAGTGATTGAACAAGTGAATTGACAGGGATTTAATTTTGCTTAATCTTAAACTGAGATACTGAGACAGACGCATACGCATATCGCCTTCAAGTTCTGTAATATGTTTTCTCAAGAAGATCACAGGAACATGCGATTCGTTCCCCGGTGTACTGGCTTACAGACAGTCCGCGTTTTCCAAAGCATTTCCTGATGTAATGTTTGACAGGGCTATCGTAAATTCGTAATGGGCGTGCACAGCTCTTAAACGGTCTCATCCTTGTCGTTACTGAGTCGAATATTGTTGCCGCGAGGTCAGTATTATATTTTTTCGATACATGAGCCATTTATTTAGGGCTTTCGTAAGACCTTCTACAAGTCCCCTCTCTCTCTCTCTCTCTCTCTCTCTCTCTCTCTCTCTCTCTCTCTCTCTCTCTCTCTCTCTCATATATATACAGTATATATACATGTGTGTACTTATATCTCTCTCATACATATATATATGTATATATATATATATGTACACATACACACACACACGTGTGTGTGTGTACTTATATATAATGATGATGAGTGCGTGCACATAAGTTACTTTCGCCCGCCGTTTCTTATGTCTGGAAAGTAAACTTGGCATAACATCATTTGTACAGATATCTATATTTTTTAACTGCCTCTTACAGAGTAATTCCTTGGGAATTTTTTTAAATTGGTAAGTGTTGTATTCAGATCTACTACAGCATTTCATAGTAAACCTCACCAGGAACTAGCCTTTCATTTTATGCCAGTCAGATCTATGTCAGTAGATATGTATGTTAGTAGTAAGAGAAAAATTAAGGAAATAAGTGTCGAGGATTTATATTTAGGTTGTCAGTTGCTGCCATATACTTTGTCATAGTATCCTAGAGACCAATGAATATTCAGGCAAATATAATTTATAAACACAACCGAAGGATTTACCGTTATATTTTGCCGGTCGACTGTAACTAACCTGTAATTAACCTCAGAACTGACATGTTTTTGTATGCCAGCCATCATGGAATGCTATTGCGAATGCGCAGTGTTATATGGGAACTTTTGGTAAAAAGTGGAGTTTCCTTCACCGCGGGGTCCGCCCCTGGCTAAGTAACTCGGCCTACTAAGTTAGGTTAGGTTAGGTTAGTATAGTTCCCTTTATAATAGGTTTCCCTAGACAATCCTTTCTTGAACATACGGCTCCCTAATGAATTGCGCATGAGCGGAACCATTCCATAACAACATGTTAGTCCTGTCTGTCTCCCAGCGATTTCCCCCACCTAAATCCCCGCGTTCCCAAAGGGTCCCCAACCATGTTGGATAGATATGAGGTTAATAATAATTGACCAGCAATAAACAACACCCCCTCCTTCATCAGCAACACTTAAAGTGTAGGAAAAATCAATTTCCAAGGCAACAGTTCGTTCGGAGCCGTTCTATAGTTTTACCAATATTTTTTTTATCCCAGATTTAGGTTTTATTTTCATGATAATGTGCAATATAGATAATGGTGTTCTTAGTATTTGAACCTAGGAAGAAAATGGGAATTTATAATATAACAGTTGTCTTAGTTGAATAAAATTTTTATAATATTAACTTTGTGTAGGAAATGCTATAAATGAATTTTTAGTATATACAACTGGAAATTCAAATTCCTTTGACGTTAAATATGAATCCCTTTTGATGCACATACATTTCTTAACTACCCTGATAGTGTCGAGATACTAAGAGATACAATTATATATATGATACAATATATATATATATATATATATATATATATATATATATATATATATATATATATATATATATATTATGTTTGTATGGTGTATGGAAGAAAGCAAAAAAATTAAATAGATCCAGTGCAAGATTATCTCTATTATAAGGTATCCTCAGTGAGATTACAAAACTGTGTTGTTTTTCGAAGAAAAGCGAGTTATTAACCATTATGCCTGAAAAGGCCCTCTCTTGTATTTATGGTGTTTTCAACAATTTTACATTCCATCGTAAACGTAAAACAATCTCTTACCTAAAGGGACGGATTTCCGGTATGAAAGGCCATAAAAGCAGGCTAGTCATCCCCTAAGAAGGAAATCCAATAACATTACAATGGTTGTCTTAAATACCAATGACTCTCGGCACTCCCAAGGTCAGAGAGTCCTTTCAATTTACCGAAATAATTCGATAAAATGCTTAACACTTAAGGTGGAAATGATCTTTTAAAATGTCCAAAGCGCAGTGATTGTAAATGACCTAATATATCATCATAGGTATGATATCTTCTAAGAGTTGCGAGAGAGAGAGAGAGAGAGAGAGAGAGAGAGAGAGAGAGAGAGAGAGAGAGAGAGAGAGAGAGAGAGAGAGTTACAAATTTACTAGTTTAGGTCTGTCCAAATCTACACGTACAGTCGTTGAACACTTGATTTATAACGCGATTGGAGCCTTGTAATTCCGATTCATCACATATTAGTTCGGGTGACATTCAGTAAGTACATAAAGTTAATTAAATTCTCCATTTGGCTGGAAATATTTAGCTGTTGGGCATCAACAATAACAAGAATTAAACACTCAGAAATTCATGCGAATGTTTTATTCGTATTCTTTTTCTTGTTCAGCGATTTTGCAATTCCCAGACTCTGTAAGGATTGTGGGAAAAATAGGAAACGGGCAATAGCAAAAGCTTTTCAGTCGTAATATGGCTCAGGAAATCTTCTTTCCTTAGATCGTAATGCCATTGAAACACCATTAATAGAAGCCCATTTTCTGTTGAGTTTTATGTGCGACAATAATGTGGCTATTTTTCTCTGTTTCTGACGCCCAGGTCATTGAATGCCTTTAATTGCTCTGTCTTTTGGGTTCTTAGAGAAATTCACCTTCAGACGGCTTGTTTTGTCTGTATTATCACTGAAGCATTTTGGGAATTTCATTTTATTCCTTGATCAGTGTCGTTCACGTTCTGACACACAGCACTGCATTCAGTAAATCGCATGCTTCTCTTCATTTTATATGTGCGTGTTATATGCATGACTCATTAAAAAATAACCTCTTTATGAATTTGTGAATGTTCTTTCGGTTGGTTATTTTGTGTATCTTTTTAACTTCAAGGAAAATGGGTCATTAAACTGACTGCAATTTTTTTGTCATAAACCAAGGAATAGTATATTGGTCTGCGGTGAGAAATAGATTAGTCTGTAGCCATTTCTGAGCTTTTTCAATAATGGTGATAAGTGTTGAGATGAGGAAGAAAAAGTAGTAAAAAGGTTTGCGCGGATGAAAGGATATATTGCAGTCTTTTGAGATTGTTTGGTATTGTTGAATGAACAAATGATGTCAGTTTGGTGAAAATGTACTGTACAATGTGGAAGTCTTGGGAGGAAGAGGGGAGGGAGACCTGTAAAGGCTGGGATAAATGTTTTGAAAGAATATTTTTCAACATTAAGTCATTTCCGTTATCAGGGTAAGGCTGCAGAGAAAATTATCCATGAAGCACGAGAGCCCGAGTGTTTATACTCGTATAGGGTATTTGGCGTTCTGCTAATGAACCTTTGTCGTAGGTGTGTGAAGTGGCTATTGTCGCGGAAGTATTCTGCATGCTGGGTTCATCCACGATTCAGCTGTTAAAGTATATAAGTGGGCTTGCCCGTTATGTTGTTTTTCTTTGGAGCCTCTCCCTACCAATTGAAACTGCATTTAATACACACACACACACATATATATAAATATTTTTATATACACATTCTGTGTACGCACATATGTACATGTATAATGTACTTCAGTAACTACAGGGAATAAAAGTCTAGAGGATCTGTCCCATTTCTCTCCATATTGTTGAAATGGTAGGATGGAGGCTCCCGTAATAATGCTCTTCTCAGGAAAGCTTAATGGGGTTCCGGCCATCATTTCCATCGCCTCCTACTCCTCCGTCTGCTTTTACTTTATTTCTCGTCCACGGTTTTCCTTGTTTTTAGTACTGTCTCCTCTTACAACTCCTTCATTTTCGTAGTTTCTGTAATTATCTTTTTTTTTTTTTTTTTTTACTGAGACCTTTTTCGATTTTTAAATTTTATATTATCGTCGATACCGGACTCCAACATGGAGGACTGCATTATTGCCTTAGTCCATTCCTTAATATTTTCTCTTGATTTCCGATTCATTGACTGTGTTCATGGATGGCTTGTTCCTAAGTATTATATCTTCGTCAGCCTCTTCCGCTCGTTTTCACATGTTATTAATATCATCTTGTGTAGGTAGTGTCCGCAGTTACTTGGCTGTTGTGATTGTTTTTCGTTCTTATAGAAATTCATCATAATATTATAAACTCTTTCATTCATTTCAGTTATGCTGAGATTATTTTACCAGTTACAAACTATATATATATATATATATATATATATATATATATATATATATATATATATATATATATATATATATATATATATATATATATATATAGTATATATATATATATATAATATATATACTATATATATATATATATATTATAGATATATATATATAAGAACTTGAGATTCCATTGCATTGAAGCCATTGAGCTTCTTAATCGTTGTCAGTCATCTTTAGTCTTCTCCATTGTAGAAGTACTCGTATTTCGTTTTACTTTTTAAATTTTTTATTTATTTTTTTAGATTCAACGTATTTTTAGTTTCTATTCTAATTTTGATGATTCCCTGAGAGTCTGTTCAGTGCATTTGAAACTTTTATTTTCAGAACAGTTTCATTGTTTCTCTCTGCTTATAAGTTGCGAATGGCTTACAGGTACTGGAATTCCTGTTCTTCCCTATATTGAGATTTCCAAGAAATCAACCAGTCGCCATTGTTTTCAATTAGACGATATGGACGGGGAACTACTCCGTGTGTTAGAAACCTAGAGAGAACATCGAAGCAACAAAGAAAGGCTGACCTCAATTTGGTGTTTTTACTAAAGTGCAATAACCACAGTGTTATTCCAAAATTTATGAAATTAGTATGCATATATATATATATATATATATATATATATATATATATATATATATATATATATATATATATATATATATATGTGTTTACATATACACACACTTCATGGGTTGGCAGTTCAGTCACCAATGAGCTCACTGTTAGCATCTTTTCAGGCGATGTTGCCTATATATGAAGTGTACGTCATCTCGGGCATTTGATCCACTACTAGTGGATAAAGCGTTAGTCTGCTATTTCAGTGGCTGGCGGTTCAAGGAAGAGGTTATTGTTTACATGCATACATACATACATACATTCATATATATATGTATATATATAATACTTTCTGTAAATATACACATATACACAAACATATATACATATATTTACATATATATACATACGTACATGTATCTATCCATGTATGTATGTAAACAATAACCTCTTTCTTGAACCGCCAGCCACTGAAATAGCAGACTAACGCTTTATCCACTAGCAGTGGATCAAATGCCCGAAATGATGTACACTTCATAAATAGGCAACATGGCTTGAAAATAGATGCTAACAGTGAGCTCCTTGGTAACGCATCCTTAACATTGGTTTCATCCCTTCCCGCCCCACTAGACATCACAATGGATTGTTAGGTACTCCAAGAAAACAGATGAATCCATTTAATGTGACCTAAGACAACCAGATGACCACACAACCACCAACAAAAACTGGAGGAAATAATCGTCAGAGACCATAAGATCATCTTGCCATTGATATTATCGAGAGCAACAAGTTTAGGCAATCTGACAACAATCAGGATCCCTCCCCGCTCCATCCCTTTTTCAGTGACTCGGGCGAGCATGATAGCATTAGAAATACAGCGAGAGAGAGAGAGAGAGAGAGAGAGAAGAGAGAGAGAGAGAGAGAGAGAGAGAGAGAGAGAGAGATGAGAGAAGGGGAGAAATAAATAAAAATAAAAATACACATTATTAGAAGCAAGGCTCACTGAACTGTCATTCCAGTTAATCAGCTTTGTGTGCTGTGTTCTCATGTGTCCATTTCCATGTTAAAATGATCTTTTGTCTTTATCTAATTGCTCGGAACATAAAGGAAAAAAGTCATAGCGAATAGATTGGAAATTTGTAGGGGTTTTAAATGAAATAGAGTGTATATATCCCTCCCTCTGGCGTTTGCAAGGTTTCCGTTGACAAGGTCTACAGAAATAAGGAAAATGTTTATGGAAACAGGTCGCATTAACCACAAAATACTATTTTGCGTAAAATAAGTGTATGTGTGTATACATATACATAAATGTATATATATGTGTGTGTGTGCGTTTGTCATTAATTCCATTGGAAATGTTTTATTTAATTATGGGTAAGCAATGAGCATATTTCCAGCGTTAACTGTTCTTGGAATTTCTTGCAGCAGGATAGGTTTAAAATGCTAGGCTTAATCGTTACCTAGGTAAAAACCAATGTCTAACATACTCATAATAATACACACACACACACATACTATATATATATATATATATATATATATATATTATATATATATATGTGTGTGTGTGTGTGTAATGTTTATAATTATATATATATATATATATATATATATATATATATATATATATATATATATATATATACACACATATGCATACATATATTACCGCATATGTATATACATATTTTTTTCAACATTAAGGTATTTCTCCTGCAGAATATGCTGTAAAGAAAACTAATAGGGTCACCGCCAAATTCATATTTTTTTTATGCTGATTCATGGATGGACTAGCGTACAGGAAACTTCCACAATATAAGCCACTTCATAATCATGTGCAGAAAGTATGCGAGCAATGAGTCGCCACCCACAAACATTGTGCCAAGCACCTCTTGGATACGCTCTCCTGCTTCTTGGATTTTAAGGCGCTTCCTTTCCAATACCCGTTCCACACCATCTACCCAGCAATTTCGAGGTCTTCCTCTCCTTCCCTTAGTTCTTCGTTGGCCAAGTGGGTTCCGTTCTCAGCTAGCACTCTGCTGGCCGCGAGTTCAAATCTCCGACCGGCCAATGAAGAATAAGAGAGATTTATTTCTGGTGGTAGAAATTCATTTCTCGCTATAATGTGGTTCGTATTCCACAGTAAGCTGTAGGTCCCGTTGCTAGGTAACCAGTTGGTTCTTAGCCACGTAAAATAAATCCAATCCTTCGGGCCAGCCCTAGGAGAGCTGTTAATCAGCTCAGTAGTCTGGTTAAACTAAGGTATACATAATAATCTCCTTCCCTTGATACCTTTGAATTATACACTTTTCAACCATTATTGATTTTTCATTCTTTCCACATGACCGAATGATCTCAGTTCACTATGATTCATCCTTTTACTTAAGTACTGAATGTAACCGGTAGACGTTCCTATCTTCGGGAATTGTGGTTACCCCCCCCCTCCTATTATTGTCATAATTTTTGACGGTATGGGTGTGTTTCTTTATACCTATATATATGGTGATGTGATAAAAATATATATATATATATATATATATATATATATATATATATATATATATATATATATATATATATATATATATATATATATATATATATATATTACACCAGTCAAGAGTTAACATATATTTGTATATTCAGTTAACAAAGTAACAATATTAATCGACAAAATCATCATTTCATCGTGAATTCTGGTTTCTTAATTATTCAACAAGTTTCCCACAGCACCAGCTACGTAGTTTGCCTCCGATACTCATTTGTTTGCGTGTTCCCTCTTTTAATCATCATCTATAGCATGGAAACACATATATATGCTTGTGCCTTTTGCCTTTAAGAGAGATAGACGCATAACTTTAGATCATCATTTTGAGGGAGACGCATTGCTAAGTAAGAATTTACTTCCATAATAATCATTATGGCCTTTCAGAAAAACCTGAGTTCGGAGAATCTAAGTGAAAAGGTAAAAAATATATCTCCTCTCACAAAAGGAATCTTTATTCCCCGAGGTTTAAAGGAAGAGAAGAGAACCTATTTTAGAGCAGCGGCGAGTATTTCACACGCCGCTGGAGTGAAATAAACATTATCTGTTTATTTACTGATCAGTAAATATGTGAAACGCCTCTCGAACTAACGCCGGCGGACCTGTTTGGTGGCGCTAACGACTCATTTTTCAGACGGAGGGGCCATCAGCACATCGAACGAACAGCGATTTCATGTGTGTTTATCGCGAAATACAAGTCTTCGTGGCATCTGCCTTCTTGGGAGTTGGAGCGTGGAAATTAACGGCACCATGCATTCTTTTCCTTTTATACTTGATGGAAAAATAGCTCGTATTGCGAGTGTCAGCGCTTTTATCTGTATGGGCGTTGTATGATGCGTTTACAGATTTATCCACTTAGATATACATATGCTGTCACAGCATTATATTTATATTTATATATATATATATATATATATATATATATATATATGTATATATATATATATATATATATATATATATATATATATATATATATATATATATATATATATATAGATAGATAGATAGATAGATATATGTGTGTGTATATGTGTATATATATATATATATATATATATATATATATATATATATATATATATATATATATATATATATATATATATATATATATGCATTAATTTTATCACATCACCGTGAATCATATACAAGCATTAAGCTACAAATGTCCTTTAATATTCAATTCGCTCTACCTCGGAAATAATATATTTTCATATATGTTACCCGAAGGTTTAATTCGCGTCACTGTAGTCCTGAGTTCTTGTCTTTCGTGGTTCGAGCCCACGAGACGACGAACTTATTATCAAATAAAAAAAATTCCCCTTCGGGTAACTTATATGAAAATATATTATATCTGAGGTAGAGCGAATTGGATATGAAAGGACATTTGTAGCTTAATGCTTGTATGTATATATATATGTATATATATATATATATATATATATATATATATATATATATATATATATATATATATATATATATATATATATATATATATATATATATATATATATATAATATATATAAAAATTAGAAATAGACTAACTCTCTCTCTTTCTCTCACTTTCTCTCTCACTCTCTCTCTTATTCACTGTCATGAAAGCGAAACAGGTGCAGTTTAACAGTATCACCTACTCAACTGGATGCTAATTCCTTGATAGTAAAACATTTTTAACAGACTTTTTATAAAGACTTAGACTGAAACGTTTTGAAATATTTTCCTTGATTTCATAATTTGGTATGGAAAGGTACTGGATACATCCAGTAGTACCTTTTCAGGTCTTTTTAGGTCTCTTGACATCGCAAAAGATACGAAAGAAGGAACTCTCTCCATATAATAGTTGATGACGTGCCTAATGAGAACGTTTCATGAACCGTTCTGACAGATGCATATTGTTCCCTGTAGTCTCTGTATTGTTCAGCTGTATGTGCGAAAAAGCAGACAGACTAAAGATGGAGTTGTACAGTTCCTCCTCAAGTGATGGTTGCTAACTTGCTCGGCGAGGTCTTCGAAATGCAGGGTATTGATAGGATGTATTTTTTAGGCAGGTTGTGATCGATGATGATCTAGATGATAATGATGATGTTGTACAGCTATTTAAGGTTTACTTAAGGGAATTGTTTTGAGAGAGAGATTTCCTTTGACTTGGCAGTTAATAAACATATCAGCCTTCGTTATTATAGACTGTTGAAATAATTGGAAATGAATTCACAAGACTTGAGTTTCCCTTCGTGCTATTATCATAAGAGTGGGAAAGATAAGCCATATATGTGAAACCCATATTTACAGATAATATATTTTGCTACAAAGTTCATGTTCGCGAAAGCTTTACTAATCTCGACAATTTTATTAATACCCAATTGAAATAATCGGGAAACGGGCATTCGTCCTGCACTCTATGGAACAGCAGAATTATTTAATGACTTTATCTCGTTATGAAATGTTGATGGAATCGCCTATTCATCACCAAACATAAATAATAGAGTCGGTTTTATTTGAATTAGTGCTTTTTTGAGTCTCCACCTGTGGGATCAACAGGAACATATTCATAACAACATTTGAATATTGACAGCTGCGGTCAAATTAGCCAGTGGAAGTCACGGGATTATCACTAAATCACAACATTATATGTACAGAATTCGAATAGAGAGAACGCTCATTTTATTTCTACTTCATGATTCGTTGGACGCATCCATTAACTCACGATTATCACTATTGGTTGTTGTGCTGTTCATCTCACTGTGTGCGCATCGTGGTAATTGTTCACTGCGTTATTATTGCATTACATTGTTATGTGGTTAATAAAATGCCGGTTCGCGTTATAATGAGCGCCCACTATGCTGCAATCCTTACGGTTCTTATTTGTCTTATTTTCGAATTTCCTAGCATTACGCTTATTTAAATTTTTAATTTGTATCTGTTTACCCTCTCTCTCTCTCTCTCTCTCTCTCTCTCTCTCGCTCTCTCTCTCTCTCTCTCTCTCTCTCTCTCTCTCTCTCTCTCTCTCTCTCTTATATATATGCATATATATGTATATATATATACATACACATATATAATGTGCATATATATATACTGTATATATATATGTATATATAAATTAATTATGTATGTATGTACTTTAAGAGCTAGGAGACGATGATGATTGGCATCAGTACCGAGCGCTTCTCCAGGCACAGTACTTTTTATACTATACCTCTAAAGAAGCGTATATTAAATACACAAAAGCGTTCGGTACTGTTGGCTTTCATTATTTCCTTCTGGTATTTGTAAACATTTAGTCTCGTGATCCTTTTGACGGTATAACACACACACACACACACACACACACATTTGTTTACTGTTTCGATAGAGGTGTAGTGCTTTATCTTTCAGTGAGTAGGTTTTGCTTGTTTTTACATATTTGTATGAACTTTTTTAACATTTAAAAAGATTTTTGTAGTGTTCGTGTTATAAGTCGTATCCTGCTATATGTATACAACCGTAAAAAAAATGTTAACCTTTGCTGGTCAGTGTATAATCCGTCATATAATATTTCCTTATAAAAGCGGAAAATATGTGGATATGAAACGTTTTGCTATAACATTTCTAACTGTTAACGGAAATCTTTTTCAGAATTTTTTATTATTTTATTCGCAATGTAAAATGAGAACGGTCACTTTACAGGAGTATTGTGTATTTATATTTTGCTAGATCTGAATCGCTAAATTCATGGTATGATTAGTCAACAAGACCATAGAGAGTTTGATCTTAACTAAAAATGATTCTAAAACCATTTTAACTGATTAGACCTGGAAACTCAGGCTTACCCTCTGCTTATTGGAGGGTTTCCAACCTCTCCGAAACCATACCTAAAAGTTGAATTTTATGAGAAAGTATTTATAGTCATTTTTGTAGCATGGAAGTTAGCCACTGCATGTACATACATCAGCGCGTTTATCTCTTCCAACGCCAGAACTCATCTCGGAATGAGAGAGTTACTGAACAGTTGCTCGCCCCGTGTTTACTCAGGACTTTGTTTCTGCGTTTGAATTTTCCCCTGACCAAATGTTTATGCATTTGGAATCATGCAGAGGGAAACTTCTGCTGAATACCGATGTGATGTACATAGTGAAATCTTTTATTATTTTTCTTAATAAGGTTTCCTTTTTCCATATACATGCTTATTGTGCATGTAATTGAAAATGCAATGCGCGCTTACACACACACGCACACACACATGTACATATATATATTTATACACGCATAAATACATTAATTATTTATATACCTTTTCCTGTAAAGCGGGTGATGCACAATGTCACTTGTTTCATTGCTAATATTTTGCGATTAATTTAGTAGTCTTATGATCTCACTGTAAGTGTGTGTGTGTATTTTTTAAAACACATGGAGTTTGTGGGATGACAGTTGTGTGACTGAGTAGCTGAGCTGACCAGGTTGTTTGAGGTATGAATGAATGAGGGGAAGGTTCCGAAGCAGAAGGTACGAGGAATTGTCATATTGTATAAAAGAAAAGGTAATATAGATGATAATAAAATTGATAGAGGCACAACAATATTCAGTGTAACGGGAAAGATGTTTGGGAAGGTTTTAATTCGGTGAAATGAAAACGTTGCATGTGCATACGTGGTCATATAGAAATTTTATGGAAGCATTAATTTAATTGTGATGTGGAGTACGTTAAGAATGTGCATGGGCTCCAAGCTGCATCTACTACTATTCCCTATTCAAAAATTAATGTCGATCTGTTATCTTTATTACTTAAATATATTCAAATCCGAATGAGCCCAACGATCAAACTAATGCACAAGCATATATAACAAAAATACGCGAATGCACAAAATAATTTGTTTCATGATAAGAGGGAAGAGTTTCGCTTGATTGCATTATCAAGCAAATGTCACAACAGGCGTATAACAGAAGGGCAATGACTTGTTTAACACCGACATTATGTCCCCTGGTATCGAAAATTGATAAAAGCAGATCAAAATCTACCTGAGATTTCGAGTCATTATGGAAGGATTTTTGAAATACTCTTGAAGGCCATGAACGTGAGAGTCGTATTACAGCGTTCGTTGATTGCCGATTGGATTTCTAGTGGATCATTATATGGTTACACGGAAGTAAAACGAATAATGCTGAACATTCTAGAGGAGACAAAAGTGGGTAGATCATCTGTTATTTTCCGTTGATATATTTTCTTATTATTTATCCTCACTACGCTACGATTGTACACAGAAATCATTTATTGTGGAGACAGTTGCTGTCTTTTCATAATTAAAGGTTATAAGGATTCGAAGTTTCACATTTAATTTTAATGCTTGTTAGGTTGTAATTAAGGTGCAAAGTAAAAATACCTACTTGTTTTTAGCGAGATAGGGTTCTTAATAGGAAAACATTTTCTTGGAATCGAAAGCATGACAATAAACAAAACTCAGATGAGGCACAAAAATCGGTCGGCCATAAGTTTAATGTTTTTTTTCTTGTAAACTTATACTTATCCTACAATTAATTTCTCTTAGGGATAGTTTCCCTTTCCCTTTTGTGATCTTTTTTCCACATTTCTTAGAATTGCCGAATATCATTGGTCAATGATAAATCGGGTAAGATACTCAGAAACTCTTATTATAAATCTTAATTCCTACTTGATGTGAAGTACTAGTACTTTGGGTTAATTAATCGGAAGTTTTTTTTTTAAATTTTTAGTTGAGTGTTTTCCATAAAGATCGTCATAAAAACCCAAAGGGTAATCATCCCTGAAGTATTAGAGGTATGGCATTTCTTGTTAATATTACCTGATATTATTAACAAGTGCCAGTTATTTTAAAAGTTTAGAGTGGCGCGGGCCGTTGGCCAGTCCCTTTCATTAATGATTCCAGAGGTATCTGCTTATTTTGGTATCGTTTGTATGTCTGTTCGTTCTGAGCAGTATGAGAAGGGTAGCAAGTTTCCTATCAGGAGATCATTAAATTAATGCAATACATATCAGGCAATAATTTAGCTATCTTACACGATGCACATCAGCGACGGAAAATACGATTTCATCTTGAGTTATGTTGGTGCTCAAGCATTCATTTTTTAATAAAAATAATTGAAATTATGGATTTAATTTTTTCTTATCGATTATGCGTGTCTTATATATATATATATATATATATATATATATATATATATATATATATATATATATATATATATATATATATATATATTTTATCCATCCTCTCAGCTAAAGTAGTCCTATATGTTTTCGTTTTTGATATTTGTTGGAGCACCCACTCATGTATTGATTTCAGGATCAACATCCTTTGGGTGCCAGGTTTGACAAGTATTTTCAATTTTGACATTTCGTACTACAAGTCTAAATTCATTGTGTTAGAAGGAAAACATCGAGTTGCAGAGGTGCATTTTATGCACAGATGCCATACATTTAGAAAATATACCTATCTTTCTGATTAAATATTATATGTGCGGTGCACACCTTTAAAACTTCTAAAGTTCTGTTTAAGAAAACTTGACATTTTGAAAAGAAAACTACTTCACGTGGGTTAATTCCCTTATTTGCCCAAACTTTTTGCTATAAGAATGTTGCCAGTGAAAATATATTTTCTAACTTACCCAATCAAATGTTTATTAAGTAGCTCGCTCACCATCAGAGCTCGGAAGTTAAATGAGTTAGTATTTATTTTCCCTGAGATTAGAAGCAATAAATTTCCTCATTGAGTCGAAATAAGAAGTAAACATTTCTATTTCTGATTGCAGATACTCGTTCCTGTTGACTCTCCTAACCCCTTGCGGAAGCCATCACAGTTTAGAATTCTAAATAATTTCACTACATTTAAAATCATCTGGATGAAACCGAAGTCAATACCAGACATGTTCCTTAGATGCTTTGGCGGAATCAGAGGCAGCATGGTGAAATGAATGATTCATTCAGCATTCATTCATCTCATTCATTTCATATTCCCTGTGTTGGGAGGAGATGCAAGTACCAAGGACGCGAAATAAAAAATGCAAGAGTCTATTAGCATTTCTTTAAATTCGATGTTTGTTTAACCTTATTTAACTTTTCGGAAGAACCGACTCGATCATAATGAGCTAACTTTATGCTCTTCAGCGTTTGAAGGCTTTCGTATCGAAGGCCGGATTAAAAGATTACTCCCGGAATCTCGTCTTGATATCCTAAGAACTCGGGATTATGGCGGGTTGCAAAAGCGAAATGATTTGTTTATATTAGTACCCGGTCATATTTGCTCCTCCCTCCACCTAGTTTGTTATTTTTATTAATGAATACGGTCATAAATATTTCTCCATCTGTTTTGCTCTTTTTACTTCAATATTTCAAAAGATTTTCTGATTTAATGAGGATTTCGATACTTTGAGAGGATCTCTCTCTCTCTCTCTCTCTCTCTCTCTCTCTCTCTCTCTCTCTCTCTCTCTCTCTCTCTCTCTCTCTCTCTCCAAATACTTTAATTTAATTATAATAGAAATATTTATATGATCAGGTGTATTACATCTGAGTTTGGAATATATTATTTTAATGCACGGGGTTCTTAAAGGTGATCATTTAGCATAGTATGGCAAAATTATTCCTTTTTCTAAAATAAAAAAAGCTGAAGATATCTTGTCCAAGTCGTGCTGTGCAGTAGTAACCGATAAAATAATCAGCAAAAGTCATTAGTTATTGCAGGCTTTATTGGAAATTTACATGGCTTCCTGTAAGGTCAGATCCAGTTATTATTAATTATTTTTTCACCTCTCCTCTGTTGGTATTAGACCTAGGCAAAAAATTTCCCCGAGTGCCTCTCCAGTGTACTCTCAAATGAAAATGAATGTTTGTGTAACTTTTTTTTTTATAGTACATATTTATATTTACGCTGTCTTAAGTTTTAGTGCAGAGCCAGCAGGAAACGTCGAATGACATCAGTACCCAGTACTTTCGTATATATAATATAAGAAATATATAATGATTGTATATATTTCTGATATACCATCATTACGTAAACACATGAGCGTTGGGTAGCGGTACGTTTCTCTGTAACCTGCCTGCTCTGGCAGTATTTTTATAGACATAAAGAGTAATATGTATATATTTTGGAACTGTTTACATTACACGGTGCTCGAAATGTTTCTCAACAATCTCCTACAGGCAGTCTCTCAACTTTTAAGCTGGACTACCCAACATGAATCGAATGTGGTTTACTTCTCTCAGAATCTTGTCGTTTAGATGTTTTTCCTGAATATCCTTAGAATATCGTGAAAAAAATATGACAATTTTTCATATGCACGCATCACTTTGGATATTTCGTTGTGCTCTTGCTATAATGTCTTCATCTCTTAACGCACTTGAGACTCCACCTTATATGGGTATTGGTAACTCTTAAAACCAATATTTACAAATTAGGAGGTATGAAAGAAAGCACATTTGAAAGTGCAAATACAATTTTATTGTGTTGAAAGAAAGGTAATCCGAAAATACTGAAATCATACTTACTCCCCTTTGCTATAGTCTGCGTTTTCAGTTTCACGTTCTAATCTCCTATTAATAAGATTATTTTTGGATAATATGGACTAATAAACATTCTCGAAGGCAGGCATTTCTTGTTTTCTGAACGTTACTAACGTGGTTCGGTTGGCAGAACGGTGAGCTGCATTTGACCTATTTTAGGTACATATTTCATAGAAAATGAACATAAATATTTTAAATATCATAACTAGAACTTTGACTTCATTTAATATTGGGATTCATGATTCATGTGGGCTAATCGTTTTTGTTGTCATGAGATGTACATAATTTACTCCAATTAATAATGTAATTCGGTACAAAAGACAGGTGTTCCAGAACGTTGTGCGTTACCTCTGTGGACTACTTTACACAAGTTATAATCGTGCGATTGTCTTACGGTCACATCCGAGCTTGATGGCATTTTAAACACTTTAGAGCGCTTTTCATGAAGCTGAATAAGTTGCCTTCTAAATTTACAAAGATAGGGAAGGATGAACTTTGTACTCAACATAGCTTTCCCGGTATATCGTAAATGTATGGAAGTAAGATTCACAAGGCAGATAAAGGGGATCAAAAGCTGTTTTTACCGGTTTCACCATATGCGATTGACAACAAAAGAACATCAATCTACTCTTTGACAGTACCATATTTCTTTTGATGTATGTTTGGAGAGTGACCTACTTTAGGAGATTAAATATATTGTTTTTGCTGCCTTCAGAGAATGAATTTCAGCCTTTAGAGAATGAATTTCAGTTTCATAGAATACACCTCATATAATAGTCTTGAAAGCAAATCTGTATTGTAGATATCTCAGGAAAAATCAACTTATTTACCATTCAAAAATGAAGTTGCATCATGTTCAAACTGGAGAAATTGTTGAGTTCCATCCTGTTCGTTAGTGGGAACCCTTTCGTTAGTGAGGGTTCTGTCTTGATATCCCGTGCAGGAACGCAGTTTATCAAACAAATTACCGATATTTTGGCTTTGGATTCCTACTATCGATGACTAGTTCAAAACATCTTTCAGTATTGTTTGTAACTCTTGCGTGACGTTTTGCGTTTTGTCGGTGTGTTGATGACTCTGGAATCATTATATGATTCTACTCTCCTTTCAGATTTACGTCCGTAATCCCTATACTCATTCAATTCAAATATCCTTTTATGAATTGCTGACTTTAGTTGCGAAATATATGTTTTTTTTGTAAAAGTAACGCGAAAGTATTGGTTTGTGTATGAATGTATGCAAGCATTATTCATGTTCTTATGCTCAACAAGATGATGATGATGATGATGATGATGATTATCATTATCATTATTTGTACCAAATAGCCAAGAACTTTCCTATAAAGCTTCTACACAATGCAGTGCCCATACGTAAGAGATGAAAGATTAGATCGAAAAGGAGACGGGAATACTTTTGAATGTATAGGTAACTAATAAAAGGATTAAGTATGAAAAAAACTGAATATCGTTAAAATTAAGATTGTGATATAAGAGTGTTTCATTGTGCCCCAACCAATATAAACAAATACACAGAACCATTTTACAGCTCGGCCAAACGAATAATTGTTTATTTGCATCTATTCCTCAGGCCAAACGTCATCGCTGATAGGATACTCTCACTAGTCTCAAATCTTTTTTATATTGGCTCCGATTATAAGCTTTTAGCCTATCACAGTAATTTCAGAGATACAGCAGTGTTATTAATATCTAACTTACTTATGTAAAGAAAAGGTTAAAGTGCCGAATAATTATCGTTCTGTGCATGAAAGTAAAATCTGAACATTTTTCTACTGAGGCAGGATCTCCTTCGATACCATAATGTAGTTTGATGATGCTGGATAGAGCGTCAGGTCATAAAGTGTTGCTAGTTTGAAAACTTTTTCTGGAACGTCGAAGTTTTAAAAGCGTTCCGTGATTAAGTAACCTAGTCATTAAGCTTAAAAACCTACTACTGACTTACGCTTGACTTTCCATGTGCCCGCAGCACTTCATATTTTAAACCCTAAGGTTCTTTGTGAAAATATGAAACTGTCAGTGTGAAATTGTTGTACACAGAAATTTCCCAGCTGCCAAGATGTAATAATGGCAATAATAAAACGTATTGTACTGCTCCTTATGTGATACTTTCCCGTTTATGAAAGCCATCTTTTGCTTTCAATATAGTCTATTTCCAGTGCAGATTTTCTTACTTCCCAATTCAGTTACTTTACGCTAATTGTTTTTTGTCCTTCGGCTGCGGTAAAACGGACCAATAGCAACCATTTTCCTAAATAGTGAATTGTGTTGATGTATATCCCAATTATCCTATTAATTTTGATGACAATGTGTTTGCGCACCAGTAGGCCGATAGTTATGTAAAAACCCCATGTCATAAGCCTTTGTATTTATGCTAATTTCGAACTGACTGCTGTTTGTAGGATAACAGAAATCTTAAATAACTCACACTGATCAAATGAGCAGTTCGACTTCAGGGGCTGGAGAAGAAAGAAATCGCTGCAGGGATCGCCGCATTGCAAACATAAATAATCTTAGAAGCAGTCATCAACATTTAGTTATGCAGTAGTCAGAACTTTAGAATTTTTTGCTTATTTCTCCCATTGCCCGTGTTCTTCAAGAAATGCGGTTTTTTTTTTTTTTTTGTCTCATTTTCCAACATGCGATATTTAAAGAGAAACTATAATGTTATGCGTAGCCTTTACCTAAGAAATATGACATGTTAAACAGATATTGGATATTTGGATTTCTTATGGTGGATTTTTGATGTTCTGTTACCCATATAATGTTTGTTGATGTGACTTTGGTAATATTATTTATAAAGCTCATATATTCAGATGGAAAAATTAAGAAGAATAAGCTTGCAAAAGAATCTTCCACAAAATACAATAGCCTTTGAAAAAAAGAAGAGCGTACCTCTTAGATGATAAATCTAAAACACTTTTTTAAAACAAAATATTAAATTATTAGATAAATGACATCTGAGAGATAATGAGTTAATGAAGGTAGACATAGTGTCGTGGCACTATAAGCTATTATTGCTGCGCCACATACATCCATAATATTAACAGGGATAGTTTTACCAAAGTGAATGAAGCCCCTGGTCTAGGTAGTATGACAAAGTTGCTAAACAAAATAGGGATGCTGACGCTCGGCGAAGCAGGTAATACTAACTGAGAGCAGACAGGCACTGGAAACAGTCACAGAAATGTCTTACTGAAGTAAATCCAATCGAAGACGCCAGACACAGTATCTTCCTACGGCAGATTTTAAAACATGGCTGTCATTGTTGGAAGAAAAAATCAGTGAATCAATTCAAGCAGTTTTTAAAATTTAAAACTTTTGATGCTATACATTGATAAGGGGTGTTTGGGTAGGGAGGGAAAAGGGGATTACTGTTAAGAATCCTCTTTGTTTTCATTGGTTAGCTCTGGTCCGCGACTTTCTTTTCTTTCAAGTATTTTCTTTTAAGGATTTTATGTCCCTTTCTCCGAATTTTACTTTTTTCTGAACGAATTTGAATGCACAGATTCAGTTATAATTTTAGATGATTCACTATAATTACGCAGGTCTTGTAAACATAATTCACGAATGTAGAATATGGATAAAAAAGGGAGAAGATAGAATAATGAAACAAAGAAAAATCAAAGAAATGGCTGGATTGCGACTGTAGTCATTAAAGTTGTAAGTTAATCCAATTAATCCAAGAAAGTAAATGTAAAACTGAACTGATATTAATTGGGAAAAGGCGCACTCGTGTTGTATAGACTGCTCTCCAATTAATGGACGGGGATTGGGATTTTCTCAGCGGAATCGTTCGTCAGTATTGGAGTCTCATGGAGGGAAAAGGTCCAGGCTGGAATGAAACCAAATTGCATGTCAGAAGTTCAGTCTTCATGAAACACCAGGAGATTTTGATATAAGTTATAACGGAAAATAAGTCATTATTTCTTTTATCGTTTATTGAGCTTTAACATGAAGTAACGAATAGGATATAGCTAATCTACTTTTTATTGTAAAAAAAGTTTCTAAATGACCTTATTATAGACAATGAAATTGTTCACCAGTAGGATGATTAAGGTTATCCAGTGGGTGATGACTGTGGGTATCGAGTGCCAGTAGTGTACACTCAATATCCAGGTATTTTAAGATTGTTCTCCCCTATAGCAAAAAAAAAAAAAAAAAAAATTACTGAAAGCTACAGGGATTCCAACTATAGGGAGAAGATCCAGTCTTGTGAAGCTTCGCGCATCACTTGATCTGTTTGGATTAAATTAACTTCTTTGTTGATGTAACATTTTGTCAGGAATTTATTTTGTAAATCTCTTTTTAACTGCGCTAGCCTTTATATTAGTTTATAGTTTCATTGTCTGACTACTCAGGGCCTTAATGATAGGCTTGCGTTAACGGCAGGATTGACTGTTGGCATTAGGCAATAAAGGGAAGGAGAGAAATAATTTTCAGATTTCTTGCTTTTGGGATAAGAACAGAAATTCAAAAATTAAATAACTGCAATTTTGCCTTGAAATTATGTGTTAGATTATTATACTTATATATATATATATATATATATATATATATATATATATAGATATATATATAGAGAGGAGAGAGAGAGAGAGAGAGAGAGAGAGAGAGAGAGAGAGAGAGAGAGAGAGAGGCGTGTATGTGGGTGTGAGCATGTATAAATGGGTGGAATATTTTGGCTTCTTAGTTTCTGTTACCAGCTATTCAGAAAGTGCATTATAATATTTTCCTCTCATAAGCCATGGAACAGGACAAACACGTTGCTCGAGGAAAATGCCCTTTCTATGGAATATCCTTTTGTTTGTCATCCTGTGCATATGCGAATTGCAAGAAAACAAAGGCGACATATTCATTGGGTTTTCATTTTGAGGTGAAAATTTGCAAAACTAAAAACAGCAAGCAATTTCCGCGAAACAAATGGGAATGTCACAGCAATTTTGACCTTGCATGTCCTAAAACAAAAAGATTTCGTTGCCCAACGAGAATATCAGATTTGTGCGAAGTAATCACTGATTTCATTCTCACCGCTTCGCCTTTGTGCAAAAAAAAAAAAAAAAAAACTCGAAATGAATAAACGGGAAAAAATATTCCGATCAACTTACATAGAGGTGTGTGGAAGTCCCAGCCTTAACCTTTAAGCTAATGATTGGTGTCGATGTCAAAGTCCTACTGAAGGTTTCCTGCGTATTTTCTTCCTTTTCTTACCTCTTTGTTTTCAATCAAAGTTTCCTTTTGAAATTCTGCTGTAGTGGACGCCTCGGTTCTCCTTGACCCTTACAAAATCAGTGAGGAGAGAGTTCGCCCTCATGACTCCAGAATAAAAGGAAATTCTTCGTCTTCCATCTTTAATCACAAAGTGAAAGCCGTTTTTATTCTCATCTGAAATAACTGATGGAGGTAGGGAGAGAGGGACAATCCTTGCATTATGTCGAAAAAGTATTTTCACCATACAGCCCTAATATCGAATAGTCAAGTATGTATCCCATTGACCGCAGACACATATTTAAAGATAAGTTACAAACTCCTGGGTGTTCGTCAGTAATCACGCCTTTCTCCTTTTCTTTTCATTTCCTGATCTGTAATCACCCTCACCTCTGCCTTTGCTTTTCAGGAAAGATACTGGCTCAACTCCAAGTGTTTTATCATGATAGTGAAGACCTTTTTTAAGAAAAGGAAAAATAGATGGACTGCCAGTTTAAAGAAACCTACTCTCTTCTCTCTCTCACACACACACACACACACACACACACACACACACACACACACACACACATGGGGGAGAGAGAATGTAGGTTTTACGCAAAACGAAATTTTATATACAACTTAGAGAATTGAAGGTCAGGTGTATTGTTTAACAGAAGTATTAGTGAGCTTTGATTATTATGTCAAAAATAAAAGAAATGATAAAAAAAATTTACAAACCAAAGTCATCATTCACTTGTATACTTGCCATTCTCTGTTACGTTATATATATATATATATATATATATATATATATATATATTATATATATATATATGTATATATATTTATATTTATATATATATATATATATATATATATATATATATATATATATATATATATATATATATATATATATATATATATATAATGTAATATATATGCATATGAGAGAGAGAGAGAGAGAGAGAGAGAGCCAAAATTAAAGATTCTGTTTGAGTTTCAGATACTTTTCGTTGTATTGCTAAACTAAAGGTATTAGCAAGAAAAAAAAATGTGTGGGAATTTTCCAAATCAAAGAGGCCCCCTCCCGCAAGTAAAATGAGCACAGCCGATATACCCTCTCGCTTGAACTTGCTGAAGAAAAATGAGGAATCGAATGGCACACAACTTGATCAAAACTCTGTCGAAAAGAATATGGCCAGAGCTCTCTAACTAGGAAACTGTGGCCATTACTCGCCCTATCCATTAAAAGAAAACGGTACAAAACGATATCAGATGAAGGGAAGACAAGCATTCATGGAGAGATACTAGAACCTAAAGCCATTCAAAAACATTTTTGAGGACATACAAGATGCTGCAGGAAAAGCAGGAATTAAGATTCAAGGAAGTTTATTTCCTGCGGCCTTCTGTATTTTCTGTCTGTATAATTAATGTTATCATAATCGTCGTCGTTGTTATTATTATTAATATTTCAATTTCAATACAGGCATGCAACAAAGTTTTATGTGTTCACTCCAGGCAGGTAAATGCCATGTCGAGCCTTAAAAATTGCGTTTGATGAACTGCAAGGTTGAAAGTTCACTTCTGTTTCAGCTTGCAGAGTTTCCGTTGTCATCGAACACTTAAAAAATGTATTCCAGCCTGTGCATGTAATGTAAAAACTAAATTATTCTCCTGAATTGAAATTAAAATGAAATAAATGTTAATATTAACAGGCACTGATGTAATTTACCATGAGGTGATATATGGAACATTATATAAAATAAGGAATCTTAGAAATGTATATTATTCGTTTTTTTTTTTGTGTGTGCATTGATATGAAATTTCTCATCGTCGAGGTAAACAATCATGGTTTTCAAAGATCATTGCTCCCTTACATCATTTTGTCTTTTGTCGAATCTTTTAGTCGCTTATTAAGTGTTTAATTTATTAATTTCCATCAGTGATTTCGTAAAGTTACACAAGGGTTCATTTGAAAACTTTAGTAGAGAGAGAGAGAGAGAGAGAGAGAGAGAGAGAGAGAGATAAAATTACATCAGAATACGTTAGTCTGCTGTTTTGGTATACCAATTCAAGTTCCGAACAATAGAACTTGAATCTCTCTCCTCTCTCTCTCTCTCTCTCTCTCTCTCTCTCTCATATGGCACACTCATCAGTAACGCTTGTGGTTAAGGATAAGAAAATTCTGCTGCAAAAAGTAATTTAAAATAGCTCATAGGGATGTACTGCGGTGCAAGTTATATGCTAACGTACTGG
Organism: Macrobrachium rosenbergii; assembly: GCF_040412425.1. Classification (NCBI taxonomy): domain Eukaryota; kingdom Metazoa; phylum Arthropoda; class Malacostraca; order Decapoda; family Palaemonidae; genus Macrobrachium; species Macrobrachium rosenbergii. The sequence goes on along the minus strand of NC_089742.1, from coordinate 64,525,359 downwards.
TACTTATTAATCCAGTGATTACGATATGAACAGAAGTCTTTATGTACAGCTTAGCTGTCTGATTTGATGACCTAAACGTGTATGTCTGTGCATATGTATATATGTATATATGTATGTATGTATGTATGTATATATATATATATATATATATATATATATATATATATATAATTATAAGTTGTACATAATCGTAAAACGTACACACACACACAACATACATATATATATATATATATTATATATATATATATATATATATATATATATATATATATATATATCTGCGTCTCTATGTGTGTGTGATATGCGTGTGTATATGTGTGTATGTATGTATGTTTCTCTACCTTCGAACCATGCCTTCTATTGTATCGTTTTATTACACAGTTAAAAATTGTCAGTCATGCTGGGTGATGAATGGAGCCCGGGGTCTTGTTATTAATAATTTCTCACACGTTTTCCAGTAAAGTGCAATAAACTACTCAGACGTAATAACCTGTAATTGTAAGATATTAAGTGTTTATGAGGGTCTGCTGTGGTCGCTACTTGCAGCCAAAGTAATCTCTCTCTACATGTCAGGAACTCTAGAGTAGACAGGAAACTGTGATAGCGGAAAATGGTTTGAAATTTGCAATGAAGAATGGAAGTGAAGAAAAAAAGTATTGTTTACTGTACCGAGTGGAATTAGAAATGGTGAGGTAAAGTAAACCCTTTTGTTTGCTTTTACTTTCCGCTTCAAGTCTTTTTGGGAAATACTGCACGGACGAGATCCGGACTTCCTCTCCGGTACTTTAGCCACGTGCCATCACTGGTGTAGGGGTATATATGTAGGCAACGTTTATTTTTGTTTTGTCTGAGAATGAAGTAACCTGTGGGGAAACTGTAACAAGGAATCTTTAGGTTGGTTTTTGTATTTATTCAAAACAAATTAACGTTCATTCTCTTTCTCTTTGCGTTTGTGTGTGTGTGCGTAAGTCGGAGAGAGAGAGATATATGGTAATTTTACCCGTTCCATATATTCATCCCACTGGAATTCTGATTTCTACGATGGTATGAGAGATAACGTATTTTTGTTTAAAGATAATTTTGAATATCCACGAATTTTACTTTACACTGAGCACAGCTACTTTGTGGGTGATGTTATGGGATACATGGGGAGAGGAGAAAAGTTAAGTATGGGAGTTCATGTAAACAGCTATGACCGAATACTAATATAGAACATCTATCTTCAACTGTGAGACGGATGGTCCGTTTATTTTCCGCTTCAAAAGATCTTTTGCAATCGAGAGAAAATACCTGGTTTTGTGTACATATGCTCTTGAAAGACTCCGGCAGAAGTGGCTGATATTCCCAGTACGAGTAGTTCACAGAGCAAGAAAAAGAAGACATGGTAGCTGTGTAGTTTAGTTGTCATATTTCTTACAGTTTGGTTTTATGTAGAGAGTGTGCATTCATCTTTATGCAATGCTTTCTCAGTGTTGCACGAAATTCTCTCTCTCTCTCTCTCTCTCTCTCTCTCTCTCTCTCTCTCTCTCTCTCTCTCTCTCTCTCTCTCTGATATTCCCCGATGAGAGTGAAAACGGCTTTCACCTCTCGAGTACAGATGGAAGAGGAAGAAGTTCCTTTTATTCCTCTGTCGTGAAGGCGAACTATCTTCTCGTTACTTTCGAAAGGGTCAGGGCAGCGCTGAAGCGTTCATTACATGAGAATTTTTTTCTGATCTCAAGGAAGCTTTGATCGGGAAGACAAGGTGAAAAAATGGGGAATGAAAATTGCTGGCAAACCTGAGGATAAGAATTTGTCCTCGACGTTAATTATTCAATGAAAGATTTGAATGGGAACTTTCGGCTGTGAATGAAAGCAGTTTGACTTTTGTTGATACAAATTCAGATGCTTCTGGCATAAAATCGGTATCCTGCTAAACCTGCTAAAATGGTTGGTAATGAAGTCTTTTGTTTTACTACATTCATGGTTACAGTTACTATAACATTTCAATTTCTTTCTTGGATATTGCTTTTTGTTTCAGTTTTAAAAATTGGTCCCATGCAAAGACTAAGACGTTAAGTACCATCCTTGTACACATTGGTCGTGATAATATTAACCACTGTAATACCAACACAAAACACACCTTGCAGAATTGATCATCGGAAACAATTTCAGTGTAATTTTGCTCTGGTACATTCGTGAAACTCTCAGGTTCGACAAACATTTACGTTTCATATATTTTAGTGTAAACATTGCTTAGGCAAACACAGATTACAAGATACATTTTGTTTAATAGTTCCGAAAACAAGGAGCTGCCATTATATGTTACATAATTACAAATTGTTTCGGTCCTCAGAGTCCTTTACAGAAGTGAATTAGGTATGCATTATAGTATTCTGATCCACTTTACCCGTTAAAACAGGTTGTGAAGTGATATTCTGACACTGAGCTCATATATACATATATATATATATATATATATATATATATATATATATATATATATATATATATATATATATATATATACACATACATACAGTATATGTGTGTGTCTGCATGCATGTATGTATGTATATAATATTTGTGTATATTTAGGCATACACACATACTAGAACAGAAGAAAGGAAGGGAGAGTCATTACGCAGGAAGAGATAAAATAAGCATATTAAATTATGAGATATGACGATTTAAAGATATTAAAGGTCTTTGTACTTTGCAGCCAAACCAAACGTTATGGTATCATTCCAGAGCTTTTGTTTTATCCCTATGAAATGCAGAAACGTAATAACGAATCGTAAATGTTTAACTCCGAAGTTACTTTCATCGAGTTTGCTTGGAAAGTATGCGCTTAAATGCTTCTAGGTCATCTAAGTTTTAGTAGTTACAGACTTTACTTTTGCCTTTTTGTGTGTGAATTTTGGCAATTGCACCACAATGATATTCGATGTTGGATTACAGCTATATATATATATATATATATATATATATATATATATATATATATATATATATATATATATATATATATATATATATATATATATAGATAGATAGATAGATAGATACATACATATATATTATATACAGGTGTTTCGAAATGAGAGGCCCCCCTCTCTACAGCATAAACTAAAATTGGTATGGACAAAAACAAAAGTAATTCAGAAAAGGTATTTATTTAAGTTTCTCTCTGAGTATTTAATATTTTGTGTGGCTTCCATCTGCCTGTACCACAGCCTGCATTCTTGAGGGGTACGATTTTAGCAAATCGCAAAAAAGCTGAGACTCAAACTCCATTTCCCTGAGCACTTTGGTCACCTCTCTTCGCAGGTCGTCGAGGCTTGGTATACCATCATAGTTCACTGTTGCGTGCTTCAACATGATCCTTTAAGATACTACCAATGTTTTCACACACATTAAGGTCAGGGGAGCTACCTCGAAATTCACCTGACGAGAAGAAATCGAAACTACTGTTCCGAAGGAGCTCTTGTGTCTGAAGAGCCTTGAAACATGGTGCCTTATCATGCAAAAATGTGACTTCTTCAACAGATAACACATTTTCAGGATCTTTGAGGAAAGGAAATACTCAACCAGTAAGCACAGTTTCTCTGAGGTATTCGCCATTCCATGACTGTCCTTTTCTTGATGATCCATTAACCATTTGGCTGTGAAACAGAGAAAATTCCCAAACATTCAGGAAATTTCACAACTTGGCGAGAAGCACATCATTGCTGATATCATCCAACTTTACAGCCCAAATGATGTCATTTTTATGATTTGGCTTCCTGACTGTGTAAATGAAGAATTCATCTGATGCAGCAACATGGAGAAAGTCAGCTTTATCCCAATCTTTAAGAAATGAACCACAAAAACATGCACGGTCTTCTCTCTGTTGCTGAGTGATGTTGGGCTTGCTGATAATATGAAATGGCTTGATACCAGATTTTTTCAACTCGCAATATACAGCACTATAACTTCTCATTTTTCCCCTTTTTGTTTCTAGTTCAAGCGCCAATTTACATAAAGACTTTCTTGGTCTACCCACTGCCTCAGCTATGATGTCTTTTGACTCCTGAGAAAGACTTCAGGCCTTCCAAGATTCTCACTCTTTTCGCGATGACAGTCATATGGATTTTTGTTCCAGTTTCTTTTAACAAAGGATTCATCTCTTTTAATGTATTTAGCTATTCAGGAACATGAAATGAAGGATGCGCTAGCATCCCTGGCCTCTCTGAAGGTTATAGCCCGGATTCGGTCAATTCATCTGATTTCCTCTGAGTCGTTAGCCATGGCTGTATCTAACTTCGTCACTCAGTCTGAAAATACAAGAAAAGTAAAATTAAAAATAGCGTAATAGAAACTTATAATAATGTACTTGGAGATAGGCTATAGCAGAAAACTTCATAACTTTACACTTGTTCTGTGGAGGAGGGGGGGGGGCTCCAATTTCGAAACACCTGGCATATGTATATATATTAATTTTATGTGGAATGCACAGTAGTTATTGTTCCCATTCATTGCAAACATGCAAATCCATAGAAATGGAAAATGGTTGAAGTCGACTGTTTCAAACGTGGGGTAGAAGCCGTGGAAGGAATGTTTATCCATTTATTTCCTACATAGAGTTTCGAGGTAATGAACGAACCCAAAAATATTCAGGCAACTAAAAGTAAGTTCCATTACTACTCGGTAAACTTTGTTCCTTTTTATCTTGTTCTTTGTTGTACTTTTATTATTTTATGTAAAAACCTTTTTTTAAGCCCGAATCTGTGTATAACTTTTATTCTTTAATTTTATAGCTTTGAAAATGGGACAGATGCTCCTGAAACGTCAGCTGAATAAAGCACAATGAACAAAGGAATCATCCTTCTTCCCAAACTCGCTGCAATTCATGCGGTTTTATAGCAACCACCTTCAATATATATATATATATATATATATATATATATATATATATATATATATATATATATACATACACGTAATGTGTATATATATGTATGTATTGTGTATGTATGTGTACACACATACACCGTAATTGCGGTTTAAACCATTTCCTGGTACCGTCTTTAGTAGCGTTTTAGAAATTTTGAAGTCCATTAGGACGTTTATAATCCTTTTGTCTTGTCCATTGTCCATCAACAGTAATCCTCCGCAGTTCGTCGGTAGTTAGACACTTTCCTGTTACCAGAACCCTGTGCTAAGAGCAAATTCTTGACATTTGTTGTGGAAGAAGAGCGAGATTTTTTCCTTTGTTCATGTGCTGAATTCAGCCAGAGGATTGGTGGGGGAGGGAGAGGGGTGAGTTATGTCAAACCTTTTGTTTACCTCCACTTTTACCTTCAAATCCTTTTTCGGAAAGACTGGATGGGCGATTTCTGGGTTTCTCCTCTGTACCAGCCACATCTAGTGTACAGATGGTTAAATATTCACGTTCCTTTTAGTGTAGAACTAATATTCTTTATATGATAATGGATTCTTCTTTTTCCTTGCTCAGCTTGAAAGATCATAATCTTTAATTCCATGTGAATAGGTTTCATCTACTGTAATAATAATAATAATAATAATAATAATAATAATAATAATAATAATAATAATAATAATAATAATAATAATAAAACAAAACTCTCACGTGTCAATACTTGCGTTCATATATACCCACATATGTTTGTATGTATGTATTTATGTAAGTATTTGTGTGTGAAGGGTGGGGGGGGGATTGTTTCACTATGTGCCTTCTCCACCTAAGAGCGAGTAGCTATAGATGGTATCTTCCCTACTTTCATCATGCACTTATGAGATGAGATTGCTACCCATACCTTTCCTCATGAATTTTCGCAGAGTTAATGTGCCGACGGTGTCTGGATTTTCAGAAGCCATAGATGTATGATTTTATATCTGTTAATCACCGTTAGTTATTACATATTTTATCATAGGCTAGAAGAATAGTCTAAATTGATAGTTTTGGCGGGGCCATAGTTAGTCATGGTTATTTTTATTACTATAAAAATTATACGTTTTGTTTTTGTCAGATAGTTGAAAATGTAAATGGTGTTCACTAATGTACAGTGTACAGAAACTCTGACGCACTCATCTGAAGCTACCGTATCTCCTGTGTCTTGCATCACAAGAATGTTTCGTTGTCAGAACAGTGCTAACTGAACTGGGAAACTGGTAGTGTCTCATAAAGTTACTAAACGAATTCTTTAACTCTGGCAAGTATGTACTATAAAGAGAACTTGCATCATGATTCGACTTTTGATACTGTAAGTAGGCTAAAAGCATGTCTTAGGGTGCGTGTACACTGCATTAAAACAAGTCATAAACACAGGTTGGCAACTTATCCTTTACATATCACAAACAGGTTGAAAACAAGTCAGTGACCGTATGTGTAGAACGAACTCTGGCAAATGCTGGATAATCGTATGGTTAGTAGTACTAATAAGTCGTTAACTTGCATCTAGCCTGTTTGTGATGTGTGTGCAATAAGTTTATAACTTATGACATGTTTTATTGAAATGTGGACTCTTATTTACATTTACAGCGCGGGTCTATACTCGTATATCGCAAGTTCATTCAACTCTGTATTCAAAAACTGACTGCACGAATACTGGAGAATAAGGTATGGGCCCCGTAGTGCGGTAGTCCCGTCAGTGCACCTCATGTGGTGCACTGTAGGCTTTACTTAAGGTTCTTTGCACCGTGCCTTCGGCCCTTAGCTGCGACCTCTTTCGTTCCTTTAACTGTATCTCCTTTCATATTCTCTTTCTTCCATCTTACTTTCCATCCTCTCCTAACAACTGATTCATAGTGCAACTGCGAGGTTTCCCTACTGATACAGCTTTCAAGCCTTTTACTGTCAATTTCTGTTCAGCGCTGAATGACCTCATAGGTCCCAGTGCTTGGCCCTTGGCCTAAATTCTATATCCGATAAGGTGTGGGTTTAAAATAAACTAAAGTAATTATTTAACAGGTACAGAGAAAATAATATTCAAATGTTAGAGAGAGAGAGAGAGAGAGAGAGAGAGAGAGAGAGAGAGAGAGAGAGAGAGAGAGAGAAAAAAAGCATATCAAAATAAAGAAATATACAGAAAAAAGATTATTGTCTATTGTGTGTGCTTATATTCGTTTGGATTTTGATGCATGAATATAAACTTCCAGCCCTGCCGGCGAAAGATGTGTAGTTTGAAATAAAAATAAGATTTTTTCAGTAAGAGGCATTAGCACGAGGAGAGATTTTCTGTATGTACTTATAGTCGTTTAAATATGTATTTAAAGCGAGATTAATGTATAAGGAAAACGAAAAGAATATTAAGAAATAAATATTTTATACCCTCTGCCTCCAGGGTTCAGTCTTCCAAAAAATGATTAGGTGGCATAAAGTCAAAATATTCCTCGGAATTCGGTGTGTTCAGAGACGTAAAATATTTTCGCCTAATAAACCTAAAGCGGCTTTTGTCTAGATCCCCATTAATTTAAGAAGTTAATCATTATTTATTTCATAGTTGGGTATTGTATGTATTCCGAAAAGGTGTGGTTTACTTGCACAAGGAAATAAAGTTTTAGATAGAAACGAATAGTAATCTGTACGTTTTATTTTATTACAGTTTTCAAAAAGGTCAACCTCTGCTCCTAATTTTCAGAGACCTCCTTGTAATTTAGAATTTATCTGTTCATTATTAGAATTTACAAAAAAAGGGCTTCAAGTAAAATATAAAGCCTATATATATACATGTATATATATATATATATATATATATATATATATATATACATACTGTACATATACTGTATATATATATATATATATATATATATATATATATATATATATATATATATATATATATATATATATATATATATATATATAATCTGATGCTTTTAAAGCTTATATCAGTGGGATAGGTTATTGTTAAGCGTATATATCTTAAGAGAAATAAAGGGACTTTAATAGTCATTTCAAAAATATGAGGAAAAACACTAATTAACATGACTTAGAAAATTGAAGGCTATATGTTGCATACCTGTTTATTACTATGTAAGCAAATGATACGTATGATAATTATATTTAGATACCAAAAGTTTCTTTGTCAACTGATGAAGTAATAGCTTTTAAATCAGCCCACTTCTGACGCTGTGGGAAGGAGTAAATAAAATATGTATTACGGTATTATTCTATAAGAAAATAAGATAATCGTTTGTAAGCGCAAAATTAACGGGATAATTGGCTGGTCATAAATATCAAGTAAAAAAGAAATCCTTTATCTTTAATCCCACTTCTTTCTTTGTCATCACTGAATGGCTTCAGGGTCTAATTACTTTTCAGGTATGTTTGCCATGTTTTTATTTGTTTGATTAGTTTTTGCTGTTTTCTTTCAGTAAAACTGGCGTCGGAACGACCACAGTTTCCTAGTTAGTGAGTTTTGATCAAGTTTTTATTGAATATTGATCAAGTTGCTTCCCTTCGCTTGCTCATTTTTCTTTCACAAGTCAGAGTTGAACGCTAGAGCGGCTCTGTGCATTTTAGTGGGGATTCCTTTTTTTTACAAGGGGAATACCACAGAAATCGTTTAGCTCGATACTGTTAGTTCAGTTATTCAGGTATATATATATATATATATATATATATATATATATATATATATATATATATATATATATGTGTGTGTGTGTGTGTGTTTGTGTGTGTGTGTTTGTGCGTGTGTATGTGTATATATATAAATAAATATATATATATATATATATATATATATATATATATATATATATATATGTATATGTGTGTGTGTGTGTGTGTGTGTGTGTGTGTGTGTCTGTGTGTTTGTGTGTTTTTATTTAGCAAATGACTTATTCCCCTGTAACGGAATGGCTCTTGAGGGAAATAATAAGACTGGTAGGTTAAGGAGCTACCTTTATATACAGTAGAAACCTTTTACAATGTCAGCAAAGCTGTAAGCCTACACAGAACACTCATCACGTGAGAGAAGAAATCCCCAACCCCAGCCCCCTCCCTCACGTACTCCTGCTCCTCATGAATGCAAAGGTTTTTCCTTCGTAATGTATCTTCCACCCATATAACCAGCATATTCTGGGGCTACCTCTTTTGCCTGTATAACTTCCAGATTTTACACACTTCTCGGCAACGTTCTTTCCACATAATTTTACCACCTCAGAACACGAGTAAATTTCCCCACTTTGGCGAACTCTTATCATGCATCATCATCATATTTCAAAATCATTCACCTTGTCAGCCTCTTTAAGACATCAGTGTAGACAGTTTCTTTCAATAGTTTCAAACTTCTTTCCTATCACACTGAACATCTGATGTTTCGTTTAGTAAAGGAGAGTAGGCACAACAGTCCCCTCGCATATCCCAGCTTTTGCCTCTTCCTTAGTCACATTCATTTCTTCTAAACCTTCATTAGAGATTCTGATGCCTAACTGACCTCACACATTTGCGATTGGTCCGATGGTATTTACCACCAAATACAATAAGGTTCATTCTCATGGCTTCAGTAACAAAAACCGTTGTTGCATCTTCCAGGCGTCTGTTCACCGTCTTGACTTTGCTCTTGTTCAATATCCATAAAAATTCATCTAGCCTAATGGCCTTTCTCTTGTTAACATTCGATTTCGCTGTCAAACTCGCTCACCTGTACGGTAAGCAGACATGATTCACTTCTACCAGTTATTCCCATTTCTCTCCCCACAGCCGTCAATAAATGGGAAAGGAAGTTGCTTTTAGCTCTTAAAGAGATCTGGAACAGACGAGGGAGTTATTTAACCGGTGAGTTAGTCCATTACAGCAAAGGCTCTTGACTAGGTGATTTCACCCGTTCTGCTCAAAAGTTAATGTTTGTAATCTATAAATACTCACGTTGTAGGGATTTAACGTTACTATATTTCAGTTTTATGTATTTGTAAAGTACCTTATGGCAAAGTCACGATCATATGGCCGTACACAGAGAGAAAAGGTTAGAATAGTTCTGGAGAAATAAAAGTGAGAAAATATATATTCCCATTGTTTATTGTGCCGAGTGGAATCAGAGAGGGGGTGGGGCCAAAAGTAAACCCTTTTGTTTGCCTTTATATTTCACTTCAAGTCCCTTTGGGAAATACTGGACTCTTTGGTACCCGGCCACATGCCGTCAGCACGAAAAATGTTATCAATATTCGTGTTTTTCTAAATAAAAGGAGTGTTATGGGCCTTCACACTTAAGATCTGTCTATAAATTTTACATACTATATTTCAAAGGGCTAAAGTGCTCTCTCTCTCTCTCTCTCTCTCTCTCTCTCTCTCTCTCTCTCTCTCTCTCTTTGTGGGCGCGTTCAGTAACGATGAGGAGATGAAGATCATGGAAACAAAAATATAATCTCTTCACCCACTAAACTAGATAATCCCTCAAACTGTTTACTTTGGCCGAGACAGTATGATTATGATTAAAGGTGCTACCTAACCGTTGAAAAGTTTTGTTTAAAACATTTACCTCCTCTTACCTCTTCCTAATGAACACCATATTCTTTGGAAGCTTGAATTTCAAGTCACTGACCCCTGTGGTGGGCTTGTTCCATATGAATAGGTTTCATCTTCTGACTAACAGTAATAATAGTAATAATGATAATAATAATAATAATAATAATAATGTATAAATACTTAGGTGATATTAAGATTATAGATCTCGCTTAAAAGACGAAATTTCTCTAATGCATGTTTTTGTATGGAAAAATAAGGGACATGTCTTTCCTTTATTATTTCATTACTTAAATAAAAGAAATACTAAAAACAATTACTTTAAAAAAGTTCATGGTTGATGAGACAGGCCTGTATAAGATAGGCAACGAGATGCTCCTCTAAATTACGACTTTCATAACATTAACATGACAAAGGCTAAATTAGCAGCCTCGGCCAAGCGATTTGTTTAATTAGATTTCAAGTAAATCCCTATTTTAAAGTGTGACGGCCGGTCCCTTTCCAAGTAGGGGAGGGAAGGAGGGAGACCTCCTTTCTTCTAATTTGCAAATCAATTCAAGGTGATGGAGATTTCCCTGCTCAGCAGCATGAATAAGCAATTAAGCGATTCATAGGCTTCTGTGATCTTCCCCTTTGAAGCCCCTCTCACTGATAGAAAAGGAAAGGGGGCTACTGGGTCTTTATTTTCTTTTCCCGTCTTCTCCCTAATCCGAATCTTGTTTGGGGTCTTGTTTTTCCTTATACGCTCGGTACCACCCGCCCATTCTTTCTCTCTCCCCTGCCTCTCTTTTCTCTCTTTCAGGGCGTGCTGTTCTTGTTTAACATCTTCATCCAGCTGGGACTCGGAGCAGACAAGACAGAAAAATAAAACTACCTTTATATGACGTCATTTTTTAACAGAAGACTCAAAAATGTTTCTTTCCTGTGACTCGAGATGCCGCCTTCCCACCCTCAATTCCATAATTTTTTAAAGGCTTTGCTTCTACGAAGGTTCGAAAAACGTTTCTTTCCCAGGATTGCATGAGTTTCCTTTTTTTTTTTTTATTTCAATTCTAAAATTCTTGAAAACGTTTCTTCCCTCTTGGTCCGAGAAACCCATTTCTAAAGATAGACATTCAAGACATTTCTAAGCTGAGCATTCTAAAGTCGTTTCTTCCCTGAGATTTCGAGAAAGTTTCTCTTTTTACTAAGGGTCGAGAAAGTTTTCCTTCTTAAAAGAAAGATTGCAATAGTGTGTTTCACTGGAGAATTTTATCCATAGATGTTTGCCAGTTACCAAGGAATGAAACGAAGTTGTTTTATGTTATTTTAGACTTGGTTCAATATGTATTTCTAACGGTAGACTCAGGTATCTCTTTTTCTTTCCCGTAGATTTGAAACCGTTTTTTCTCTATATTCAAGTTAGTTTCTTTCGAATTTTCGAAGAAGGCCTTTATAAATTTGAGGTTCATTTTTGCTTAAAGAGCTTGGGAAACATTTTCCCTTAAACACGATAGACTTTAACATTCTTTAGATTTTGAGAAACATTTTTTTCTCAAAATCGGGAGACGTTATTTTCCTGAGATTAAGAGAAACGCTTCTCTCCACATCAAAGAATCTATTCCTCCCGCCCTCTGAGATTCATCCCCGTGAAATCTTAATTAAACCTCCGAAGGGAATATGTAAATGAGGATTAAACACTAATCTAAATTAGGGAGGAACCGCCCAACATGTTTTCGCTGGTCCCCGACAATGACCCCGTAAATGGAATGCCGACGATGGGTCTTAATGGGGCAAAACCCATGACGAATCCCACGATCTATAAGGAATCTGGGCTTTCTGAGATATGCGATGATTTTCGACGCTAATGGGGAGCTTCCCCGGAAATTATGGCTCAACTTTCAAGAGCAGCGAATTCATTAGTTGAATGAAATATCTCTAGTTTGCATATCATCACCCTTTTTTTCATCCTCTCCTAACTTTTTTTATTTTGAAAAAGGGGGAAACCCGAAAAAACACTTATATATAATTAATCAAGAGGAGGAGACTTTAAAAAGTTTTAGTTGTTAATTGAAAATTGGTTCGGTTTTTGATGCCGTAATAATGGGTTTTGCTGGATGACTATTAGAGGAATTGTTTTACTTTGTTATTATTATTATTATTATTATTATTATTATTATTATTATTATTATTATTATTATTATTATTATTATTATTACTGCATGTAATCTAGTGTGGATAAAAAAAGTTGCATTCTCTATAGTACTGTACATGCTCAGTACGGCAGATCATATAAAAAAAAAGTCTTCAGAATCATTAGGAGATGATATTTTTGGGCAGGTGGAAGGAGGTCCCTTAATGACACCTAGAAATTAGGACCGATTTCAAACGACTACAGCCGAGAAATTTTATGGAACAGTTCCATATGTTGCCCGTCACTTATCTTTTGGCTCCTCGACTCCGATTTTCCACGTGCTCCACTCTCTCTCTCTCTCTCTCTCTCTCTCTCTCTCTCTCTCTCTCTCTCTCTCTTACACGCGCCGTAAATGTTTGTATAGTAATATTTTTGCATGATTATGTAGTTTTTGTTAACGGAGAAGTCCGGTGCACCAGTCAGATTAAAAAAAAACTATAGAACTGAATTGTAGTAAGTGATAAAGGTTTCGTTCATGTTTAAATTTTTCAAATACTAAACAGGGCAGTAGGAACAGGCACTGGCTAAAATAGCTGGGCTGTTCCCTGTTTTTCTCCTGCTAAAGATATTTGGAAAATATTTTGGATTTAGGTCATGGATCACAGTCCACGTGCATTATTACCTAATTAGAATTTCGTAAAATTATTTTGTAAAGGTGTGCAGTTTTCGAATAGCCCGGTAATCAAGTTACAAAGCAAACTGATTTTATTTTTTATAAAAGAAAAAGGGCTTGACGCAGTGTTAAGTTTAATTTGATCAGGCCACGGGAATTCCTGAGAGGGTACATTTTGAAAGGAGTAGAGCCAAAAGAAAATTAGTGATGAGTCAGTACGAGGAGAAAACCTATCCGGGAACGTGGAATAGAGAAGAGATCAGATTTCAAACAGTGAGCAGTAATGGACTGAAAGAAATTAATTTACATGAACATGTAATTTGATGCTTACGACCAGACAGTAAGTTAAAAAAAATATTTAAATAACGAAGAGAATGATTATCAAGCTAATTGCAGTGTGGTAAAGAAACCGTTGTATTGTCATTCTGCAGTAATTACTTCAACAAGAATGCCTTTTAACCTGAAAAGTAGGTCGTGTGAGCAGAGCGATTAATGTGGTGTATTTATATTTCATCGTTTACCTGTTCAAACTTAGATAGAATAAACGGGCTGCCATATGGCCACATATTCTGGCCTCGTTTTGCATCTCATTGTCAGAGTTTACACAAAGTACGCAGTAGCGGCAGCGAAAGTGAAGACATCGTTTTTCATCTGGTAGCCAAAAACCGGCACCTTTTATTGCACCGGAAGAAAAGCACGTTCAATACGTTTCCAACCAACGCCACTATGATTTCACAGAAGTATGATTATCTAAAGATAATAGTTATGTTGTATAAGATTTTCTGGCAACAAATTTATTCCTGTCGTTACCTTATTTTAGAATAATGTTTATCAGTTTCAGCATAGGCTGTGCCTTTAGCATTTTGGCTATAGTCTTTTAAAGCCAAATTTTCAGAATGCTGGAGCTTGTCTTGTAAACATAATGTTCCAGCTGATAAATTTCTCTGCGAAATGCATAGTATTAAGTTTATTTCTTCTTTTAATGATTGCCGACGGCTCCTTGAAGTGAGAAAATGAGAAAATGCCCGTTTTCAGTAGAAGCGTTGACGCTCTTGTGCCAACTGAACAACACCTCATAGAGGCATTGTTGGTAACACAAGAAGCCTAAAAATCCTTCGTGTGAGAGCGCCTTAAAAATAATTGTGTGATACATTCGGATACTGTATTTTTTTACAGATTAGTCGAGACCGAGAAATGAGAGGTCGCCTATTTCACCTTAGGATTATGAGACATCATAATTAAGGTTTTGATGTGTTTTAATCTTCTTCCAGTGCACCCACTCGGAATTGTCACCATGAGGCTGAATAAGCGAGTGTGTGATTTTATAACCCATCCTGAAATTAAAACACGCATGTTCATGTAAAATTAGTTAATTAATGCCCTTGCGACTGAAACGGATGTTGAACTGAAATTTAAGCAGTCCTGTTTTCAGCTTCTCAAATGGTATTCAGCCTTCTCAGAGACACTTCCACGTAAAGTTATGTTAATTTCCCACCTCTCAAGAGTTATATCCGTTTTGTTATTAGATTCGCAATCGAACTTTCTCCCTTCTGCTTCATTTCCTGCGCACTCACACTAGCCTCCAGTCATCCTCTAAGTCATTTACTTTTTATTCATCATATTCTCATTCATTTCCGGGAAAGCGAGAAAGTGGCCGGAAATTGTGATATGCTTTGAAGGATTCACTTACTAAGAATGTATTTCTTTAGTCTATTCAACTGTTATTTAATTTCCTATACGAGTCCTAATCTTTAGTTGCTTTTACACTGATATTGTGCTCAGGCTTAAAAAATGCATTCATCTTGTGAAATCTCTGAAAATCTCTGCCATCCCTCCTTTGTTAACAGCAGGGGTAGGTCTCTCTCTCTCTCTCTCTCTCTCTCTCTCTCTCTCTCTCTCTCTCTCTCTCTCTCTCTCTCTCTCTCAGAAAGTAAAAATCGACGTAAACTGTCACTTGAATCTTATAAAATTGTTTATATTTTTCTCCACAGACAATTTATTGTACAATAAATATAACCTTTGTCATACTTTATAATTTGTATGAGTTCTCTCACACATGCAATTATAAATTTCATACACAAATATTAGGTAGAGTCTAAACATATTTTTTATAATTAGAATATTCATTCCACTTATGTAAGTTACACCTAAAGCTTTCCACCCCAAAAGTGGTTCATCCTCATAATTCTTGGACCAGTCACCGCTTAGGTGTACTTTTCTGTCCGCATGGAGAGACAGAATTATTATAAATCGAAATTGTAAACAATTAGCCACTTGATAATGCCACAGTGTGGTAAAACAGCTGTCGTGGCGGAAAACAATAAATGGAAGATAGAAGTTTGGTTATTCTTCACCGACGATTGACGCATGAGAATCGGAAAAAACACCGACGAGATGAAGATTCCTACAAAAACCTTATTGATGCCATGCCACTAAAGCACGTGCTTTTAACAAAAAACTGTCAAAGACAAAAGCTATACCCTAAATATATATATATATATATATATATATATATATATATATATATATATATATATATATATATATATATATGTGTGTGTGTGTGTGTGTGTGTGTGTGATGTGTGTGCGTGTGTTTATGCACAACCGCAGTAAATTTACACTGAAAAGGTTCATATCTAATAACATTGCCTAACAGGTAAAAAATGTGCCGAGTTTACTCAGCAAACCGACTTTCTTTACATCGTCCAATGCTACATGAAACTCAACCACGGCCCGGTGGTGGCCTGTTGTTGGCACCTATAGCGGTGCCAGACGCACGATCATGGCTAACTTTAACCTTAAATAAAATAAAAAAAATCACTGAGGCTAGAGGGTTGCAGTTTGGTATGTTTGATGATTGGACGGTGGATAATCAACATACCAATTTGCAGCTCTCTAGCCTCAGTAGTTTTTGAGATCTGAGGGCGGACAGAAAAAGTGCGGACGGACAAACAAATAGCCATCTCAATAGTTTTCTTTTACAGAAAACTAAGAAGGGAAAATAACCATATTTCTCCAGTTGGAGCGTGAATTTGATAGATAGGACTTCTTCATTAAACTTTTCAAAAAGGTTATTTACATGTATATCTTGGGCATAATAGCTAAAATGTCATGTACATACCGTTGTCGTGGTGCAGGCATTTGCATAACCTTACGAGTGTTTTTAAAAAGGTCCACATATAATTTAATGAACAGGTAATAAATGGTTACTCATTGTCATACCGAACGTATGCTTACAGAATATTCCTTTTCAAAATACCCAACTTGATTAAGATTAGTAGGCACTTTTATAGACAGAGCAAACATCAAAATTGACTGATCGGGAGTCAGGATTGATCAGGGATGCCCTATATTTAATCAAATGGATGTCTGAGATATTCCTAACAGCGGTGCTAGCAGTCTTGTAGGATATTTTGGAAGTTTAGAAGGGGTAGAATCTGCAGTGCTACGTATTTGTCGTTAAGGATTATTTTCTTAATGCTTTTAATTAAATCCGTATAAAAATGGTAACGATGGAAAATTAGTGGAAAACTGAATTACAGGGTTTTATTATATTTATCATTGTTCTTAAACTGTTAATGATTAATATCATTTTGACGAGGGGCTTCTTATTCAGTTTCTTGTATGTAGGACTATTTGAGAAGCTGAGTCTCTTTACCTTGCTTGTAACTATAAGTAAATCCTTAGCCTCTCCTTGGTTAATTCAAATGTAATGGGCTTTAAGTGAATAAAATGGTACCTTGTCCCTTTAATCTTAGTTTTTGTTTGTAAAATCTTGTTTCTTTTGTAACAATTTTCCAGCTGAACGCAGTTTTCTTGAAAATATCGTAGAAAAAGGCGAAAGATTATTTGCATTTTGTGGGCATATATATATATATATATATATATATATATATATATATATATATATATATATATATATATATATATATATATATATATATATATATACATATATATATATATATATATATATATATATATATATATATATATACAGTATATATGTAAATGTATATATATATATATATATATATATATATATATATATATATATATATATATATATTATATATATATGTATATATATGTCACATCACCACAGGGGATAAAAACAAGAGACGGGGTGTAGGTCCTGACCGGTTTCGATTTTAATTCCAAGCCGGTAACCTACATCCCGTCTCTTATTTTTTCATCTGTTGTAATGTATGTTAAACGAATCACGTGTTACAGCGATTATATAATTATATGTATATGTATTAAAAGCAGGATGAATTTTTATGCTAATAAATGGCATTTTCAGAATGGAGGAACGAGAGAGAAAAGTGGGCTGAGGATGTTTTTATCTTAGATAAAGAAGCCTCTCCTTATTTCTCCAAGCACCGGCAAAAGAGGAGGGAGGGGTGTAGGGTTAACGTCATTATCTCGCCAAAAAGAAGTAAAAGCGTTAGTGTAAACTACAACAGACCGTAACAGTGAGCTGCGTTTGGAAAAGATTTTCATATGCGCATTTAAGTGAATGACAGCAGATAATAATATTTTTCACTCCTTGGCGTTTTATTATCATCTTGAAATCACGATCGTAGGTTTATCGAGATTTTTATATTTAATTTATAATGAGTAATATCTTTTGAACAGGGAAAGAAATTTTCCATAAAGGTAAACACCAAAACACCGATTCTTCCCAGCCATTGCAGTATTTCGTTTACATAAGAAAAGCACAGAGCTGGGCTGAAGGAGAAAAGTAAATGTGCTACTCACCCGGACTTTCACCCGACCGAAAAAAGTACATAACAATGGCAGTCTTGAGTAAGAGGACCAATAAAGTAAGGAAAGAGATTTCTTTCTCTCCTTTCCTTTTTCAGCGAGTTAGAAATGATCAGAGGAAATCAGGGGAAATTATGGTTTACCTGATTTTCGAAGCCTGGGTTCGAAAAGCCAGATCTCCTCACTCAGAATCATTTCCACATCTTGGACACGGCCTTTTCCTTTTCTGTTTCCGGAATGGGGGAAATAAGGAGTCTGAGACTTGGTGATTGTCAGTGTATCGAACTTCTGTTCTTTTCTTATTTCTTTTGATAGAATAATTGAACATCGAGTGTATCACCATTATGGGTTTTCATTTACTTCATACCTGGTATGGTGAGATTTGCTAAATATGCTTGTAATAAACTAAGAGTAATCGTAAGATGTCTTAAGGAAGTCTATTCTGTCTAGCTATAAATGTTGTAGGTTGGCCGTACTCGTCCCTTTTTGCAGTATCCGCCTCACCTTTAAAGCGTTTCAGCTTTGCTTCCCTCCTTGATAGGATTAAATTAAAGGCAATTCGCCCGGTCAGTGACCTGCCCACACATCTTCTCTTGATCCTTTATATCCCTCTGGCTCAGGATAACTTCTCTTTCCTCCTTCTGCAGGTGCTGTTTCGGACACTGTTCCATTGAGCTCAAAGGGAGTCACCTGTTCCGTTGAGCTCAAAGGGAGTCGCCCACGTCCATCATGCGACCTTTTAATGCCCTTCAGACTTCTTTTCGCTATTGCTCGTCAGAAATCAATAATTTTCATAAAGCATGGTTTGTTTTTCTTATTTATCTTAGTTTTGCCGTTTTCGTCTTGTTTCCATTTTTCCTTAGTGGTAGGACCCTATGCTTCTTCGGGCCTGGGCTACGTAACTGCAAGCTACCCATCGCCCTGACATGCACATTTTCAAAAATGTCCACCAACATTGCTATTGGCCCTATAGGTAAAGCTTCCATTTATTTATCTCACTTTTCCCCTCGTACTTCATGGGTAGTAATTGCATTAGCTGGCTATTTTTTACTGATTATTTGCGAACGTGCTAGTTGTTTAAGTCTTCATGGCACTCCAAGGGGAAAGTTTTATGGTTTTGGTTTTTACATTCTTTTTCCACTTAATTTTATTTTCACGCTCCTTCGTCACCATCGTTCTAGAGGTTAACCGGCTGTGCCGTACATTTTCTTAAGGGTGTAAGAGATTATTAAAAAACTAATTACATTTCTTTGCCTTGTACTGTTTTTCATAATCCATAGATCATATTTGCCTTCAACATGACATTTTTTGCATATATAAATCCAATTGATATATAGTCGTGCTGAGAACTTACGTCCTGCAAGTATTATTCAAAAGGACTTGGTCTGAAAAGTTTTCAGGAAATAGAAGGATTAGGTTTGCCGGAGAAGTCGACGTAGTCGACGTAGGATAGTATACAATGCACACGTATTTTTCAGGCAACCTTGCTCCTTCCCGTCGCTGTAACGCATTATTTAATTAATTAATTAATTTATTTATTTTGTAATATTGACTCCGTTGTCAGAATTACAGTTGTTCAAAAAAATACAGACTGGGTTTAAAACATAAAAACAGGATTATTCTTTATAATTCAAAATCATGGTCTGGAGTGGGCAGACCATACAAGATAAGTTTCAGTGTATATGCTATTTTGGGACGGGGGGAATTTTATATCATCGACTGAGTATGGCAGATAAGGTTTAAAGTTGAATTTCCTATAATATAGTAAATATTTCATATAGTTGTTATTTTCAGATTCTTGAATATGCCGAAAAATACAAAGTTTTGTCAAATGTTTGCGGACATATGCTTGCTTTGTGAATTTGTATGATGGTTATCATAACTCGCAGCAAATAAAAAAAAATTAGTCTTAGGCACACACGTACAGACTCACACACACATATGTATGTTTGTGTTTGTTTGTTTGTGTGTGTATATATATATATATATATATATATATATATATATATATATATATATATATATATATATAAATTTATATAAATATATATCCATATATAAATATAAATATTTATATAAATATATAAATATATATATAAATATAATATAAATATAAATTATATATATATAATATATAAATATAATTTATATATATATATATATATATATATATATATATATATATATATATATATATATATATATATATATATATATATATATATTTGTGTATGTGTTTTAAATAAGAATGCTTGCAGAGGATAATAAAAGGAATTTTGCTAAATAACCAAATGATCGACGTTTATTACCAGAAATATTTCATAGCTGTTTTACCTTAGTAAACCCTGGGTAAAGTGTTTCACGATCAGGTAGAAAAAGTTATATGGGGCAGGAAATGAGACTCACAAACAGGCGGGGAGAGAGAGAGAGAGAGAGAGAGAGAGAGAGAGAGAGAGAGAGAGAGAAGAGAGAGAGAGAGATGCCAGAATTTTCATTTTCGCTGATGTTCAGTCAACTCGGTGTAGAGTGGGCCAATGGAACACGTTCTTTACTTGAAGTAATATTGAATGGCGCCAAAGACGTTTCATCGTCATGAATCGAAACACGTTCTCTCGCGAAAAAAAAAAAAAATGTAAAAGTAACGAAGGGGGAAGTGGATACTAAAGGCATTTTTAGTCACGGCACGAGAGAACTTCGGCTATGTGCGCTGTATAAGATTTCCAAAAGTGCTTATAGCAATATGGTGGGTAAAGTTACCTGACTTTTACCTATTTTAGAGGTCGAGTTCAGATTTACCTAAATCAGAACGTTGTTCGAAATTCCTTCATGATTTTTTTAGACATTTTCTTCATATTAGGTACCAGATGGAGGTTAAAGAATAGGGGAAATATTTATAGAGAAGGTATTATCATATTTAAATTTTGCCGAAGGCTTTCGCACGCTCACTTTGCATTTAGTGGTGATTTTATTTTCACCTGTGCACAGAATCGGATGGAATAAACTTAATATGCTGTTATGGTTGCTGTATATGTGCCTTTTAGGCAGTATGAAATCGAGAATTGAACATGAGCTTTGAGTTTGCCATAAAGGTTTATACGATAACGAGCTGTTCCCGTAGGGGTGCTAGTGCCGTCACACCTCACATGGTGCACTGAAGGGAAGGACACTTTGCACTGCTAATGAGGCAGGCGAGAGCGCAGTTCAAACTTGCCCTTAAGCATTGCAGACTGAATGAAAAACAACTAAGAGCTGATGCAATGTCTAGCAAATTAGAATCTGGCGATTTTCCCGTCTTTGGAAGGACATTCAATCCTTAAATCCCATAACTAAAAGCTATCACAGAGGGTAGGAGAAACCCGATCGTATTACGCCAGGTAACATCAGCGATGCCATAAACAACCTACCTAATAATAAATCGCCTGGCTGCGATGGTCTGCCTGGTGAAGCTTTCAAATTCTGCCATCCGATAATTTACATTTTGCTAGCTGCTCTGTTCAGTGCGTGCGTAATTCACCAGTTTCTCCCAAACTCCCTACTCTTAGTTCACTGAATACCATTAATAAAAAACAAGTTAAAGGATGCAGCTGACCCTGGCAATTATCGCCCGATTGCAATTACTACAATTGCGTGGGAGATACTTGAGTCTGTTCTTCTAATGAGACTTCTCCCCTTTCTACACACTACTGACAACCAGTTCGGCTTTAAAGCAAACCACTCAACAGATCTGTGTTTTGTAGATGTGAGAAAAGCATTCGACAGAGTAAACTACCCGAAGCTCTTCCTGAAGCTGCACAAACGAGGCACGTCTCTATATCTAATTGGCATTTTATGTTGTTGGTTCTCCACACAGCAATTTTGTGTCAAATGGGGTAACGTACTGTCGTACACCTTCGGCTCTTATACGGGCTCTGGCAAGGGGCATTCTCTCCATACCTGTTTAACACGTACACACATGTCCTGAATGTCAAGCTGAACTCTCTCCCAATCGGATGCACTATCAATGAAACAACAATAAACAACCTCTGTTACGCCGACGATATGGTTCTGATTTCCCCATCATCAGTGCAAGGTCTCCAGCGACTCATCGACACCTGCCGCCATTATGCAGAGGAATTTCATATCCTATACAACGAAACCAAGACCCAGTGTATGTCGCTGCTCCGAGATCGCTTAAGCATATTGCAGAACCGCAAATTTTTCTTGAAATCATCGTCTGGAATTCGTGCATGGATTTCCGTATCTGGGCCACATTATCACGGACGACCTAAAAGATACGGCAGACATAGAACAGAGGCGTCGTAAACTATGTGCAACTGGCAACGTGATTGTAAGGAGGTTTGCCTTCTGTCACCGAGACACGAAACTGCTGCTTTTCCGCTCGTACTGCTACAGTATACATGGGTGTTCACTTCGGGCGAACCTAGACCCGAGAGACCATGAGACGTATCACTGTTGTTCACAATGACATTCTGAGACGACTCACAAACACTCCCCGCTATCACTCCGCCACGCAGATGTTCATAGAAAACCGCCTGGATAACTTTTAAAATCATTGTAGAGGCGAACAATGTCCAGTGTGATCACCCGACTGAGAAACAGCAGCAATTCGCTCATAGAAAGCATCTTGAGCAGTGAGGCAAGAAGATCTAAGTTGTGGGAAAGATGGGATAATGAGGCCTCTGTTCCTTAAAAGACTTATACTCTATTTTTGCAATTGTGTAGTGTCATCTCCAGAAACTGTTATTATTATTATTATTATTATTATTATTATTATTATTATTATTATTATTATTATTTCTAAGTTTCTTGTTATAATTGATATTCATCCTTGTTTACTACTGCTGTGAATAATATCATTGTAGAGTTTTCAATTTTCAATTCTAATATTTAGCCGTCTGGACCTGACTTATATAACCGCCTAAGGTCCCTAGCTGGAAATTAATTGTTTGCAACCTGTATTAATTGTTATAATTTTTAATATTTTTTTTTTACTATTTTTCTCCATATAATTACGGTCATTACCATTATTAAGAATTCTGTTTTTTCTGTTTCTTCAGCAACTGTGTGGATACTGCCGATTATTATTTTTATCATGCTATCTTATGTATCTAGATTGTGTGTATTGTATTGTATTTGTATAATCCATGTATATGCCCCTGAGCTGCAATAAAGATTATTATTATTATTATTATTATTATTATTACTTAAGGGTCTTTGTAGCGTCTCTTCGGCCTCTAGCTGCAACGTCATTCATTCGTTTTACCGTACCTCTGTTCATATTCTTTCATCTGTCTGACTCTCCACCGTTTCTAACAATTGTTCTCGTAATGTAACTGCGAGATTTTCCTCCTGTTACACCTGTCAACCTCATTACTGCCAATTTCCTCATGGGTCCCAGCGCTTGGCCTTTGACTTAAATTCTGTATTCTACCCTATTCTATAACGAACTGTAGCAGAATGTAGTCTCTTGAGAAGTATAATCTCTGCTCATCAAAGTAATAGTTAACAACATTAGTATTTCTCTCTCTCTCTCTCTCTCTCTCTCTCTCTCTCTCTCTCTCTCTCTCTCTCTCTCTCTCTCTCTCTCTCTCCTTTGCAAAGTTAATTTTTACAATTCTGGTTTTAAAATTGTCTCTAGATTTTATATTGCGTCGTTTAGAATGCACCGATTCTTTTAAATTTTGTTTCGAAAGTATATATTTCTTATCGTTAACTATTCATCTATAGTGATATGATCAGAACGTTCGCTATTTTAGTAACAGTGGGAACGTCACCCCCTCTTTTTTATTAATCTTATCTGACGTTTAATAGACGTACCTTATATTATTCTGATGGGACGATTGTTTACAGTTTTGTTTCTATTTCCGAAATATCTGAACTTTTGAAATCCTCAGAACATGAGGCTCAAAATTTCATGCATATATTGTAGTACACTAAATTTGAAGTGATTATATTTCTGTCGACAGTTAGATAAATTTTGTTATGGTTGCTGACTAAATATTAAATATGTTTTTGTAATTGCGCTAAGGACTTATTAAAAATTTATGAGACCAGTGAGGAACACCATTTTTCTTTAACGTTGTATTGAAACCTATTTCAGAACCAACCATTAATTAATATCTTTCTTTAAATCGAATTTAGCCTTCTTTTTATGTGAAGTGGGAACAGTGCCATTGAATGGAATAAATGTGTAGAAGAAAAATAAACCAAAAATGGAAGATTTAGCGAGACGTATGAGGAGAAGAATGCTTTTTCTACTGCTATCTTAACTTGATTTTAGGGCACCAAGGATATTTAGGGGACAGTGGCTCACGTAATAGCTGATTCATTTGCGGGAAATACCGTGGCTCTCGCTTTGAATTGTTTCCTTATTTAGGTATAAAAAGGTTGCGGCTTTTCTATACAGTCAGATGTCTGACTTCTGAAAGTAATTTCCGTAAGTAAATATCGTGAACCTTTATTATTTTTTTTTATTTAAAGTTCTTTTAAATTCTAGTTTTTTAAATATTCTGTTGCTCCATTATCTTTGCATAAATGCTACTGTTTAAAGGTGCCGATGCTTGAGGATACTTGTCATATATATTTTCACCATGTAGTCAGTAGTTTTTGGGGGCATGCCATGAAGTTTTGTTTAAAATGTATTTGGTATCTCATAGTGAGGATTAG
The DNA here is from genome assembly GCF_040412425.1 of Macrobrachium rosenbergii. Taxonomy (NCBI): domain Eukaryota; kingdom Metazoa; phylum Arthropoda; class Malacostraca; order Decapoda; family Palaemonidae; genus Macrobrachium; species Macrobrachium rosenbergii. Next base: position 64,500,682 of record NC_089742.1, on the reverse strand, counting down.
TGGACAACATAATTTGTTGTAGGTGGTGACTTTTTAAATTATATTTTTATTGTTTGTTGAGACTTTTTTTTGTATGCCATTGCTCCTTTTTGTGATTTTGTATACTATTTACGTCGAACCCTAGTCTTTAATCAATCACCACTGTTAACATAAATTTTGTATCATATATTTTTTTGCATGATAAATGTTATATTTCATCAGCATGGGAATCAAAAGTAAAACGCAGGTGGAAAGTAGCATTGGAATTTATTGTAAATGTTTATAGTTTTGCATTGTTCACGGGATGTCAAATCCAGCGACTCATAGCCGTATAGGATGAAAATCAGAGGTTTTGGATAGGATTCCAAGCGATCTGTTTAGGTCCACAGCAGCACCTTACTTTATATTCTGTCGTTCGTGTAATTAATTTTTTTGGGGGGAGGGGGGTGGGGTTGATGTGAATAGTTTCGGTTTCGTTTGCCAGATATTGCTTTATACAATCTGGCCAGACGACCTGAGCCCCTTTGGGCACCACGTGACGGTACTAACCTGTAAGGCGTTTGTGCCGTCAGTGCACCTCACGCGGTGCACTGTAGGCATTACCAAGGGTGTTTGCAGCGTTCTTTCGGCCGTAGCTGCACCGAACTTTTAGCGTTTAAATTTGCCCCCGTTCCCGCTTCCTTTCTTCACTCTTGCTGTCCAGCCTCTTTTTACTGAGTGCAGCTGTGGGGTTTTCTCTCAGTTCCATCTTCAAGTGTACTTGAACGCCATCTCCTTTATTTGCTGGATATTTTTATCTTGCTGTTTAACCTCTCCAACTCCCTCTTTTCACTGCCGTGAGGGCTTAAGGGACGAAAGTTTCCCAGTGGATGGCTTGACAGCCTAACTTCCAGAAATTCATTCAGACGAGCTGAGTATTTAAAAGTTGTGCGAATCCCAAAAAGACTTGATCTGTGTGGAGCGTAAATGGATGGTTTTGCTTTGGTGTCCGATCCAATAAGGTAGAATAAACAATTTGTCAGCCTTTCTTTCCTTGTACCTATCTCCCACGTCTGTTTTTCCTCTTTGTATCAACAGTCTTGTTATTGAGAGACCTTAGTTGGTAGAGAGTGGTCATTGTTTTCATTGTATACAAGTTGAAACTCAACCAGAGAGATGAAAGTTTAGAGGATTTTTGGCAACTCAGAGGCTTAAACGAAAATGGAAAGCTCGCCAGAGCTCGTTTCGGAACGTAGGAGAACATTTTTTGATAATTTCTTCTGTTGCTGCAAGGAAAAAAATTATTAACGAAGTCAAATGTTATTAAATAATCTAAATGACGCAATTGTCTTTAATAGGCTTGTTTTTGTAAATGGCGTAGAAGATATAAACCATTCTCGAATTTGCTCTTCCCTTTGTTGGCCGTTTATATTTTATTAGCCTTGTCTAGGTTCATTGTTATTTTTTAGTTATATTGTGGGCTTTACTGAAGTTTGGTCCTATATGAAGTTATTTTGTTTTGAGTTACAGACCCGTGTGTGTTAATATATGTATATGTAAAAAAACACATACAGACATACATGCATGCATGAGACTAAAGTAATAAAATTTTTATACTAAATAACGGAAGCCTTAGCAGTTATTACAAAAGATATGCGTATGCAAGAGTTAATTAAAATATGCATCCACAGAGAAGACTTTCCGAAGCTGTGAGCACTGGAGACTTCACCACTATAATTTATCTACGTTTTTATTTTTTGGTACTCCGTTTGCGTTATCGTATTGTTTTTACAGGGTACATTTCCCACGTGGTAAGTTTACCGTTCTCTGTTGATTTTATTCATACTACGTTGAGCACATTGCTATCGCAAGCTTCCTCGGCCGTGTTGTACAGGTCTGATTCCGCATGCAGACTTTATGTCTCCTCATGAGTCGATCTTTCTGGTAATTTCTTGTTCTCTGATCCTCAGCTGAATCAGTAAAGTATTGCTTCGTTTTCGTTGTGCTTCCCTATTCTTTTGGGTTTTTTCTCCCCCTGTACCATATAAAAGGCAGGGGCTTGATCGACGCAAGCTGATGACTTATGCTTACTAGAATCCCTCGTCTATGGAAAACAATTGCAACCCCCTTTCCCCATCACGCTAACCCATTTAGTGTAGTGCGCGTGCGGCCCAGTACATCTAAGGGAATCATGGACTTGTTATTGCTCAATCTCGCTGCTCATCCCTCTAAGAAGACTTCTTAATGTGGCCCATACTCCAAAATGCCCGTCGACTAGTTAGTGGGCCGGTATCGTTCGTTACCGGAGTTAACCAGGCAAATACTCCACCAACTGAGAACGGGCCTGGTGAGGTTTCCACTGTTGTCTTTCAAGAATCATGAATGTCATTGCTCTTTCCTGTTAGAATTTCATAGAACCTCCAGTTATCCTTTATGTTTTTGAAACAATGCAACTGTCCAGCTGTTAGACCGTTCGTCCCATTATCCCGATTTCCTTGATCGACATTCTTTTAAAGGATTTTATTTTTTTTAATAAGCATGGCTTTGTTCTGTTCTAAAGAACAGAAGGAGACTGTATTCCATCTTTAAGCTCCAACCCAATAGAGATTCCCTTATTATTTTCTCTGTCAAATAACTTCGCTTAGATTTTCTGTATTATTGTAATACTTTACCTCCGATGACAGAAGTGGTTTTAAATGCGGTGAAAACATATGGATAAAATGAGTATTGTTTTAAAGTTGTTTTTGCGAATCAACTGTTTTGGATTTGTTTGTGTCAAAAATTATTCTGCGCCAATGGTATTGTCAACATCGCTTGGTATATCAGAAGCAATGTATTTCCGAATGTCTTAAACTCAACTATTACAGAGTTATGGGGCCTGTCCAAGCGCGTTTTGAAAAAATAAAACTGAAACACGGGTACAGTTTAGCAGAGGAAATATTAATGCAGGTGACATGGCCTCTGGCATAGCTCTTTTCTCAGAGCAGGTCGGGGCGTCATACCGAAAGAGAAAGATACCAGAAGGGCCTGCCTTTGTGGTTTGGATGCAGGTTTTATTCCCTGGATTTATTTACTTCGTGTGAACTATGAGATACGTTTATTTGTCCTTGATGCTTTTCTTTTTATGATTTTTACTTTTGCTTGCTTTAAGTATCGTCATCTTTTGTGGCCATAGTGCACGAAAACTGAATTGTTAGTGTGGCCGTTGAACACAAATTCAAACCCTAACCGAAACAGCAAATTGGTTGATTTCTCGTCGTTTTAAAATTTTTGATGACAAGGAGAACAACACATATCTCCCCTTTCTTTCTCAACATGCAGATTCCCGTCTCCATCTCAGTTCATCCAGTTAAGCTGAAAATAGTGTTTTTAAGAAAGCTGATTAACTATGCAGGAGACAATAGTGACAATACGCAGACATACGCTTCGTCAAAATTTAGCGGATTGCTATTGACGTAACAGCGTAGTCTCATAAAAATATGCAACTTTTTTTCCCGTTAGTACGTACTCTGTAAACTCTGTTAATATACGAAAATGAGAAGGGATGCATACTATTCTAGGCTTATTCCTCTAAAATATAGTTTATTGTGGATATACACAATTTTTCCACAACGAAAACCAAATGTTTCCCTTAGGTGACTGTTTACCCATCTTATTTACACTTTAAATCGTCTCGCTTTTAATTTACGTGACGCCCAATTGATTTTTTGTTGTTTTGCGAATAATCTTCATACTTACAAAACTGTCGATTTGTCGTCGTCCCTGCTCAAGGCCGAAATATTTCATCTGGCTCAGAGTCTTTATTGGGAGGCAAACGTGAGTCACGTTTTTCTGTATCCTGATAAAACACTAGAGAACTGTAAAGACCGAATGTCAAAATACTTATCGGGTTGTAATGTCATCTTAGTATACAAATAGAGAGAGAAAGAGAGAGAGAGAGAATATATTCAAGTAGAAATTTCATTCTTGTTGATGTGCAGTCAGCTCACAGAAAGGTGAGGCAATGGAACGCGTTCTTTCCTTGCGGAAATATTGAATGTCGTCGTAACCGATCTATCATATGACTCGAAACACGTTCTTGTGGCTTGAAAAAAATAGCAGTCAGATGGTTGATTAATAGACCGAGCACTAGATGATTTAAGATTTATTTTTGTAAAAAAGTAGGAAATACATTCATACAACGTCCTTCCCATGCATGTCTCATACTGTAGTTCAAAATACATTCCAGTGTTTAAAGTTGTGAGGATCAGAGTAACTCTATTAATGATATCGCAGAGCCAACAAATGTTTGCTTTCGACCTGTGCTTCATAAATTAAAGTGTGAATCAAATATAAATAACACTGAGAAATGGGTTTGAAATTATTGTTAGGTGGGTGTCATGCAGTCGGTTTCGCGATCATGAAAACTAGGCAGTTGAAATAAAATGATGATGGTTATTATTCTCCTGTTTTCAGAACGAACTAAATTTAATCTGATTAATTTGTCAAAAACATTAGTGCAAATGGAATGTAAATCCTGGTTATTAATTAGATTTTGGTGTTTATTAACCATTATTTGAAAACATGGTAATTCTAACGACTGAAATGGATGTCAATATCTACAAATTTTTCCTTGCAATCATGTACACAGTTCAAAGTATGTTAAAATTGACCCAGCAGAGAGAGAGAGAGAGAGAGAGAGAGAGAGAGAGAGAGAGAGACTTTATGAGGCCAGATGACAAACTTTAACAGGAAAATTGGATTAGTAGTTAATAGAATAAAATTCGAAATCTCTATTTGAATTACATATACAAGGCAAAGTGTCTCTCTCATTGATCATTAATTGATATGCAAAGGCCGCCAGGCACATGTGCTTATTACCTGACCATGAAACGAAATGACATCGTGTTGAAAATGTGATGTCCAAAAATTCTGAGGTGAATTTCGAGTTCAGCTCACCGGGAGTCCAAATCATGTGTCACTGGACCAGAAGTTACTGAATCTTGGCTAAAACTGCTGGCCTTTTGATTGACACTGAGGTAAATTAGTAGTCTTTTTTACCTTTTTATCAATCTGTTGGGTACTCCGGCCTCACTGTTACCAGTGACTGTTGTATGTTTGTAAGCATTGCGTTTTTGGCACATTTGCCAATTTTCCAAAATAATGTTATGTCATGACGATGAAATATATTGACAGTGTAGTTCTTTTTCAGGAACTAATAAAAATTTGAAGGGGTTGTAATTTTTAACCTAAAAATTAATTTCGTAATATTTTAGCAATCTCCGCAGTGATTAGCACGAGCGGCAGTAGGATGAGGTTGCAAGATCCATAGTTTAAAGTTAAGTTTAATGGCCAGTGCAGAGTTCTTGATTGAACGTTTTAATAACAGTTTATTTTCATAGTTTTTAGACCTAAACGTAGTTGTAGTGAAAGAAAGAAAAGTTCGTGGAAGTTCTACACGAAATGAATATTGAAGATGTAGTGGACGACGGGATTGAAATGACGCACGGGAGGAAGTGGGAGGGGTTTGGTGCCAGCGGCACTGGGTCTCGTGAGGCCAAATGGCCAATAGAATGAGCGAAAATGACTCATATCATCTTGAATGGAAGACCTGAACGACTCCTTCACAGGCTTCCATATACATGTCATCTTTGGGTAATTTTTTTATTGTTTTATTTGGAAAACTTTTTAGCGATATCGGTAGCTTGTTCGCTGCTTCAGAGAAATTAGCCTTTGGTCGAATGCGATCAGTGTTTGATAGAATGACTGACAAAAAATGCGAGATGCTTCTGTGGCCAGGTCATGGAGCTAGGAACCTCACTAGAATACTAGATGATGTCGGCATGTAACTATCCGCAGTCATTTTCTCATTTTCTAGGCTGGATAGGCAAGTGCCATGGAGCCTGCCACCTCATACTTTGCATAAATGGCATCCAGAAACGTCAGGGGAACATCTACAACTATCTTTCTTTTAGGAGGAAACTTGAGTAACTAATATATGCCTACATACGAATTTATATTATATATATATATATATATATATATATATATATATATATATATATATATATATATATATATATATATATATATATATATGTGTGTGTGTGTGTGTGTGTGTTTTATTATATACATTATTTATTTATTTCTAAATACTTTGAGTTAGTCGTAGTTTCCGCAAATGGTTTTTATTTTTTCTACTTAAAGAAGATATTAGATTTACGTCCATTATAAGTAACTCAGCAATGTTATTATCATAAATAATAATGAAGACAGCTGTAGGGGATTAATGCCATCAGTGCACCTCAGGTGATGCACAATAGGCATTACTGAAGGAAATTTGCAGCGTCCTTTCTGGCTCTAGCTGTATCCACTTTTTAGCTTTTTCGTTTACCTGCGTTTCGAATTCCTTTCTCCCATCTTGCTGTCCAACCTTTCTAACAATTACTTTTTAGTACAACAATGGGATTTTCTCCGTGTTCAACGTTTAGATCAGCGTACTTCATCTCATGTCTTTTCTGGATCGCTTCATCTTGCTGTTCAACCGCTCCTGCGCCATCTTTCCGCTGTCGTAAGCGCTGAATGGCTGAAAGTACCCAAGTTTTGGCTTTATACCCCAAATTTTGTCATTCATTCACTCAGTAATAAACACTAAAAAATAACTAGCGAAACTGCTGAGTGATGTGTACGAATTACTGATTGAGTATTTTTTTTCACTGCAAGTGAGGTTAGTGAAAAATATACTTCTTATACCATTCGTTTGTAGCTAGACATTCGATTCGCAGAACTTAGTTGAAGTTGACTGAAAATAAAAACATTATTTGTAAGTGCAATCGTAATTCGTTTTTTAGAGGCTCAAAATAAAAAACTTGGTTTTAAAGGTTTTAAGAATGGCAAAAAAAAAAAAACAAGTGAAATTATATTGTATTAGCTAATGTGATGAAGTAGGAACATCATGCTTTGTAACCTTATTCTCATTGTATTTTAAACAAGCTGCTGCTTGGATAAAGAATAGCATTTTTACATTTATTCATCAGTCATGATTACTGTAGGAATTCATCAAAATGGTCAACTAGATTTTTGGAAATAGCAGGGAAACTTCCCGCTTTTTACATTCGCCGTTTTGGCATGTCAGTTTGTTATGTTTACCTTGTGATGACTTCATTTTATGTTATAACCACACTTACAATTACTGTGTTACCTTTTTGGTGGTCATTTTATCTATTTATTTATTCTAACTTTCGTTCTATTCTCATTTTGTTTTGGGTTCTTTCATCGTCCCTTTTATAACATCCTCGTAAAACTCATCTATCTATTTTTCAATACCTTTGGACGTGAACTTTTCGCATTTCGGGGTGTTTCATTATTGAGAGCCCTCAGCGAGAGACTCATAAAAATGTTCAAAGGACAACCACTAATTGGGTGCAGAGGTGCTGGGTTCAGGGGAGTGGTCTGATCTTCGCCTCTTAAACCACGAGTAATATCCCAATATCTTACAACTTTTCCCGTGCTGTTGCACAAACTTCCGGCCTATTAATAAGCGTCGAGCGCATGAATTTATAAGTGAATTAGCTGCATATTGAATGGCTATTTTTTTTCCTGGTTGCTAATCAGGGCTATCCTATTTTTTCTTTCCTCTTTCCCAGAGAGTGATGGTTATACCCTGCGTATAAAGAAATTTATTGCGAACTGTTCATTGATTGTAATTTGAGTTCTCGTTACCTCGATACATGGTTCTTTCCTGAGTTAGCAGTCTTCCTGAAGTAAAGTTCCAACAAAACCTTGATACCTTGGGTCAGGTTGAGAACCAGCCTCACTTGAAAATAATATATTACAAGGCTTTAAATCGAATATGAATGATATTCTCCCAGAAAAGTCCTGTTCGGTGTCGTTTATCTCCTTTTGATGTCATTCCCTTGTCGATTCATTTGACAGGTATTTTCCTCGTTTTCTTTTCAGCCATAGATGTTTCTTCAGTAATTGTGTACTGCACTTACATCGTTGTCACTCCCTGAATAGGTGGCATTATGAGTATCATCCACTTGATTTTTTCAGATTTTCTTTCCAATCTCGTCTTGCACTTCGTTGAACTTTGCAAGCAAAGAAATTTACCTACCAATATATATGATATATATATATATATATATATATATATATATATATATATATATATATATATATATATATATATATATATATATATATATATATATATATATATATATATATATATATATATATATACTTCTCAAGCAGTTGTTAATCTGTTTGATATCTACATTTCAAGGTAAAATTGTACAGGGGCAGGATGAATACGAGTTGATAATATAAATAAAGAAATACATATATATATATATATATATATATATACATATATATATATATATATATATATATATATATATATATATATATATATATATATATATATATATATATATATATATATATATATATATATATATATATAGACACATCGAGATCTTATTCTGCCTGCCCATAGTTTTATTTGCCTTTTAAATTTAGAAATAAATATAAAAGTGAGATTATATTTAAGTCTGATCAGATCTGCAGTGTATTGCTATACAACTACGAGTCTTGAACTGACAGTTAAACTATATCTAGAAGATTTTGTCGGTATGAGATTAAAGCTTTAAGAGGAACATTAGGAGTCAGATGGAAGGATATAGTAAGAAATGACACAATAAGGAATGATGCAGGGGAGATTGAGATGGCTTGGACCTGTCCTCCTTATAGCCCCTGGGAGAACAGGAAGTGGACATGAGAAGAGTCGGAAGACCCAGCCCTATTCGGAAGCTGATGAAAAGTGGATTTTTTGGAAGATAAGCACAATAGAAATATGAAAGTGTGTGTGTGTGTTGAGTTAATAATGAATGCATGTGTATATGACCGTCTATATGACTATCTTTTCATCCTCCAGTTTATTTATTTTTTTTCTTAAAATTCCATCGGTCATTATCGGTCCATGTGTTTACTGTAGTGCTTAAGTTTTATATTATACGCGTAATTCTTTTGAAGTGCTTGGTGATCAGAATGAAAGTTATACGCTTGAAAGGAAGATATTAAAAAAATTTTTTTCACAGAACTTCATGCGGAAAAGTATGATGATTTCGTCAGTTGCTGCTTCCAAAATGAGCGTTTCACTTAACAAGAGGGAAAGGAATACTTTCAGCTCAATGATGTTATTGGGAGTCTGCTTAAAGATGCAGCCATGAAATGTTCTTTAATGTTCGTTTGTTCTTTTTTCAGGTATCGCTCCCATCCTTTTTCGTTCCGCTGTCGTCAATTCATTGAAATATGTGATTGGCTGTATTTTACCAGTACCCTACCTCAAGTGACAAAAACTTCTTATGGTTTTTTAATACTAAATGGAAACCAAGAGAACTAGAAGCTGTTGCCCTTCCGATGGGAGTTTTTAAAGCTTAGAATTATAGGTTTACTTTGGCAAGTGATGCATTGCCACGCGTCTTCATACACTTGAGATATTTGGGAAAGAGTTACGTGATCATTATTTTAGCTAAGAGGAAAACAAGTAAAACAAAGTGTCATTGTCGTAGATCGGGCAGAACATGGCACTCGCTCTGTAGAAAAAACGTCAATATCATTATGCAAGCGATCGTGTTTGTGTTATTTTACCTGATATCCATCTACTTATAATCGGAAAATCAAAGGAGGTTCGTGCTGGCTTTCACTAATACAATAAGTCATTAACTAACTAGAGTAAGGCATTGATGTGGATAATCTACACATCAATAGAACTAAATGGAATTTATTTTCTTGTTTCTGTGTAATGCGTTCGAAAACAATTTGTGTTCCTTGAAAACAATTTGAGTGAGAGGTGATAAAATGTTAACATTGTTTCAGCATGCCTGTATTTTGATTTTGGTTTATTCTCCGTTTCAGCAGCCGAGCGAAAGGTTTAAGGACAAATGTCTTTTTCTGAACTTCCTGGTAGGGAAGAATACAGCTGTTTAATATTTCAGTCTTTGCACGTGTATATTCCTCAGACAACAAAATGGAAAGTGACATTTTATTTGCTTTTAACCGGACTGCGCGCAGGCACCTGAGGTTTACCGTTTGTTCTTCTTGATATACTTGGTTGAATAGCCTTTGAGACATTTGTAAGAGACTTCTTCTACCACATGTATGAGTGGGTGTTAACATTTTATGCATGCTGAATGTCTTTCTAGATTTGTTATCATCGCCCTAGTTTGTGGAATGAAGTCTGTTCCAGCAGCTGTATTTAGCTTTAGGCTGTATTTATATCTCTTGAGGTGTTCGTTTATCGGTCGTACCAGTGCTACTGATGTACTTTATATGGTAGAGTTACACATTTCAATGCACTGTTAATTAATTTTTATGGAATACTTTTTATTTACTTATTTCAGTGATCCTTGTTTTTTGTTTTAATATATATATATATATATATATATATATATACTATATATATATATATATATATATATATATATATATATATATATATATATATATATATATATATATATATATATATATGCTCACAAATCAACTGAGTACCCTTAACAGGCTGAATTTAGCAACTGATGATTAACCTTTAGTGGAACTATTTTTTTATTACTAAAGAAACTCTCTTTTTGACTGAAGCATTTCCATTTTGTGACCTTTCCGTTCCACTAAGTTTAATTTTGGGGTATTTGAGTATCTCAGTACACTTTTCATTTATGTATTGCTTGATATATTGCTGCGTCTTTAACACTGCTTGAAGATTATGCGTCATCTCAACTGTACATTTAGGGCCTTTTGCTGGAAGATGATCTTAAAAACTGTGTTGTGTTGCCGCGGTCAGAATCTCTCTCTCTCTCTCTCTCTCTCTCTCTCTCTCTCTCTCTCTGTTAGAGCAAAGTGCGTGCATGTGTATGTGTGTAGGTTAATCATGCATGGGCAATTTCTCCCAGGCATCGGTAAGCGTTCTAAGAAGATCTCAAAACCGCCATCCAATCTCTTTGCCCTCTCAGGCTAGGTATCATAACCCTCCCTCCATCCGTAAAGACAGGCCCCCTTCCCCCGTATCCTACCAGTCCTTGGCATCCTCCGGTCCCAGAAAGAAGAAAAAAGCTCCCAAGCGGTGAGTGTTTTCCTATGATATGGAAGATCTTCAGGGAAGGAAAAAAAGGCAAATAGGACTTTCAATTTGGGTGATGACAAGTCAGGCCTATTGAATGGGGTGGCTGAGTTTGGGGTTTCTCTCCCAAGTAAATGAGAGAGAGAGAGAGAGAGAGAGAGAGAGAGAGAGAGAGAGAGAGAGAGAGAGAGGTGTGTGTGTGTGTGTATCTCGAAGTATTTTTCTGTTAAGATAAAACTGAGAAGAGATGAAGTATCCAAAGGATATATATATATATACAGGAATATGAAACCGAAATCGCATTCAGTTTCTTCCCAACTTGTCGATAGGAAATAAGTTTTTTTTTTTTTTTCAAGTTTTGTTAGTGTAGTGCTTCAAAAATCTTCTCAATTACGGAGGCTTTCGACAGATTCTTGGAATTTCATTTATAAAGACAAAACAGAATGGTGTCCCTTCTTCACCGGAATTTCAATTTTGATCTAAGTTTCCTCTCGCTGATTTTCCCGGGTGTCCCTGAACTCCATGTTTTCATATTCTTTCCTCTTCGCTGCCTGTCCTGGCTGCAGATTCGTGGGTCTCTGATTTAATGAAACGTTGGGAGTAGCAGGAATTTAAGGGAATGGAGGGAAGTGTATGGTTTCGCTGAAGGAATGTAGATAGGGGTCTGATGTCGCTGTTGATCCCTCTTTGCATCCAGATGTGTTTTTTCGCTTCTCATATCATGTGGTGTCAGTTTTGATTTTGTTTTATATCGTTTTTCTTTGCGTTTGTATGTTATTCACGAGACTATGCACTTTACATGCTGTTTGAGGTTTTGGTATAATGTTAACTACGAAATCGTATCGACACTACTTTTACTGGAGACGAATGTTGTCCCGAAAAAAAGGAATGACTCAGAAATAACCATGATAGCCGCACGTGCATGGATTTCGCATAACATATAATATACAATGAAACAACTCTCAGAGGTGTACATGTTACAACGACGTAAATTTCGTAAAGCACATTAGTTTCATTATAGATTTACCTTCTATGTAAACTCAGTCAGGAAACGGTCATATTTTAGGCAAAGTGAGAAATTTCAGGACCGTTATCAGAAGGTCGACTAAATACAAAAATATTTGCATGTGGCGGCTTCTGTTTAATGAGAAGAAGCGAAAGAACGGCATCCTCTGGTCTTGGCTGTGTTGATTACCAAAGATTTAACCGTAGGAAATGTTTGAAAGACAGGAAAACTTATTGGGAGACAACAAGCTGGAATAGGTAATTTTTTTTTTCTACCATACACTGATAAACCTTACATAATAATTAGCTCAAATTGTTGTTACAAATGGATGGGCATTTCTAGAACTCTAGTCTCCTAGCATGATTCACGGACACTTGTGTGGTTTCTCTAACGAACTCTTCAAAATTAAATTTATTCTCTTTATGTAAAATGAAGCAAGTGAGTAAATTAATGATTTGTTGATATGTTATTTCATGTTGTAAATTACCCTGTACACATACTCCTTCTGTACAGGAATTGCATTAAGTTCATAATTCTGAGTTCCAGTAGATTCAATTGGGTGTGACCTGGAGTTAATTTTTTTCTCTTATTTTTTTTTAAATCGGTGCCCTGGCTCTTAAATTTAATACAGTAAACGTCAGTTTGCTGAGTTGTCAATGTCCCGTATATAATCTGCTTTTCATCATCATTCCGTGATTAATGCAATGAAGTATGCTTTCAGTAATAATTATTATGGCTAATGTTTTTCAGATTAGATAGGGTAACTCTCCTTCACTTTGCACCACCATTTTCTTTAACCTTACATAGTAGATAGAATCAGTGCAGTCCACATTATAAGCCGTGTTATGTTGCAAAATCTGCTTTATTTTTCATTTTGCAAATTGTTTTGTACGACCGTGCAGCATTTTCGAACATGAACATTCATAGTGCTTTCATTTGTTACTTTATTTGTTTCAGGATCCTAACTCTCTCTCTCTCTCTCTCTCTCTCTCTCTCTCTCTCTCTCTCTCTCTCTCTCTCTCTCTCTCTCTCTCTCTCTCATATACACGCACAAATTTGTTTCAGAAAAGAAGTATACATTACTGGATTCACCGTTAATGTATGGGGACTTAAATCCCAGAAGTACACTTTTCATTTTTTTTTCTCGTAGAAAATTATGGAGCATTTCTCAGTGGACTCTACGAACCATCCCAAAATTTATGTAGATATATACTGTGGCCTTTCCTTGACAGTAACCAGACCTGGTAGAATTCTCTCGAGTAAGAAGCGGTTTGCCATGTTCACGTTATGCGGTGTTCGCCTATTTTTATATCTTCCTATTTTTTAGTGTGTATATGATTTTCACACCTTTCGGGTCAATGAAGTCGATATTGGGTGTGGGTTGACGAATTAAAAAGGAAAAGGCTAGCTGCTAAGTGTTTTCATAATAAATTGCCATTATATTTATGCAATGCACAAATGCACGAAATGCATATATTCATTAATATATGTACTGAACATATATATACATATATATATATATATATATATATATACATATATATATATATATATATATATATATGTATATATATGTATATATGTATATATATATATATATATATATATATATATATATATATATATATATATATATATATATATATATATATATATATATATGGAGCCTCGATGGCTCAGTTTGTTACAGCAGCAGCTTCGGACTTGTAGAGGTCTGTATGCTGGTTCAAATCCGCAGAAATGACTGATCAGAGAGGCAGACACTTTGCTATCCGTGTAGACATCCCGGGATTATATATGTAATCAATAGATAGGGTTTGCTTAAAAAGCAAAATGGGTGTTACAGACTAAATACACACACAAACAAAAGCCACTACAATACCTTCTAAAAACATAACAAACATCTCACACGTCTCGAACTTTCCTTCCCTACGCAACAACTTCTCGCTGCTGGGAAGAAAGGGCGTTGGGTCGGGTATGATACATGAAACATACGCTACCGGGGTCTAGCGATGTCAGGTAGGGCAGCCGATCGAGACTCACAGGTCTGCCCTAAAGCCAAATCAAAAGTCCTTCAAAGAAGGCATCGTGCTTACCCCATACAAAAATGGGAGAAAAGCACGTTAAAAGAAGAAGAAGAAGAATATATATATATATATATATATATATATATATATATATATATATATATATATATATATATATATATATATATATATATATATATATATATATATTAATATACGTACTGTATATATATATATATATATATATATATATATATATATATATTAATATATATACTGTATATATATATATATATATATATATATATATATATATATATATATATATATATATATATATATATATATATATGTATATATATATATATACTGTATATACTGTATATATGTGTGTGTGTACTGTATATATATTATATATATGTGTATGTATGTATGTATGTGTATGCGTGTGTGTAAGCTTAAATGGCTGAAAGATGCTGGAGTCCCATTCACCAGCAGCGAAAAAGTTTAAAGCGTAAATGACGTCATTGGGTGGCGCCTTCCAGCATTGTCCGCCGTTACCATGGATGCCTAGTCTGCGGTTTTGTTTATTATTGAAATTTTAATATTTTCTGTACAAATACAAATGTATGAAATGATGTCTTTTTGGTATTTTGCAATAAAATACTGTTAGGGAGCTTTTACCCAGTTTATTAATATCAACTTTGCTTCGTTACTCGGGTACACATGGGAAAGCCGTTTTACTGATTGATAAAACTAATTTAAATTAAGTTGGAGTTTTTTTCCACTGCATGTACTTTGTGATATTTGTGCTTTGAACATTATGGAAAATGTTTGCAAGCATGTGGTGAATTCAGGTTTGTACCACTTGGGTAATTTTTTTTTACCAATGTTTAATGTATTCTTAAAATAAAAAAAAAAAAAACGAAAAAACAATTTATAAATTTTCAAAGTTATTTGATGAAAATTTTTGTTTGATGATTTGGACCTAACAAACGACACTTATCATTAGCATGGCTGTAGCATTTTCAAAATAAGTCCTAACTCTCACACTTAATAAAGACTATACTCACAAGATAGCGTTACTTGGAAAAAAGGGTTAACTACACTCATTTTCTATTGTGGGTCATGTACACACACACACACATTACACACACATATATATATATATATATATATATATATATATATATATATATATATATATATATATATATATATATATATTATAGTCATAGTTCATATGTGTAAATTTTTTGCAATTTCAAAATATCAAGTCACAGTTCCAATTTTAATAGATATATACATATATATATATATATATATATATATATATATATATATATATATATATATATATATATATATATGTATATGTATATGTATATGTATAAAGATAAAATCACGATGGAAGGAAACACTGGAGTGCTGCAGCACTCCAGTGTTTCCTTTCCTTGGTGGATTTTATCTTTATATATTCATCACGTTCCATATTTTTCGTGATTTAGTTATACATACATATATATATATATATATATATATATATATATATATATATATATATATATATATATATATATATATATATATATACGCACGTATACATACATGTGTAAATGCGTATGTAAATATATTATTATATAATATATATATATATATATATATATATATATATATATATATATATATACATATATATATATATATATATCTGTGTGTAAGTGTGTTTCATGTACGTGTCCTTGTATATATGCGCATGTACTATGATTTTTATTTGGATTGTTCTTTCACATATTCTGATTATTATCTTGATCTAACGAAATTTGTTTTATCTGGCTTTTTATATTGATTTCTAAAAAACTCAAAGAGCTGGAGAACTGCTCTTTCTGTCTCTCTTTCTTTTTCTCCTCTCATTTTTGTGTATTTTGAGTCGATATCTCATCTTTTTTCCGAAGGCTTTTAGAACAAAACAGTTCAAGTTGAATATATTAACGATAGATAAAGTATGAATACTTAACATCTGTAAACAACATCAAATGTTTTCCTGTGTAGTTTGTTTGTGAAATAACATAAAGAAATATTTAATTTCGGAAAGGAAACGAGAATAAATGTTTTAACTAAACTTTACGTGTTTGATGACTTTTTTTATTCCAAAATTACATGGAAATACCTAATTCATTTCAGTTATTTTTTTTTAGCAAAGCAGGGCGTTAACCCTAGGGTCAGTTCTTCAGTTAAAAGGGCAGAGGCTTGAGAGAGCACACGTGTAGATGAAGCTTTCGCCGATAATGAGTTGAAGAGTATCAGAATGACTATTACACAGTTTTGACAATAGGTGGTTAGTTGAGACTGTAGAGGATGCTAAATTCAGGATGTTCTATTTAATTTCGGGGGTTTACTTTCTTTTCTGCATTGTTTTTGCATAAAACCACTCTGGTCTTGTTAGTAAGTTAATATTTCTAATACAGTGTTACAAATCTTGGCTGGCAGCCGCACATAACCAACAAATGTCGTGTTGAATGTATTTTGACTGGTTTGTTGATAAGTTTCTAATTTTGATTTCCTACAGGCCATTGGATATT
>NC_089742.1:64459005-64481505 GCF_040412425.1 Macrobrachium rosenbergii | reverse complement strand
GTTTAGATTTTCTTTCAAGAGGTATTATTGCAGCAAATCCACCGGGAAACTGCTGTATTTT
The DNA here is from genome assembly GCF_040412425.1 of Macrobrachium rosenbergii. Lineage (NCBI taxonomy): Eukaryota > Metazoa > Arthropoda > Malacostraca > Decapoda > Palaemonidae > Macrobrachium > Macrobrachium rosenbergii. Next base: position 64,481,444 of record NC_089742.1, on the reverse strand, counting down.
ATGCAAGACTTATGTAAATTCTACACCTTTGGGGTCTGTCTTACTCGATACATAAAGGCACCGTGGAGCCCATGGTGTTGAAATCTAAAAACGAAAGCTTACTTTTTCCCTTGTGATTAGTTAATCACAAGGAATTATCATCCGTATTCCATTTTCATACTGTGTGTTTTTTCTACCGTTAGGGACAGTTATGGCACTGGCATATATATAATTAAGTTGATAATGATTATTTTATGCGTTTGCCCACTCACCTCGTCCATCATTTTTTTAAAATTTCTGATTATGTCTTAAGTTGATAATGATTATTTTATGCGTTTGCCCACTCACCTCGTCCATCATTTTTTTTTTAATTTCTGATTATGTCTTAAGTTGATAATGATTATTTTATGCGTTTGCTCACTCACCTCGTCCACCATTTTTAAAAATTTGTGATTATATCTCACACAATGCCATACTAAAACTCACTTTTATGGTTTTGAGTATCGCTAGAGGGTTGCAACAAAATAATATCAGTTTCATTTAAGTAAACAACATTTGACGTTTCCCTTTTTTAACAGGCATGACAGAAGTTAAAGGTTTCCCAGGAACCGAGACTTCAATCCAAAAAGGCCGTCTTGATTTCCTAAGAGAGCTTTCAGTCAAGGCACATGGCGCGCATTGCACACAAATACCACAAAATTGTAGGTAAGATTTTCGTCATCAATGTAAAGACCTTCTTGTCTCGTTTCCGTTAGTTGCTTGGATGAAAATGAGTATTATAAGGAGTTCCATTTTTACTTGTCAAGGTGAAGTTGCATGGAATGTGAGCTCGTGTAAAACCTGTTAGTAAATAGGAACATAATAGTGAAATGACTCCGTGGCTCTCCGAAATGGGGAGTAGTAGGTCTGACGTTCTCTAGATGAAAAAGGAATAATATAAGTAGGGAGTGGTAGGTCTGGCGTTCTCTAGATGAAAAAGGAATATCTGTCAGGTCTTGCTCCTTTTGGTAAAAGATTAATTTTCCGTATTTGTTAGTACGTAGAAGAAATAGCGTTTTATTGTTTGCTTCTGATACCCAGAGAATGTTTTATTTCCCAGATTGCTCTTCCAACACAGTATGAAGTTTATATTCCTAATTTACATTTAATTGCTATTTCTACATAGATGAGACTTATATTTCTTCTTTTGGCATTTGCACTTAGGAGAGTCTTTCATTGCCTCATTTGAAGCGCGTGGCTCAGTAGAAAAATCAAGGCAGCTTGACTTGGCATACGTAGAATTGACCCAGCACACATGGAATAGTAGTAATGGATCTTAGCAACTAAGAGAGATAAAGAAATAGTTCTGGGGGCCAATGAATCATGGGATTAGGATTAACCAGAAGTATTCTTTCATAATAAATGAGGCAAACAGTGAGGTGATGCTGGAAGGAACAACTATATTATGCAGGTAGGACAGTATTTTTAAAGGTTGTTAGATGATGTAGGCGAAAAAATGTTGTATGGCAATGGAAAGGATACGTGCAAATGAAAGAACGTTAAATTAAATGACTCTAAGATGAGATAGAGATTTCATAAAGAATGAGAGCAATGGTTGACTATTTCCTAAGGGTGGTGGAACGTTTCGTTTAGATAAAAGGATGGGTCAGATTGTTTAGAGGCGATCTGGCCAAATGAAAAGAACAAAACTGTTTTAGATGAATAGGTTATGTGATTTGGATGTCCTATGTGGAAATGTGGTGAGTGAATCAAAGGGTTGGAATGGTTGACAGGAAAGACCCGAGAGTTTTGATATGGTACAGTCTTGTGGAGAAATTAGATTATGATAGGTTGGTAAAAGTATATCATTCGATAGCGTTGGGAAGAAGGTGAAGACCTAGTAAAGGCTAGATAGATGCCATGAAAGAGCTAATGGAAAGCAGGGGCCTCGCCTTCCACGAAGCGAGAGAGAGTTTGTATGGAAAAGAAGTTAATGGTACACTGGGTCTAGGTCAGTTCTCCATGCTGCTGTTGAACTTTGTGTGTAACTGTCGTTAGGTGTTGAACTTTGTGTGTAACTGTCGTTAGGAGAAAGGAGAGGAAGAAGTGCAGGATGGATGGCGATAAATAGGTATAAAATTGGAGCCCTCAACCTAGGAAGCGGAAGAGCGCATGAAAGTGAGGTTAATGGACCAGTCAATATATGTGAAAGTGGTTCGACATGCTTGTGATGAACCGTCAGTACAGATGTATAAAGCATATAATTTTGTGGAAATTTTTTGCAAAGGGAGTTCATTCAGGAATTAGCAGTTTAAGTGTGAAAGGGACAGTAATTTTCCTTTTTTCCTTTTTAATAATACAAAATCATTCATTCATTCATTCATTGTAATAGGAAACGGCTTAATTTCTGTATATGATAATAATATATATATATATATATATATATATATATATATATTATACTAAAGAACCTCATTCAAACTGGATGGTATCTATTATTAAAAGTTTTATTCAAAAAGTTACAAGCTTTCTTGGACAAATGAAGTCACATTATCAAGTATCGGATGCTTGATAATTGGACTGTTTAAGAAAGCTTGCAACTTTTTGAATAAAAAATCTATTAGATACTATCCAGTTTGGAATGAGGTCCTTTATAATTCTACTAATGCAATAATTCTATAATAGTTAATATATACAATTATATATATAAATTAATATATATATATATATATATATATATATATATATCTTGTGTGAATGAGTGCGTTTGTGGTGTTTATGTATATATATATATATAGATATATATATATATATATATATATATATATATTTATATATATATATATATATATATATTTATGTATGCATGTGTATGTATATTTGCATGCATTAAGCGGGGTATTCTTTTTCTATCTCGCTGCTGTATCAACAGCAATTCAGCTTTAGTCATATATTGTTAATAAGAATACTCTATGTGCCATGGAAATCGCTGCCATTATACGCCTTCCCTTTAAAGCCATTTTTTCTTGTGATTTGTATCTTAAATTATCTAATAAATAAGTCATGAACTGAGAAGTATAATATGCCAATTGCCCATTAAAAGTTTAAGAAAGAACTATGATTTATGGATTGATACTGTGTGGTTTCCAACTCTTCTAATTTGCTAGTATTCCCTTTTGGTGAAGATGATGTTTCGTTGAAATATTTTTTTCATTCGAAAATCAAAAAGATCTACAACCTCTCGTGTACAAGATTCTCATGATACATTGGCCATATTACAAACACAAAAATAAATAAATAAAGCATAAAACTCTGAGGGGTTATTATTATTTTAGTAATAATTATCATAACGCAAATAGTGGTCTTTGGTTTCAATAAATTAAAAAAAGTTGAGGGATAGAATATAGAAAGTCAATCACTTCTACCTACTTTTTATCGTTGATTATCGGGAATCGTGTATAACTTGTGTTCGGGACTATTTCATTTTGTTATTCGTCTGCTGAAATGATATATTCGGTGAGGTAAAATACCGCCGGTTTTGGTACGGTATTAATAGTTTCATCCTTACAGTTATTTTTGGTTTGTAATGTCTTTGGAAAATGTGAAAATTTCGATGAGCACATTCGATTCAAACAGTCTAACCAGTACTTGAAATTCACACACACACACGCGCACACACACAAGGTTTATTCTCCTTGCTATTGTATCTTTTTCTTTTAATCAGTTGCATCTGATTTCCGTTCAATAATGGTAAAAGTTAAGAGTGGACTTAACGTCTGATATAAATAACATTTTAAAGTAAGGTGGAAAGTAAGCATACAGATTTCTCTTTCTTCATTTATATCGAAAGCTCTGTAAATTTCACTTTTAAAAGTGCAATTATTGGAATATGCCATATTTTAGATGACTGAAGCAGAGTACTAGAACTGATTATAATAAACTTTGTAATGGTCGAAGAGATCTGAGTTTATTGGTGTTATGGCGTCATTGTAAATAATCCACAAGTATACGCGACAATTGACACAGTTGTAACTAAGTTCAGTAGTGAATGAAGAATCTTGATTTTACAATTGCTGGAATTGAGTAAATTATAATATATACATACATACTTTTATACACACACACACATATATATATATAAGTCCCAACTGCCTCACCAAGTGGAATAACGTACAGTTTATTATCCCAGTAATGCTATTTTTCAATAGCATTACGGGGTATAGGGACGCAAATCTGATGCAACGACCATTTGGTGATTTTTACATCATACAGAGCAACAAAAGTGGCTTGAGGTGGAAATTCAAAGCATCTCATTACCGAAAATCACCTATGTTAGATTTGTGGCCCACGTCGTTGCAGAAAGTACCTTAAATGAGCCTCCTCTTATTATGTCAACGGGAACCTTTGTCTCACCCTGTTGCTTATCGGGTAAGGAAAATGATACCACTTTTTACACTCTGTGTGATGTGAAAATCACCTAATTTTCGTTGCATGAGGTTTGCAGCCCCATGCCTAGTACTATTATTGAAATTTACTGAAGAGAAGTAAAATATTAAGTCATGAGTTCTTTGATGTTGATTTGTTAAAGAAGAAAACCTGCATGTTATTCCACTTGGCAAGAAAGTTGTGAAAGAGCAGGTACACAGGACCTAGAAGGATAATGGGTGCCCAGGACACGGATGGACAAAGAGTTTTGGTGCCTGTGTTGTCTGAGAGATATAGAGCTGTGGAGGGAGCAAAAATAGAATAATTTGTAATAAAACTGTTATGTGGTCCAGGAATGAAAATGAATAAGTATAAAAAAAAGTTTTAAGATAGTCTGAATCTACGTAGGTAGCTTCGGAGAGCGAGAAAAGTGGGGTATGGTATGTGATAAAAATTCAAAGGTAGGTGGCAAAGAAAGATGTTAATTTTGGTAGGCATGGAGTTCCTTGGAAATAGAGCGATTTTTATGGAAAATTTGTGGAAAGGGGCTTGGTTTTTGGAAATAACTGGTTACTAGTGAAGAAAATTCATAAATAAACTGTGGATGGGGAAACAGGAAAAATCACTGGTTAGATGACAAGTGTGTGTCAGTAGAGATGGACATAAGAAGAGGAGTGTATGGAGGTATATCTGCTTATTGCTTGTTTGAAGCTAAAGACAGTCTTCAAATGGCTAGCCGTTTATTTGGTGAGGAATATGGAAATTATTATTTAGACAAATGAATGATACATATAAGAAGATGGATGTAAAAGGTCTGAGGTTAATGACATTGAAGTCACAGGAGTATATGAGTATGCAAATGCTAGGTTTGGGGTCATAAAATATGCAGGCTACATTTGTATTCGTAGGAGGTTAAGAAGGGGAAATAAAAACTGTAAATGGTAGGATGAGGCCATAAGAGGTTTAGCGAAGGAATTGAGGGTTTTTATGGGTTCATTGGCATGTTAGAAGGAAACATAGTATAAAATACATATCTGTGATAGAACAGTCAAAATTTAACAGTCCCTGGCTACCCTAAACATCAGTAATGTTATTATTTTCTGAGAGAAAATGTAATTCTAAATTATATTACTTTTCTCTTAATCTGATGCAGGGAGCTTTATTTTATAATCGCAAAATTAGAAATTATGCTTTGAAGTAAAACAGAATTGTTAATTGTTTCTTTTCTCCCCGTCTGTGGTCTCCTCCGCCTTCGCTTCAGAATTACATGAAATAAGGTATTTCTTAAATTGGAGTCTGCGACACTAACTACAGGGGACAGGTATGTTCTAAATCATTCGTAAAATTCAGTCGAATAATACTATTAATCCATTAGGTGTCTTAGCTATGTGATTTAGCGAACAACATTTCCAATTGGTAAGTTACGAGATATTGCAAGAAAAACTGTACTAACCATGAAGTGACTACGTACTAGTGTTCTGGAAGCTTATGCACCTCTCTTGTGGCGACAATGACAAATGATATTTTAGTCTCATTTTTCCCATGGTATCATGTGAGACAAGCCTGCGGAATAACTTGCTGCCCTGCTAACCTTACATAACTTTCTGAAGTCTATTGAATATTATCTCCTTTGAGCATGAACTGCAGTTTATGCTTTAATCCATATTCGATTAATACAGTTTGCAAGTAGTGTTATGTACTACAATTTTATGTTGATTGTCATTTCTGGGCTCCCTTCCATACGTTATTTTCTGGTTTATGGTATTCTGTTGTTGCTTTTTACGATGCATGATATGTTGTTGGGATTATTAATCCTACGCTTCACTTCGAAGATATTCGCTATATATACAGTTGTTCGGTTCAGAAATATATGCCAGATGTTAACTATGAAGATTGAAAAAATTGTACGGTATTATACATACTGTTTTTATCATATATATGTACACTTAGGCTGATAAACGAATTGATATGCAAATTTCCTCAGCACGGAAAAAAAAAAACTTGGCATAGTAAGCGCCCAAATGGAGATATGTATGGCTGTAGGGAGGCCTCTTGTTTTATCCCCCTCACGCGCAGTTAGTTAGTGATTCCTTTTGCTGGCTGTTAGGAAAGTTGGTTTCAGTAGTACATTATGATCGCGATTAGAATTCAGCTCACGCCGCTCATATCCTCCCTACCGAGGTGGGAGATAATGTGGATTTGCCTTCATTATGTAAGCACAGCATTGCTGTTCTTGTCGTCGTTTTTCGCCGTTGCTCTTTGACTTGATATTTTAATTGTTTGCGAGAAATGTATGGGAAGTGAGCATTTTCATAGGTATAAAGATATTCTTTTTTTATATTTTGCTCAGGAAATAAATTATATATAGACATTGAAGTGAAAGTTCACATTCCGAAACTCTAACAGTAGATTCTCGAACAGTGACACGCAAATCACAACAAAACATTTGCAATTTTGACATTAATTTCGTAAAAAATGATGTTTGCTTATAAATTATTGAAAATGGTGTATATACTGTATAAACAACAGTAGCAAGATACACGACTTAGAAAATTTTAGCCCCGTACGCTGAGAGGATTTACTGACATGATGTCCGCACTTATCGTACATAGAGTTTCTCTTGTAAAAAGCTTTTAGCGTCAACGTCAGCGTAAAATGTTTCATAACACTGATACACCGTTTAAGGAGCTTGCGCGCTGTAGCGATCTCTGCACATTTACTTTGCCGAGGCAGTTTCCTTTAGCCCCAGAATGAGGGATTGTAGCATTTACGGTACCTTTGGAACTGTAGCTTTGAAGGTGCTAATGGAACCCTAGCTCTAAGGGTACCTGTAGACAAAACTAAAACAATAAACTGAAATTGTATTAATGATCCATGTTTTCCCGTATCTTTCTCTGCTTGACCCTGGAATCTTGAGCTGCCAACTTTTGCAAAGTGCTAAAGTACTGCAGATAAAAGTTAGTTCAGTTTCTTTTCCCCTAATGACGCTACATCTTGACGTTTCTCTCATCCATTTTATGGTTGATGCGTTTCAGTTGAAACTTCTGATAGCTGGTGACTAGCAGGGGCTTCCATCAATTACAATTTGCTGTAACGTCAGAAAAAAAGAAAAACAGACCTTAGTATGACAGAAAATTTTCTCTTCACTTCTGCTCGCTCAGACATTTTCTCAGTGAAGTTATATCAGACTAGTACCAAAAAACAATTAATTTATTCATTATTTAGTGCAGTAGAACCATATAGAATTGCCATTATAAGCATTTTGGAAGCGAGTCTGCTTATGTCAAGGTAAATTTCTCTCTTTGATACTTATGAAACCCGTCTTCATTTGATATGTGAAACAAAATTGTTTCCATTAGATTTCAGTTACCAAATACCCATGTGATCCTTATTTTTCTGACTGGTCTTTAGTATAAAGGCCACGCTTATTACCAAGCAGTGGTGGGAGGGACCGCTTCGGGACCAGAATAAAGTTTCCTGAATCCTCTTTATGTCTGAGGCAAGGCTGTCATTATCTAAAAGTGATATCATTAAGACTTCCATCCTTCTTTCTTTCTTTTTGTTACTGTGTGGTACTGTCTGGTAAGTCTTTCTTATTTAATGAAATCGGCCCGCTTTGTTTGGTTTTGTTTTTCTGTGTTATATTATTTATGTAAGTATATCTTTTATTTAAATTTTGGTATTTATTTTTCAGTTTTCATCTTCCCCATTCTGTTCCACTCAAGCTTATGGTAACTTTGTAACTAGGCTTTTACGCCTGTGCCATGTGAACCACTGCATATTTTGAATCACATTAATAAATTACAAGAATCGGTCCATTTTAAAAAGACTTTTTACTATCACCATTGCAAAAACCATCTTTGAATGATATTCTAACCCTTGTTCGGTAAAAGCATGCGTGGCAGCTGAAGAGAGAGAGAGAGAGAGAGAGAGAGAGAGAGAGAGAGAGAGAGAGAGAGAGTAATGTAGTGCTACAAAAAAGAAAATGCCCAAGAATCCTGACCGTCCGCAAATATACACTTTCATTCCCGATCTTTTTCAGCTAATAGTATTTATCACATTGTGTGTGTGTGTGTGTGTTTCCGACAATGTCAAGACCTTTGCAAAGGATAATCGGCTTACTGTGTTCAGGAAAATAATATTATATACGACAATAATTGCTTATTTTCGCAAAAGACAAATTTTAAAAATTATATCGTAATGTCTGAACTTGCACTCTGGTCTCAGTTTCCGCATATTTTACCAATATCACAATATGAATACATTTAAAAGTTTATAAGCTGAAAGACTGAAATGAATCCCTCAACACCAAGCAGAAATAAAAGAAATGATTACCATAATTGTGTTATTACATTCCTCTTGTCGCTAAATGCAAAGGCATACTATGTAAGTGAATTAATATATATGCAGGGAAGTAAAAGCATGCGCGCGTGCTTGAAGTAAAAGTATGCTGACAGAGTATACTCTGCCATATTTCTGTTCAGCTGTCTGTATCTTTTCGTTTTATTAGTGTGTGTGTATATGCATGTATGTAATATATATATATATATATATATATATATATATATATATATATATATATATATATATATATATATATATATATATATATATATATATATATAATATATATATAATAATATATATACATATACATGCATATATATATGTATAAATATTATAAATATATATATGTATATATATATTTTCACGTAATTAGAAAAAATCGTCCATCCAGTCCGTTAGCTAGGAAATCAAATTTAATGGCAGCTGGAGGAGACGCCACTAGGGCGGGGGGGATAAATGTAGACGTCCTAACCCAACCCCATATCGTATGATTTTGGGGGACAGAAAGCTGTTAGGGAAGAAGGACCAGTCAGGGCAGTAATTGGGCTCCTGTGCTGACCCTGTTAGTCTTAACTATAAGACCTATTTCTCTTCGACCTTTGTTCTGGTTGTTATTGCTCCTTCCAGATCTACCGATGTCTTGTGCCCATCTGTAGAAATCGAATTGGAAGCCCCGGTGACCTCTCTCGTCACTCCGCGGTCAGACCTCCACAACGCTAAGCTGGTGCTATCCTCCCTCGTACACTGGCCACTTGTCGGGACTTCTGCGGCCGGAATTCATCTTTTGCAAGCAAGCTCCATGCACAGATGCAATAAGGTATGTCGTGAAGTTGCAAGTAACACCGATGCTCTTTTCCCTCACATGAATTTCTCACCATTTTCATTCCAACTTTCCATTCTCTCAAAACAAATCCCCTTTGTTTCCCACAGCCTAGCATGCACCTTTGCCCTCATGACTTGTTCCAAGCTTAAATTAAGTTTGCTTTGTGATAATAATTAGAGCATTCCCACCATAGTGTTACCATGTGCTACTTAACTCTAATTGGTAATTTCCTCCATCATGAATAAGTAATTTCATGTGTGAGAAAGCCCATGTATCTGAAAGCTAACTTGGATTTCTTTTCCAGAATCCTGTTGTCTGGCTCTTTGAGTTTTCTACCCCTGCCCTTGTGAACCAAAGTGCCTTAGACGTTTAACTACCATCTTGCTACATGCAAGACTCTTCTGACCACCAACTGTCCAGGGACACACGACCCCCTCCCCCCACCGTCTGCGTTCACGTTGTGCTAAAATCACCAGTAATATTTATTTAGCAGCCAGTCTCAAAAGCAGTGGTTTTCATTTGCGTGTTCAACTCTTTCAGGGCTGTAGCCCTTCTCAGATTTATTTATTTGCTACGTAAAAGTCTTGCTTTTATTGCACATTGCATTTGCCTTGTTTGCTGCTCAGTCACCATTTCATATTAATATTCTGATTGCTCAGCTTGTCAATAAACTCAATTTAAAGTTACCTGACTAGTTTGAAGGGCGACCTTCCCATTCCCTGTTAAATAGATGTAACATCAAGGTAAGTCATCTTAGTAATTACATTTATTGTTTACGTTCTGATCTCTAGGTGTTGGCTCCTAAGGAAAATTACATTCAAAATCCAATTTAACTTTTCCAACCGGACTCGGAACGTAACAATATGTGTATATATTAGATATATATACTTTTCGCCAAAACTGAGCTTGTCACCAATATGCTTTTATTACACCGCTTATGTTATGCAAGCAAACATTTCGTCTCAACAGTTTGCACCTTTTTTCTTTCATTTGCATTCAACTTGTGCATTTTAATTCCAAAAAGGAGAGTTGACTCAAATATTTCATCATGTATCTAAACCTTGGCTTCCATTGTCAACTTGACCCTCTTTGACCTCTTTTTCACCCGCTCTCTACCTTTCTTGCTTCCTTCATTCTGTGAATCCCTTCTTATTTCATCCTATCATTATCCATTTTTTTTTTACTCCCAAAATACTATGAGAATCAAGCGATTCCATTCTACCACGCTCAGTGGTTATATTCATTGCCCAGTCTTTTTGGTTTCGACTTACCCTCATAACTTTACTAAATTTAATATTAACTCTAAACTTTGTCCTCTTGCTAACATATCCAAACTCTTTTATTAGTTTTTGCAGCTTCTCTTCACTATCCCCAATGAGCACTTTATCATTTACAAACACCAACAATTTCACACGACACTCACAACTCACTTTCTTATACCAAACATTTCACCTACATCTGCTTTCCTTTCTCTGGCTTCTCGGGTCACGTTTTCCTGAGGTCAGATGTGTTCAAGCAATCTTTTCGTAAAAAGCAAATGGCAGGAAATTTTGTCACCTTTCCATTCAAATAAAAACTATAACAATGATATGAAAAAAAGCGGAGGAAAAGCCAGCCCTCGTATCAAGAACAACCTCTCTCGCGTACAAACACTTCTCACTCGAAAAGGAAGAAAAACAACTCACAAAACAGGAAGAGAAAGACACGGGGAGAGAGCTGCATAAATAGATGAGAAAAGAAGATGAGAAACCAGTGACTCATATGACGAAGATGCGTCTTTTTTCCAAGGATGAAAACAAGTACAATTCGAGAAAGGCGTCAACAAGGAAATGGTTCGTTTGATCACACTGTCCAGACCACTCCGTTGTTTATCTTAAAAGGAAAATTTTAGAGTAATTAGCTTGTTTTCTTACCAGATAACCAAACCAAAAGTATGTTTTCGTATATAGAATGTCTTATCATTTTAGCTTGACTCACTGTATGTGGGATTTAGCTAAAGATCAGGGAACATTGTAAAGTATCAACGATATTGACATCTCCGGTATATCCACAAAACATGACAGTCATCGTACTAATTTCATTTCCAGTGGATTCCGTTTACTCAGATTTGCCGAAACCTGTAATTCAAAATATTGGACTCAATTATTCGAACAAGGGTAACACTTTCGTGAATTTTGATTAACCGCATAGGTCAAAATCAAGGCAAAACAAACCTCTAATTCAGTGGTTCTCAAATTACCACGCCCCTCAATGGTATTCCCTCCACGCCCAACCTCCCAGATTGGGAAAATAAAATAAAAAAAAAGGGAAGAAAGGGTTTCGAGGACATGGAGGAGAAAAATAATTACAAAATAATGGTAAGCCCTAGCAGTCTAAATAGGGTAGACTAAAAATTAACGTTAAGGCGATACTTTTTTTTTAACTGGATATTACCCTCTTGTCAATTGATATAATTCTGACATTTAAATTTTCCTATGCTTCGCGCCTCCCTAGAAATTTTGTGACGCCCTGGGAGCAATCAGGTTGAGAACCACTGCTCTAATTGATACATTCGTGTCAATCCACCGTAGTCGGGGAAATCAACATTCTTGTGAATGAAAACCCCACTAATAAAACGGAAGATTTCCAAAAAGATCAAAGCATATAAACGACATCCATTCCTGAAGATACATAAAAACGAGGAAGAGGTACCAACGAGTTTGGAGAAAAAAATCTAAACTAAACAAACGGCAAGAAACAATACTACGATTCAAAAGAATCCTTTTGGCTGTGCCACTGTGATCCCACGCACTCTGAAGTAGGGAGAGTAGAGAGAGAGAGAGAGAGAGAGAGAGAGAGAGAGAGAGAGAGAGAGAGAGAGAGAGAGACGTGATCACTTGGGGTCACTAGGATGGGACCGGAGGGGGCTAAGATGGAAGCATGGTGTGTGGCTGACTGTCAACTTTCCATACTAGTGTTGCATAAGAATTGCCATCTCTCTCTCTCTCTCTCTCTCTCTCTCTCTCTCATATATATATATATATATATATATATATATATATATATATATATATATATATATATATATATATATATATGTATTACATCTCCATCATTTGTATTTCTAGGACAAATATGTTCCTTTCTCGGTATACTTAATGCTATACCCTTGTAATTCATAAAGTCACCTATATCAACATTACCCACAGACAAAGGAGCAATTAATCCTCTTACCCATTTGTTTGGAATCTCTCTCTATCTCTTTCTCTTTTCATATAATAATTATATATATATATATATATATATATATATATATATATATATATATATATATATATATATATATATACTATATATATATATATATATATATATATATATACATGAAATTTTATCACACCGTGATATATATACAATCATGAAGTTACAAATGTTTAATATCAATTCACGCTACTTCAGGAATATCCTCGATGGGGAATTATCAACGAAGGGGAATTTTTTTAAGTAATAATGGATCGGTACCGCTTAATGGTTTGACCGTCGAATGGAGTTGTTGGAAGGTACTGTGTCGAGGGATCGAGACCCGGCGGTACCGATCCATTTATCACTTGAAAATTCGACTCAGAAATTAAGATAGTGGCAAAAAACCGATCGAGAAACGACATTTTGTACTTTAAGTTAAGTATATTAGTTTTACCAGACCACTGAGCTGATTAACAGCTCTCTAGGGCTGGCGAATATATATTATTTTACGGCTAAGAACCAATTGGTTAACAAAGGGGAAGGGACCTACAACTTATTGTCTGCAATCGAACCACATTATGGCGAAAGTTTCTATCACAGAGGCAATAAATTCCTCTAACTCTTCATCAGACCGGCAAAGGAGTTGAACTCCGGCCCATCGAATGACGGTCTGAAGATCAACTGACTCGGCAACAAAGGGCTTGAGAAAGAGTACTGTTGACCAGACAAGGGAAGGGGTGTGTAGATCAGATATTTAATATTTGTACCAGAAATACAACCGATAGAGATGCAAAGTGCTCCAGATGTAGGATGTAAAAGGCAACCAGTAGAGAGATTTAAGAGTTTCCAAAAGAAATTCAAATTGTAGGTTAGCATATGCCGACTAAAGGGTTCAGTGTAAAAGTGGGTGTATGACAATAAGCGTTTATATCTATTTGTGAGAAACTAGGGAAAGCAATTTTTCCAGGTACAATGTTCTGGAATAATAAAACATGTCCACAGTGGAGTTTGATATAACTTATAATTGCTTAAGATACAATCATGTTAGTAAGTTATGGCAAAAAATTGTAAAACTAGTGGATAAAGCTGTAAGTGTGTTAGAAGAAAAAGCTGAATGTTAATCCGAGAAATAAGGTTAGAATTGTAATTTGATCTACAAGAGGGAGCAATGAATTTTACAAGGACACTGGAAGGACTGAAGCTGGCGATTTGTAAATGTATTTGTTAAGAGAGGAGGCTAATTAGAGAAGAGTTGGAAGAGAACAGTGTCTTTGAAAACTGTCTTTCATGGATGTGAAGTGTGGAAGCTAAACGCGATTGAACGAAAAAAGTTGTACCTGATGAGATGGACTATTTTCCAAGTATATGTTACATAAACACATGAAAGAGGTGAGAAATCTGGAGACACGTGAACAATATACATAGATGGATAGGTAGAACAAGGTTCAACACAATTGAAGGCTCAATCGCAAACCATAAGGAAACAAATAGTAGTCATAACAAATTAAACTAACATAAAAAACAGAGAAGCAAATCAAATAAACTAAAGCAATAATGCATATCTCTTTTAGTTAAAATTAAAGCCTCTCTCAAACTTATGAGCATCTGCAGCAACCATACCCAGGTAGACCATTTAAAAACTTTTACAGTATTTGGATGACACTCCTACTATTAGGCAATGTGTCAACAGGCCACCCAGTATCATTTGTGTTAGTTCCTGGTTGCATTAAATTATCCTAAAGTCACTAAAAGACTTCCCTGTAGAAGCAGACTCTATGGGAGTATTCAAACAAGATATTCTTCGACAGTGTATAAATGACCATTAACGTTGCTGGGAAAAGGAATAGGTTAGGTTAGAAGACGAGATTCTGCTTCAGCTGAAGTACAGTACTTTGAGAATGCGTTACAGGACAATACAAAGGCAAAAGAGGATGCTGTAGCGCCACTGGAATCAAAGATTTGCAGAGGTTAGCTATGGAGCAGAGTGAGCTGTTCTAAGGAGATGGTTGGTTTAGATTAACCCGGCTTCATGACAGCAAAGGCCTTTACCATAAGGCGACTGGTAAGGGTGGTAAGGTATTGAAGCACAAGGCTTGATGTTGACCCCTGAATTCTGCATACCCAACAAAGACGGAGATAAAGGCAGCCTACTGAATTTCCTCTATTGAAGAGAGTTCATAGATTTTAAAAATTTATCTTTGTAATAATTTGAAAGACGTAAACATGAAGGCAAAATGAGATTAGGAGTAGGCTTAGTATACCCTCCCTGTAGCCTCAATAGCCTGAAAACAAGCGGAGCCTCGCCGGAAAAACAAAAGTTTTTAACACCATACCGCGGTGGCACGGAACAAAAACCATAAAATTATAAGGATTACCACCATGAACTCTGTGTAAATTGCAATAGGCAGAATCTAACAAACCAAAAGGAAAATAGGGTACACAAATATGAAATAAGAACTAGGCTGATGTCAGAATGTTGTAAAGTACAGGCGCAAAAAACAGAGAAGTACACTATTCTTACTGTCACAGAGATTACATAAACGTTATATTTTTTTGTAAGTTCACTTCATCTTAATTAGTCTAATCTTAAATATTTACGAGTTTTCACTTGCCTCGCAGTGTATGTTCTTATCACATAAAATACTCATCTTGTAAAACGCTTACAAAGTGATATGGCCGCTGCTCTACTTGAAAAAATACCTCTGAAAAACTGTCATGGTGTTTGAAGTTAGCTCAATTCAATATTTGTCTGTCTTATTTTCTCTCCTTTTTTCTATAATTCAGTCACTGCCCTTTCAGCACACAGAGTAACATTCGTTTTCCGTCACGTAAATGAACTAACAGTCATAGAAATGTTTGCCTTGTCCGGAAGAGATAAACCTTTCAGCACAGTTTTCTCGGTTCGAGTTGATACAGCCTTGACCTGTTAAATATTTCTAGAAAAAAAAATTTTCATATCAGAGAGAGAGAGAGTAATTTGTGGGGAGATGTTGATCAAAGACGACTATTTTTTTTTTTTTTTTTTTTTTATCAAACAATTGAACCACAAAAAGCACATTACTCCCTTACTCTTGGAACAAGCTTCACACCCAAAAAGAACATAACTGACCGTTTATGGCAACAGGTAAGGTCAAAGGAATGAAGTACAAGAAGCAAGAAAAAAAAGGAGCAAGTGAGACCGAGACGAAAAAGTGTTGCCAAGGGAAGTCAAATGCATGTGTAATTAGTAAAGGAAAATTAAAGAGGTAGAAAAATGTGGCGACTTGAAATTAACAATTATGAAACAAAGGAGGGAAAGCATACATTAAACAAAAAATGCGTGCTGTATAACCACAAAAAATTTGGAGAGAGAGAGAGAGAGAAACTTTCGTTAGAGTACTAAACGGGAGAATTCAAATATTTTTTCGGATGCTACCATCAAATCCGTTAGGTTTTGAACATTGGCGTCACCTGTAATTTTTTTTTCATTTCAGTTCGGATTTCTAAAGAAATCGTCAACATTCCATTCATTATTTGGAACATGCCAGAGTTTTTCGAATGAAATGTTACAGATGGAAAAAAAATGAACTGCATAAGTTATGTGGTAAAACGTGATTTGGGTAAACTATACTTAAACAACACATCAAAATTCATCTAATTTCGAACTCCTATGTGCAACCTTCCATGGATAGGATGAGATATGTTGTTATGAAGGCTAAACTCCGAGGAGAGACCTGGACGAGCGCTTCAAATAGGGAATAACGATGTAGTTTTTCCTCAAGTTTTACCAGCGTTTACTTCTTCCCTTTTTTGTATAGATGGACAATATCATAAATAAACAAACCTGAGAAATCATCAAAATAAGAAAATACTAGTTCCATGACGATGTGTTTGAATGAATTTTTTTTTTATGTTTTATTCAAACTGAAACTCGAGGTATTGGCCAGATTATTTATAGGACTGCTTCAGGAAATTTTTTTAAATGCAAAAAAGAAAAAAATCGTATGTTCTGTTTTGCGAAAAACAAATGCAAAATGAATATTCCAATTCCAATCATATATTCGCTAGTCCTGCAGTTTCCTAGTTTTCATTCAACTATTCTCATTCAAGACTCAATAATTCATAATTCTCCAGTTACACGTGTTACAATGTCAAGACTTCTTGCCCTGGAAATAAGCGTCACAATTTTTATTTACAGCAAATTACAATCAGATGTTGCACATAAATAAAGAACAGGCCACCATTCACATCAGCGCAATTACCACCTGTAAGTTCACCCAGGTTTGAAGCTGATAATCATGTTGATAGGAAAGACGGCAAGAAGAGGCTTGTGACTGTTATTATGGCGGAATCAAATCGCACGTCGTATTGTTGCTGAAGCACAAGGTTATTCTGACAATGGTGATACAAGAATCCCGCAAATGTGTATGTTATTAAACCACCGTGGCGTGAGTTTTACTTTGAGAAAACGAGAAGAGACGATCCCCGAATAAGACTAAGTATAAACTCGGAATGGAGAATCCAAGTCAGAGTCAAAAAGCAAAATACCTAATATGTTAATGGCAACTAAGATAAACAGTAGGTTAAATTGGTTTTATTGTCAGCGTCTGACCGAGAAAATTAGCCAATTCATGTGTGCCTTGTATTGTGTATCATGTTAAAGCGCAAGACTATAGCTTTCAACTCTGTTCCTCTTAATTTTTCTGAGTTTGATAATGAAATTGAGCTGTCCATCCAACTAACCCACTGCCTTTAAAATTATATAATAACGCAAACCTATATATTGGTTTGGATGGTATATTTCACATGTTTGGTTAGGATACAGACCTTAGTTAGAAAATTGTTTGTAACCAATTTCGTGTTTTACTTCCTCAAATCTGGCACTCACGCTTTCAGACCTCAACATCTCTAGGGAGCTGCAAAATTTTAGTCCAAACTATTAAAGGAAACTTTCCACTGAAAATTTACCACACAAATAAAGGAAACGCGAAACTACGCGAGAAAAAATTACTCTTCCAGTTCGGAAAACACCCACCGTACCATCTATTTTTTACCCGAAGTTAGTGACAGCGCTATGACAATGACAAAGAACATTCATTTATCCTTATATTTTTGCATATTTCAAGGGAAAAAGTAGTCACATTTCGCCACATAATACTTAAGGTTGTCATTACTGTCATTTTTATTTCCTTTCCCCTTTCTGTGACAAAACTCATTTTGAAATCTATTTAATGGTAAATATTATTGGTGTGCTCTTCATTTTGCTGGTACATAAAAAAAAAAATAAAAATGAAATAAAAGACAGTAGGAAAGCAACTTCAAATAATAACATGGTTCACGAGAATTGAATATCCTTTTACAATCCACTTTTAAAAATAAAGCGGATTTCTTCTAGTACATAAAACTATCTTTTGTTCATTTTTATCAGAACAAAACCTCAAAGGACTAGTTCCCATCTCTTTAATGAAACTCGCAATAAAAATGAAACAAAAAGATGAAAATCTTAAGCAGATACTGTGAAATGACATAAAGGTTTATAACGAGTAATATGTCGCTAACTGGTTCCACTTCAGTTATTTACGATATACATTGCCTTTCTTAGTTTGATATGAGAAAGCCGTGCCACCCTTAAATGAACACACGCATCTTAAAAATGTGGAATATTGAACATGACGTGCTTTGCAGCACATTTTTGCTGAATACGGGAAGAATTATATACTCATAATACAATGCCGTATAATATTGAACAGGAAAAGTCGGCGAAGAGAAGCTTAGTAATTTAGAGGTAAGAAAACAGTAAATAAGATTAACGGATCTACGAACTTGTAAATAAATAAATGCGTACGGACATATTGACACAACAACTACTTGGTAGATATCAAATTAAGTTCATGGTGCATATGCAGTTGCTTTTATAACGCTGTAATAGTGCGTTTTTTTCTATTTAGATGATATATAGCTTACCCATAGGACTTTTGATCTTCATTAACTTTACAAGGCGTAGATGTACGTTTAGACTGATAATGGAAAATATTATGGGGATTTTGTAAGTATAGCAATCGAAGTATTAACAGTTATAATCATGATTCCGTTGGTACTTAAAACGGTTTTGCTTAGTGAAAATGTCCGTTCCGTAGACTTTTTTTTTCAAATCATTGTGGATTGAGAAATCAATATAATAAAAATAAAATACTCAATACTCGCATAGCTGCTCGATAAAATCATTCCTAAACGCCCATAAAATATCTCTGGTTTTCACAACTAGGTATGGCAGCTAGCATTAGAATTAATAATTCATCAGAAGTATCATCCATTGAATTAGAATTACTATTCAATAAAAGAATTATCCATTTTGAAGCAGTTTCCTAGTAGCATATTTCCAAATGAAAGTAAACCTCGCTTTGGGAATATTAGTTTAGATTTTTTTCGTCGGGGGAAAGGTTTTTATCTTACAATTCCTTTCTGTTTAAAATCGTACAGTATGTTTTATTTCCTAGAAATCTCAACATATTTGGTAGAAATACTTTACTATGTAGCAATTTTGAGTAATTTTAAGGGTTGTCATGGTATCGTTATATGTTTTTACTGATTAATATAAACGTTATTCATAACCAAAGAAAACAAAACTGTTAAAAGTCAGAGATAAGTGAACTACTTCTGTGAAAAGGAAAACCCAACAGCATATATATGTATATATATACATATATATATATACATACATATATATGTATATATATATATATATATATATATATATATATATATATATATATATATATATATATATATATATATATATATATAAAATCCCACGTCAGAAGGTGAGGGAAAACCGGGACTTTGAACAAGTACTTTCGTAGTTTATTCTACATTTTCAAGTTCACACTGAATACAAAGGAAGTTGACCCCTTAGTTGCTGATGTCGTAAAAAGTTTCATTTCTAAAATAACAACTGTACTAAAGGAATTCGGTTCAATAAAAGAGAAAGTGTCAACGATTGGCTCATCCTTACCTGACATGTACCGATTAATCAAAACCCATAAAAGAGATTTTCCTATTCGGCCCATTATCAGTTCAACCGTTCTATTAGTTATAAACTTTCTAAAGATCTGGTTAAATTACCATCACCTATCCTGGGTACTATTTCAAATTCTCATTTACAAAACTCATTTGATTTCTGTGATAGACTTTCCCATATTGAATTATGCAGTACTAACACATTAACTAGTTTTGATGTGACATCTTTATTTACTAAAGTTCCTATTGATGACTTACTGCAATATTTATCACCACATTTGGACTTGTATAATCTAGAATTACCTACCAATGTTATTATTAATTTGATATCCCTTTGCATAAAAAAATTGTAAATTCACTTTCAATGGTAATTTTTATGAACAAATATTTGGTATGGCTATGGGAAACCCTCTTTTGCCACTTTTGTCTAATATTTACATGGAATTCTTTGGCTCCAGACTTACTCGAAGAAATCTATTCTGTAAGTTGTTTTGGGTTAGATATATAGAGGATTGTTTTTCTATAGTAAAAGAAAATGTAAATATTCCTGATTTCTTGCAAACAATTAATAGTCTTGTACCATCCATCAAATTCACAGTAGAATATTAAGAAAATAATTGTATGCCATTTTTGGATGCCTAGTTATTAGAAATAACACGAATTTTTGTTATATAGGAAATCCACGAATAATTTGTCATATATTCATTATTACTCTTAACCATGATAAACAAATTAAGGTGTCAACATTTTCCAGTATGTATCTTAGAGCTCTTAGAATCTGTAGTCCAGGATTTATGGAAGAGTTTAAAATTATTAATGAAATAGGAGAGTCATTATGTTACCCTCCATATTTTTTAGAACTTTGTAAAA
Organism: Macrobrachium rosenbergii; assembly: GCF_040412425.1. Lineage (NCBI taxonomy): Eukaryota > Metazoa > Arthropoda > Malacostraca > Decapoda > Palaemonidae > Macrobrachium > Macrobrachium rosenbergii. The sequence goes on along the minus strand of NC_089742.1, from coordinate 64,460,803 downwards.
ATAAAGCAAAAAAGACATATTACAATCCAACCAGTGTTAACAACGAACTTAAGAATATTCTCTTTTTACCATTTCATCTTAATTTCATTCTTGCAGTACCCATTTTAAAAACCATTCATATTAACTTAGTATTTAAATATAACAATACTTTGAGAAATAAACTAATTAAGAATAGGCCGCCCAATTCAAACAGTATTGTATACAGTATTCCATGCAAAGAGTGTAATAAGATTTATATTGGTCAAGCATCAAAAGGACTAAAGCAAGAAGCTCCCAACACAAATATGCCAGTTCAAGAGGCTTATCAAATAATGGCATTGCGGATCATTGGCTGAGGACAGGCCATACGATGAACTGGGATAAGTCAGCGATAATCTGCAAGGTCAACGACCATCGGAAAAGGAATTTGCTAGAGACTGTGTTTATTGAAGCTACTTCCACCAGGAATGTTAATCCCCACCCTGGATTATCCCTTGATCCTTTGACCCTGTCCTTTTTGTTTAAGGAACATGCTGCCCAGATTAACAAACTGTAACTCCCCCTTTTGCCCCAACTTTGTATTCGCGTGAACTTGAAATGTAGAGTAAACTACGAAAATACTTGTTCAAAGTCCCGTTTTCGCTCACCTTCTGACATGGGTGTTATAATATTTTCAAGCACACGTCCCTTCGTGCTGCACTGGAGATATATACAGTATATATATATATATATATATATATATATATATATATATATATATATGTGTGTGTGTGTGTGTGTGTGTGTGTGTGTGTGTGTGTTTGTATAACATAAAAAATACAAATAAATACATGCAGTTAAACAGTACACATATATTGTCATTGAATGTGCATGCTTTTTGTGCTTTTTTCTCATCATATGTGACTTTGATCATGTTTATCTAATATTAATATCTTTACTTGTCAATTATATTTTTCCCGGTCATTGAACAGATCTGGAGATACATCTTCTGTACACTGCACGTCCAGTGTACTTTCTTATTATTTTCATAAAAATGCAACTATAAAGCGAAAATTTTCGCTCTCATGCCGCACTATCTCAGTAAATTCTCCATTTGTACTTTAGTTGGTTTAAGGATGTGCAATAGCCCTTGCGTCTAAGTAAAGGTTCCCTTTAACATTTATTTCTTGTACTAAAGATTTGCGGAAACACGATTTTCAAGAAAAATGCTCTTCTGCGCCGGAAGCTCCACAGGATTTGTAGTGAGCTTAAAAAAAGAGCCGCCGACACTGCGGGAGGATTCTTCGGTAGCGGTGAAGAAAGTGTAGAAGAGAGAGAGAGAGAGAGAAAGAGAGAGGAGGTTATAAGATGTTCTTACGTAAATACCAGACATAATGACAAATGTCTTACTTCAGTCATCAGGAAAAGTTTTGGATATTATTCAAGATATATATATATATATATATATATATATATATATATATATATATATATATATATATATATATATATATATATATATATATATATATATATATACATGATGAAAAATTTGATAATGTGGCATATGAAAGCATTCATTAAATTTACCCATTAGGGTATACATTAATTATTATATTAATATTTAGTAGTTTTGGGAATCTTGTTCATGTCATTGATTAGATAACCAAATTTTACCATTACTTCGTTACTTAGTAATACTTTCATCACTCCCCGGTTTAATTATTAGTATACTGTTGCCATTAACAACACTAATAATAATTTTGGTAACCAGCTGTTCCAAAAAAGATTTGTGGAATTCATCAAGTTCCCCTAGACAGTAAAGTTAAAGGATTTATTG
>NC_089742.1:64389005-64454005 GCF_040412425.1 Macrobrachium rosenbergii | reverse complement strand
TATCACAAACACCTTATGTTTTACTTATTAGTTTTCAGTAAATGTAAACTATTGTTTTCAGTAAATGTAAACTATTGTCTGCCCGTCCGCACTTTTTCTGTCCTCCCCCAGATCTTAAAAACTGCTGAGGCTGGAGGGCTGCAAATTGGTTTGATGATCTTCCACCCTCTGATCATCAAGCATACCAGATTGCAGCCCTCTAGCCTCAGTGGTTTTTATTTTAGTTAAGGTTAAATTTAGCCATAATCGTGCTTCTGGCAACGATATAGGATGTGCTACCACCGGGCCGTGGTTAAAGTTTCATGGGCCGCGGCTCATTCAGCATTATACCGAGACCTTCGAAAGATAGATATACAGTATTTTCGGTGGCCTTGATTATGCGCTGTACAGAGAACTCGATTGCGCCGAAGAAACTTCGGCGCATTTTTTACGTTTCTCATAAATCCACTTTGTCAGCTTGTTGCATTTGTTAAGATGACTAAATTATCAGGTGCTTCATTGGTAGGATTTTAAGTAATAAATTCTCATCCACTTTACCTATGAATGTTAGATACGCAGTTGTTGCAGTTTGATGACAACGCTATCAATGTGCTTTATGTAGCAAATTATCAGAGGATATAGAAGATAGGCTGAAAGATTTGGTATTTCATGTGCGGGTCATGCCTTTCTGTTTATAATACGTAGGTCTAGCATGTTCATAGTTCGTAACATCATAAATTTTACTATTTTTTATATCAATTACTATTCCTATTTTGTAAATCATCATCGCTATCAGTTTTTTATTACTGCCATGTCTTTGGTTGTAGATATTGACTTTATTATTGTTAATATCGCCTTGTAGCGTTGTTTAGTTAGAACAGAGAATAAACTTTTTCCAGAAGCAAGTAAACGGTGGATGCCGCAAGGATTAAAGTCAGCGTCTGTCCCCCGCTCGGTTTTCCCCAAGGCTGAGAGAGAGAGAGAGAGAGAGAGAGAGAGAGAGAGAGAGAGAGAGAGAGTGGAGGCCTGGAGAGGCCTTTCGGCCGGATTTGCTATGGGCTTGAATGGTGTCGTTGGAACAGGAAAGGACTCTGAAAGGAAGGGAAAGATGGCCGGAAAAAGGAATTGGGCTGTAGGAAAAGGAGGAGTGAATGGAAATGAAAAAAGAAAATGGTTTTCGATGAAGAGAGAATGCTCAGAAAAAAGGCGAATTTGCTATCGTTGAATCAATGGAGAAAATTATGCCAGCGATAAAGAGGAAGGTTTGGCCCAGAAAGATAAAATCATATGGATGAACCTTAACGTGAAATATTTAAGAGTCTCTGGATTTCATCAGAAGGAATATATGACAGCTATGCCCGAGTCTGCGAGAGAACTCTCATATTTTAAAAACATGTTTTTTTCTGTTTAAGAATGAATTGTAATTTCCATAAACCCCTTGCAGTTAAAGAGGTCTCTCTCTCTCTCTCTCTCTCTCTCTCTCTCTCTCTCTCTCTCTCTCTCTCTCTCTCTCTCTCATATATATGAAAAGGAAAAATGAGTGTCAGAAAATATGTCCTATTAATTTCCTTAGTAGTTGTTAGATCTGCCTCTCAATGACCGTTAGGCCGAGCCTGGGGAAGACAAGAGATAAAGAAGTTGGCAGAAGTAATTTAGTCACTTCCATTGTTCCACCTCTCTAAGTGTGAGATGAAGAGGCCTTCTTAGCCCTCTGTGATGCTGTGGAAGGGGCCGTTGTTTAGTTAAATACCTTTCAAAAGCTCCCTTATTATACCCAAGTACTGAAACGAGAGAGTGTAACAATATAATGTAGGAAAGTTTGTAATCTTCAAGCGTGAGCACATCACTTTAATTGTAAATTCATACATATTATATGGAAACGCATATGAGGAGCCGGAACCCAATGAACAAAAAAACTGATTTTCAAAGTTATTCAAACTGTAAATTGGAATTAATAAAACAGAAAATGGGTCTGTGATAGCCGTTTTCTAAAAAAAACATGCGATACATCTGTTGTTGATGGCCTTAAAACCTCAAGCCATGGCGAAGCAATGAGTTTAACGCAGATGTTGTAATTGCTAACTTATTATTGAAGAATTAGAGTAACAGCAAAATTAGTATTATTATTCATAGAAATCAAAGATACAATAGCACACATCCTATAAAGTAATTTACCGCAGACAAGAAGAGAAGCTTATTGAGAACACCGTACGTTAGGGAACTCTGGAAGTAAGTTAATGTCGTGCTAATTTTCATCCCGATGATGTTCTTCATACCTGGAAAGTTACTTGATACATGATGTTCTCCATACTTGGAACTGTAATTTATGAAGGCGAAATTTTCTTGTAGCCTTCATATAACCTGGCGTAATAGACGCAACACCTTTTGTACATTATGAAAAAAATGTCGTTTAGTAACATTGTATCGCACATTGGAGCAAAAAAGTAATTTTTAGAATTAAAGCTGGGAAATGAGGACAGCTAAGTCTGACACATGCTTGTGATTTCGAATTTCAAAAAGTGTTGAAAGGGGATGTCTAGGCATGACTTCAGGTATGATTATTGCGTACAAGCGAATGGTGACAAATTCGGTCACCAGAATTAGAGTTAACAGAAAACCCTCCATTGACAGTTGAAGGGACTACGCTCGAAATATGAATGTAAGCAAGAATTTTACGTAAGATATTTATGTAAAAATGGGCAGTTTTTTCAAAAGCAAACAAAAAATGCGCCGAAATTTCCCCAGCGCAATCGAGTTTTCTGTACAGCGTATAATCAAGGCCACCGAAAATAGATGTCTTTCAGTTTTCTCGGTATAATGCTGTATGAGCTGCCGTCCCATGAAACTGTAACCACTGTCCAGTGGTGGCCTATCTTATATCGTTGCCAGAAGCACAGTTATGGCTAAATTTAACCTTACATAAAATCAAAACTACCGAGGCTAGAGGGCTGCAATTTGGTATGTTTTGATGATTGGAGGGTGGATGATCAACATACCAATTTGTAGCCCTCTAACCTCAGTAGTTTTTAAGATCTGGAGGCGGAGGGAAAAAGGGCGGACGGACAGACAAAGCCGGCACAAAAGTTTTCTTTTACAGAAAACTAAAGGGGTTAGACTTGGAAAATAAATCTAAAAATTTAATGTGTGAAAATAATATAGGAACAGAATTCAGAATTGAAAGTATAAACTTCTGTTATAGTTTGACAGCATACGTGTTGAGAGGGATATGATTGGCAGTATTTACTGGTTTAATTTACATTTAATTTTCCGTGATCTTACCGAGCATTTTTGATAAGTAAAGGGAATGTGGTAAACAATGTTAAATTAACCTGAACTGAGGTACTCTTTTATAAGTAATTCTTGCAGGAAAAAATTTTGGTTGCCTTGGGAATCAGATTCATGGAAAAACGTTTTGCTGTTAAACTCATTCTAAACATTTTTCTGGTTATCGTTGAGAATGGATGTGACAGTGTCTTACCTTGAATAAAGACAAATTCAAGGGAAGAGGAAAGAAGACTTGAAACGTTTATGAAACGGCTTTTCGGTCCAGAAAAGAAAACTGGAAATCACTTTTAAGCCTGAAAAAGGATCTTCGTAAAATATAGGTTTTTCCCGTCATCTCTGAAATCTTTTTTGCGATCGTATTGTCAAGGAATTTATGAGGCATCTCGCTCCACTGTAAAGTTCTTCTCAACCTCAACTTTCTGTCTCTATATACGAGAAGCATCAAGGGAAGATTCGGAGGATTTGCCCAGAGCTTAAATAGTGTTGCCTGAACAGGGAGCGGGATTATGAAAAGGAACAAAAGGCGCAGAGCGGAGGCGAGACTAAGAATGTGGAAAGACCGAGCTGAAGACTATGTCAGCGCTGAAGGAAACGGAGGGAAGCTCAGAAGCAGACTCTTTGAAAAAGCAAAGAATGGGGAAGGACGGTAAAGGAGAACGTAGTCTTTAAGTCAGAGAGAGAGAGAGAGAGAGAGAGAGAGAGAGAGAGAGAGAGAGAGAGAGAGAGAAAGGTTAAATAGTGGGAAAAAAGAATAAAAAATGGAGAGTTGGAGAAAATGCGAGTTCGGAAATAAAAAAAAAAAAACTTGAGAACAATGGTGAGGAAAGTAGTCTTGAATGGTCAATATATTTGCAAGAAAGAAAGAAAAGAATGGCGATACTGATGTAAAGAAAGGAGATATACGTTAAGGAATACTAGGATGAAATTTAAAATAATTAAGTTAATTTTTTGCACAGGGCTTAGAAATACACAAAAAGGGACTCGATAAGAAACCAAAGTAGATTAAGGAAAGGAGAAACTATTGAATATGTTGGCGGGAAGCAGAAGGGAAGGACCAAAGGAAACCGACCCAAAGAAGGGAAGGGATTGTCACTTGATAGGCAGGGGACAGTTTGAATACTAGCCAAAGATGAAGTGATTGTAGGGAAAATCTGATAGGAAGAAATGCAGTCAGAATAAAGATTCTGTATAATACAGCCAGACTGAATAAGGAAACGAAAAGGAGGAGAAACTGATAACTGTAGAAGAAAAACAGTAACACTGAAACCTAGCTGTTCTGTAAGATTAAAATCCTAGGCACGGAAGGACAGATATCTTGGGAAGAACTGTCTACATTTAATCTTAAAAAAGGGTCGAAGGGAGTATGCGGAAAGGCAAACCAAGTTTAGGTAATTCTGTAGAAAGTGGCAGAAAAGATGGAAATTCTTTTTATCTACAGCCAATCCAAACTTTCTCCATGGTTTTATTGTATTGTCAAAAAAATATACAATTTATCCTTTTGGCTTGACGACCACTGCACACTGACAGACTTTAAAACATAGATATAAATCCACGAACAATATATAACAATTTATTTGTACACAGATTCTTATATACCCTTTAAGATTTTATTATAATAAAATTTATACCTTTCTTAAAGACTGAAGGGTAAGACTTTCTAGTGATACTGGTATATTGTCGCGGATTTTCCACTTATAGTGAGTACTTCTAAATTTAGTTGGAAATTGAAAGGGCAAAAGATCTATTTAATTTCCTTCAACTATAATGGCATGGTAATGTATAAGGCAATATCCGCGCAGTGTAGACTCTTCAGTGAAAGCAAAATCATAACTCATGTGAAAAAGGATGTTTCGCCCCAAAAATATTGCCTCTCTTTGATTTTATTGTTTTAGTTTTAAACTGTAGCCAGTATCTTCTAGCTTTATGATCTGATAGATGGCTGTACCCCAAAGATGAACCATAATTAGCGCTCATGCACAAGAATGAGTCATAGATACAAGAAATTGGCTCTTACTTTTAACACTACACTTATGTATCATTTTCTCTCTCTCTCTCTCTCTCTCTCTCTCTCTCTCTCTCTCTCTCTCTCTCTCTCTCTCTCTCTCTCTCTCTCTGATAATTATGTAAGGTTTCCTTTTCATATTTCCACTCCCTGTGCCTATTGCCTCTCAGTGTCTTCATTCTTCCTTGTCAATAACAAAGCTGGTCACTTTCCTTGTTTTGTCTCACCGTCTCTTGCATTAAACATTTGCTGCAACAGAATCACCACATCTGGCATCATTAATAGTAAGGCACTCACCAGACGAAACACTGGCGAAAAAACCCTCTCTGCTTTCTGCAAAAATAATATAAGTTGCAAAACTTAGACAAAAAGCACCATTCAGAGAGTGCTTACATTTACCACGCCTCCAGGTGCACGTTATGTAATTAGGCTCTCAAGAAAGTTCCCCGTCACAAATGTCTCTTGCCCTTTGTTGTTAAAAGTAAAATTGTTATTTTGCATAATATCAAATATATATATATATATATATATATATATATATATATATATATATATATATATATATATATATATATATATATATATATATATGTAATACACATATACTGTATATATAATATATATGTGTGTGTTTGTGTATGTGTATATATATATATATATATATATATATATATATATATATATATATATATATATATATATATATATACACGTAGATGTATTGTGGTTACAGAAAAAGAAGCTATTTTATTAACTGAGGGTTACTTCATTCCGCTTCTCATGTAAATGAACAAATGTGCAGAAACCAATGGTGTGCAACCCGTGAAGTCAGCTCTAAGCTCCTGTGTGACAGATGATCCTATTGAAAAATTAACTTAGGAATGTTTTATAATAATGTTTGCCCTCATGTTTAGTTTACACCTCATTTTTTAAGACGTCAGTGTAATGTTATATCTTTTTCAGTACTTATTAATAACGAGCAGCTAGAAGAAAATATCCTTAAAGTCATCCGTAAGAACGGCGCCAAAATATTATAGATATGTATTACTGTTATATCTTGTTTTCAGGCCATGAATTCAATCATTAACGACGGTTTTAGCGTTATACATTTATTCGTTAAATTGATGGCTCCCGTGCCTTGATACAACCTGTTGGTGGCTTTTGTAATTGTTGTGAGAGAAAATAAAAAAATTTAAAATTACTCCATGAATAGCAAGACAATTGACAATAAATGTCTGGCCCACAATTCCTACAAAGTATCTTAAGATTTTTAAGTCATCGCCTCCACTCGAGTTCATCCTGACCAAAATTCCACCCAACCAGAAATATACCTCAGAAAGCTTCCCTCTTCAGGGTTTAGCCAGATCCAGCTTCGCTCTATTATAACGACGTTAAATGAGAAGTGAAGAATTTATATGTTTACGTTTATAGCTGAGTCGGAAATTAATGTCACTGCTTAAGTTTACACAAATGTCTTCTGAAAAGAACGATACTTGCCTGAGAAAGGTTGATGGTTTCTCTGCTTATTATGAAGTTGAAGGTAAATAACTCTTTGGGGAAGTTTTGCGGGAAATCTTCGTATTAGCTAACAGGAGTTACGGTCATATTTTTATATCGTTCGAAATTTGCCATAATCTTGTCGAGTTAAATCGTTTGTATATATTTTTAGAGGCCCTTTGCATCGCAGGGCGTTGGAGGCGATGATGATAATGTTACTGATGAAGGTGAAGGAACCTTTCTCGTGATACTTCGTCACACAAATAGAAATGCAGATCCTTTGCCGGTTAAAAAAAAATAATGTTAATTTTACCGAGATGTAGGCAATCTTTTTACCTATGGCACGAATAGCATTTGCCAAGTTGATGCTTCTCCAATACCTCTCCTTTGTGAAGCAAAGTGATATGTAACGCACCCCGTAAAATTGTTATAGTCAAGATGGGGGATAGGCCTACAAAACTTTCAAATGCTTGCGTGTATCCTCCAGTTTTTTCTCAGCGTTTATTATTTACAGACATTAAAAGGATATATGATTAATTTTTAATTTTTCCGAATGTGGAACTCCATTCTATCCGTCGTATTGTTTCTTGACGTAGTCACCACCAGTGTTACAAAGAATTTGTTCCTTTCACCACGCACTGGGTGATATGCAGTTTTATTTGCTTACGTTTCTTCTATTGATTTGCTTCATGATACTAATCTTTTAAGTTTGCCAATTTTGATGTAATTAGAGATGCGAAAATATTGTAAAATTTTTTATTTACTATGAAAGAACCAAATAAACCTTTTCGGCCTCAAGTTTGCAAACATTGTGTTTCTGTAATACTTCGAGACTGCAGGGGCACGTGCGCCTACCAGTAAATGAATTTCTGGTTGCATTTCATCAATGGATGGGATATTGAATGAAAATCCAATATGCAGAATATACATATATGAAAACCTGGCTTATGTATCATGTTTCCAAACACAGTTTATTGGAACGGTTTATTAAGCAATATATTTTATGAAGGCCAAAACAGTAACCTGTAATTGAAAAATTCTAGCAATTGCAATTCTCATAAAGTGAATTCTTTCGCTGATGGAGTTTTCGTGCTGAATGAAGCTTGTATGGAAATTAGGCCGGATTCCATAAGTGCTCGTGCAGTTGGTGAAGCTTCGCGAGATGTTCGTTAAATAATGTTGTTCCCATTGTGGCTTAGCATTATGGGGGCGGAGAGTAACTAATCGCCGGGAATGATGTTGCACGAATTAATCAGCGATTTGTAGCAACATTTCTCTCGGAATGCCTCTCATTAGTGGGATGAAAAGCTGGGATCAGTTTGTCATGTGTATGATCTGTTATGCGATAAATCATCTTTTGTAAAGGTAATTAAGAGCCAATAGAACAAGAATTTAAGCCTATGCACTGATTATTATTATTATTATTATTATTATTATTATTATATTATTATTATTATTATTATTATTATTATTGTGGTGAAGTTTTGTTTTATTTTTGTACCAGTATTGATGCCGTTCTTATGGCTATTACTAATGCCAGCGACTTTAGGAAGAATTTACGTTACGTCTCACGTTTGTTTATGTTGAAAGGGTATCTCAATAACGGGAGAACAGAATGTGGTGATCTTCCATGTGGTGAAACTTGGAAGAAATAATTATTCGGAGAAATCATTTCAAGAGCTGAAAAATTTTCCCATAAAAATCTTCTCATCTTTGATAAGTTCCTCAAAAAAATGAATAACTCAAAAAAATGAATAACTTATATGGCACATAATGAATATACCTGGCAAGCTTTTTTTAATTTCGGTCATCCATTTTTGAGATGCGCTTCTGAACCACGATTTCGAAAGTTTAAACGTTTCATAACATATCTGAGTTGTTTTAGAATTCGAAAGACTGCATGAAATAACTCCATCAACGAAGTCATGTTTTTTCTTTTGTTTTGCTAAGCATTGTACTGACTACATCATTACAGAATCCTCTACAGATATCTTTGAAGACTAGCCGCTACTACGTACTGTAACATTTGTCTTGCTATAGGATTTCATGTCAGGACCAATATTCAGATAACTGTGGAGACTCTTGACTAAAGGTTAGGGTTCCAGCGCGTTATTTTTATATATATATCGATGATCCAGTGTCTCTTGCTCATCTTGACACTGAAAGCCTGGAAATTTTAAATAGGAAATGAAATTAAGAAACTTAATTGACACCAAGAAAAGCCAATAATGCGTGTGTGACCGTGTATGAATATTATAACAAATAAAAATGTAATAAACTAATCTTTAAATAAGTAAACTCAAATGATAAGAGCTTATTCCAACTTCTACCTGCGTATCACGTGCAAACACTCCACTGTGCAATAAAATAAACTCCAGATACGAACAAAGGCATAACACAGTAACTCGCCTCCCTTTTGGAACCACAGTATGTTTTTAAAAGAGTTTAATGATGATCTCTCATTTCCCCCAGAAGCCTTCTTTGTACCTTCTTTCTTCTTGAGAAAATGTTTCTTCATGCACAAGGCTCAACATTTCCCAGTTATTTTATTTTTTATTTTGACAAACGAACTATTATGAATGAGGGGATTTAAATACTGTTGTGATTAACTTCAGAGTGCATTGATTACAGTGCAATCTTTAACGTTCCAGTGCTATAAAATCTTGGTAAAAGGTCGCTTTTAAAATACCCTTTACGACCAATAAATTAAGCATTTCCTTTCTGATTGACAGCGTGCGTAAAGGAGAAAACACATTACTCAGGGGTACGAGTTCAGACTTGAATAAATTAATATTTGTGCTGCCATGGTCTTCAATAACAATGAGGCTTTTCAAAACTTCAGAGCCTGGGTGTTCCACGATATATTTTACCTATTTCGAATATTTTTCAGCGACGGAGAATAGTTAGCTGTTAATGGTGTTCTTAGTGGTGATACGAGTATATTAATTATATTTAGTTTCCTACAAAATAACGCACAGGATTCATAACCTTTAGGCAAGAGTCTTCATAGTTATCTGAGTATTGATCGTGAACGTGAAATCCAATAACAGACAAATATTACAATACGCAGTAGCAGCTAATTTTCAAAGACATCTTTAGAGAATTCCGAAATGATGCAGTTAGTACAAAGTTTAGCCAAACAAAAGAAAAAACATGATTTCATTAATGGAATTATTCCATGCAGTCTCTCGAATTCTAAAACAACTCAGATATGTAAGCAGTTATGAAACGTTTAAACTTTCGAAAATTCACAGTCATGCACACGTGTTGTCGTTCAGTAGCGCATCTCAAAAATGGATGACCGAATTTGGAAAAAAGGTTTATTTGGTTCTTTCATAGAAAATAAAATATTTTACAATATTTTCGCATATCTAAGTACATCAGAATTGGCAAACTTGCAGTTAGTATCATGAAGCAAATCAATAGAAGAAACGTGTAAGCAAATGAAAAAAAAATTGCATATCACCCAGTGCGTGAAAGGAACAAATTTCTTTTGTAACACTGGTGGTGACTACGTCAAGAATAATACGACGGATAACAGAATGGGAGTTCCACATTCGGAAAATTAAAAAATTAATCATATATCCTTTAATGTCTGTAAATAATAAACGCTAAGAAAAACTGGAAGGGTACACGCAAGCATTTGAAAGGTTTGTAGGCCTATCCCCCATCTTGACCAACAATTTTACGGGGAGCGGTACATATCACTTTGCTTCACAAAGGAGAGGTTTAGAGAAACATCAACTTGGCAAATGCTATTCGTGCCACAAGTAAAAAGACTGCCTACATCTCGGTAAAATGATCACACTTTTTTTTTTTTACCGGCAAAGGATCTGCATTTCTATTTGTGTGACGAAGTATCATGAGAAAGGTTCCTTCACCTTCATCAGTAACATTATCATCATCGCCTCCAACGCCCTGCGATGCAAAGGGCCTCAAAAATATATACAAACGATTTAACCCGACAAGATTATGGCAAATTTCGAACGATATAAAATATGACCGTAACTCCTTTGCCACAATACGAAGATTTCCGGCAAAACTTCCCCAAAGAGTTATTTACCTTCAACTTCATAATAAGCAGAGAAACCATCAACCTTCTCAGGCAAGTATCGCCCTTTTCAGAAGACATTTGTGTAAACTTAAGCAGTGACATTAATTTCCGACTCCACGGCAACGTAAACATATAAATTCTCTCACTTCTCATTTAACGTCGTTATAATAGAGCGAAGCTGGATCTGGCTAAACCCTGGAAGAGGGAAGCTTTCGAGTTATATTTCAGGTTGGGTGGAATTCCCTTGGTCAGGATGAATCCGAGTGGAGGCGATGGCTTAAAAATCTTAGATACTTTTTAGGAATTGTGGCCAAATATTGATTGGCCAATTCTCTTGCTATCCATACAATACTTTAAATTTTTTATTATATTCCTCTCACAACAATTAAGCAAAAAGCCACCAAATAGGCTGGTATATCAAGGCAACGGGAGCCTATTAATTTAACGGATAATGTATAATGCTAAACCGTCGTTAAATGGATTGTGATCATCATGGCCTGAAAAGAAGATATAAATGCCATTAGACATCCATAGTATTTTGGCGCCCTTCTTAAGACTGCCTTTGTGATATTTTCTTCATGTGCTGAGATCTGGAATTGGTCTACGCTATTGTAGCTACTCATTATTATTTTGTATTGAAAACATTAATAAAAATGCTTCCTTTTCTGTAACCACTTTACATTTACACACACACACACATACACACATACGCAAACACATATACATATACACTATATATACATATATATATATATATATATATATATATATATATATATATATATATATATATATATATATATATATATATAGTATATATATATTTGATGTTATGCAAAATAACAATTTTAATTTTAACGACAAAGGGCAAGAGGCATTTGTGACGGGGAACTTTCTTGAGAGCCTAATCACATAACGTGCACCTGGAGGCGTGGTAAATATAAGCACTCTCTGAATGATGCTTTTTGCCTAAGTTTTGCAACTTATAATATTATTTTTGCAGAAAGAGGAAAGGGTGTTTTCGCCAGTGTTTCGTCTGGTGAGTGCCTTACTATTAATGATGCCAGATGTGGTGATTCTGTTGCAGCAAATGTTTAATGCAAGAGACGGTGAGACAAAAATAAGGAATGTGATCAGCTTTGTTATCGAGAGGGAAGAATGAAGGCACTGACATTATTGAAGGAATAGGCACAGGGAGTGAAAATATGAAAAGGAAACCTTACATAATTATCAAAAAGAGAGAGAGAGAGTTAACAATAATAAAGTGTAGTGTCAAAAGTAAGAGCCAATTTCTTATATATATGACTCATTCTTGTGCATGAGCGCTAATTATGGCTAATCTTTGAGGTACATCCATCTATCAAATCATAAAGCTAGAAGCTATTGGCCACTGTTTAAAACTAAAACAATAAAATCAAGGAGAGGCGATATTTTTTGGACGAGATAGCCTGTTTCACACGAGTTATGATTTAGCTTTCATGGAAGAGTCTACACTACGCGGATATTGCCTTATACATTACCATGCCATTGTAGTTGAAGGAAATTAAACAGATCTTTTCCCCCTGGCAATTTCCTACTAAATTTAGAAATACTCACTATAAGTGGAAAATCCGCGACAATATACCAGTATCACTAGAAACCTTTATTCTTCAGTCTTTATGAAAGGTCTACATTTTATTGTAAAATGTTATTAAAGGATATATAAGAAGTTGAGTACAAATAAATTGTCATATATTGTTCGTGGATTTATATCTACGTTTTAAAGTCTGTCAGTGTGCAGTGGTCGTCAAGCCAAAAGGATAAATTGTATATTTTTTTGACAAAACAACAATACCATGGAGAAACTCTGGATTGGCTGTAGATAAAATGAATTCCCATCTTGTCTGCCACTTTCTACAGAATTACCTAAAGCTGGTTTGCCTTTCATATACTCCCTTCGACCCTTTTTTAAGATTAAATGTAGACAGTTCTTCCCAAGATATCTGTCCTTCCGTGCCAAGGATTTTAATCCTACAGAACAAGTGAATTTCCAGATAGGTTGCAGTGTTCCTGTTTTTCTTCTACAGTTATCAGTGTTTCTCCTCCTTTTCGTTTCCTTATTCAGTCTGGCTGTATTATACAGTATCTTTATTCTGACTGCATTTCTACCTATCAGTTTTTCCCTACAATCACTTCATCTTTGGCTAGTACTTAAACTGTCCCCCGACTATCAAGTGACAATCCCATGCCTTTCCTGGGTCGGTTTCCTTTGGTCCTTCCCTTCTGCTTCCCGCCAACATATTCAATGGTTTCTCCTTTCCTTAATCTACTTTGGTTTCTTATCGAGTACCTTTTTGTGTATTTCTAAGCCCTGTACAAAAAATTAACTTAATTATTTTAAATTTCATCCTAGTATTCCATAACGTATATCTCCTTTCTTTACATCAGTATCGCCATTCTTTTCTTTCTTGCAAATATATTGACCATTCAAGACTACTTTCCTCACCATTGTTCTCAAGTTTTTTTTTTTATTTCCGAACTCGCATTTTCTCCAACTCTCCATTTTTTATTCTTTTTCCCCACTATTTAACGGCTTCCTATCTCTCTCTCTCTCTCTCTCTCTCTCTCTCTCTCTCTCTCTCTCTCTGACTTAAAGACTACGTTCTCCTTTACCGCCCTTCCCCATTCTTTGCTTTTTCAAAGAGTCTGCTTCTGAGCTTCCCTCCGTTTCCTTCAGCGCTGACAGTCTTCAGCTCTTCAGGTCTTTCCACATTCTTAGTCTCGCCTCCGCTCTGCGCCTTTTGTTCCTTTCATAATCCTGCTCCCTGTTCAGGCAACACTATTTAAGCTCTGGGCAAATCCTCCGAATCTTCCCCAGATGCTTCTCGTATACAGAGACAGAAAGTTGAGGTTGAGAAGAACTTTACAGTGGAGCGAGATGCCTCATAAATTCCTTGACAGTACGATCGCAAAAAAGATTCCTGAGATGACGGGGAAAAACCTGTATTTTACGAAGATCCTTTTTTCAGGCTTAAAAGTGATTTCCAGTTTTCTTTTCTGGACCGAAAAGCCGTTTCATAAACGTTTCAAGTCCTCTTTCCTCTTTCCTTGAATTTGTCTTTATTCAAGGTAAGACACTGTCACATCCATTCTCAATGATAACCAGAAAAATGTTTAGAATGAGTTTAACAGCAAAACGTTTTTCCATGAATCTGATTCCCAAAGCAACCAATATTGTTTTTCGCAAGAATTACTTATAAAAGGGTACCTCAGTTCAGGTTAATTTAACATTGTTTACCACATTTCCTTCACTTACCAAAAATGCTCGGCAAGATCACGGAATCAAACCAATAAATACTGCCAATCATATCACTCAACACGTTTGCAGTCAAACTCTATACTCGAAGCTTATGCCTTCAACTCTGAATTCTGTTCCTATATTATTTTCACATATTAAATTTTTCGATCTTTTCCCAAGTCTAATCCCTTTTTGCTTTTAGAAAAACTGCCCATTTTATATAAATATCTAAGTAAAATTCTTGATTACGCTCATATAATCGATATATATATATATATATATATATATATATATATATATATGTATATATATATATATATATATATATATATATATATATATATATATATATATATATATATATATTGCATATGTGAGTGCATGTGTATATATGCATGCATGTTTGTTTGTTTATGAAATTAATATTTCAACGGTAATGTGTTAGTTTTCATTGTATCCCATTTAGGTTGAAGAAAAGATATTAAAGAAAGGTTAAATGTAAAGTGTTCTTACCAACATTAACTTTTGAATTTATTTATTTAAAGAATCGTCTTTTGCCTTTTTATTTGTTATAAAATATTCATACACGGTCACACACACATTATTGGCTATTCTTAAACTATTCAAATCGTGGTGTCAATTAAAATACTTAATTTCATTTCCCATTTCAAATATCCAGGCTTTCAGTGTCAAACAAGAGACACTGGAACATTCATATATATATATATATATATATATATATATATATATATATATATATATATATATATATATAATGTGTGTGTGTGTATATATATATATATATATATATATATATATATATATATATATATATATATATATATATATATATATATTGTATGTATGAGTGTATATATATTAATTTGTTTATTTGTTTATTAAATTAATATTTTAACGGTAATATATTAATTGTCATTGTTTTCCATATAGGTAGAAGAAAAGTTATTTAAGAAAGGTTAAATTCAAAGTGTTCTCACCAACATTACCAAATAGACTTCGTCCTTTTCCCCTCAGAAGCATAAACAAGATTTCAAAATAATCCCCTCAGCGCGGATACACCTCAGACAGGCGAATTCCCCACGACGGATAAATACAGCTCGAAAGCTTCCCTCTTCCAAGATTTAGCCAGGTCTAACTTCTCTCCATTCTAGCCGGGAAAAGCGAGAAGCGAAAGAATTTATATGTTTACGTTCCTACGCTGTTCAGAATTAATGCCACTACCGAAGTTGACACAGACGCCTTCTGAATGAGGTGATACTTGCGATAGGAGGAGGATGGAATGCTGCTTTGCATATACACAACTTGATGGTAAATAGCGCCGGGAGGTGCTTTACGGAAACTCTTCATTTTATTGTGAGAAGGTCATAATCATATTTTGTATCACCGGAAGATTTGTTATCTATTTTCACTACTGCTCGACTTTGGTTTTTCATGGAAATAAAGGTACTCTGATCTCTGACATATTTCATTCCGTTCAGGGATACGTAGTTCCCCTTCAGAGCACTAGAGAACTTCGAAATGTATGTGGGCAATTTTTCCCCGAAACTTTCAGAACTACGAAAAACGATACGGAAATCATTTTCAAAAGCTAGGTACCTAAAAGCTTTCCTTTATGATGCAAAGTAACACACTTGGTTTTTCCCGAAATTTGACAGAGAAAGCTTGCATTCAGTCCGACAAACTGGGTTATTGTTGATGTCTAGTTCAGATACCAGTTAAAATTATTTTCGATTTTTCAGATTTCATTTTTAAAAAGCATAGTATTTCTTGATTAACGCCTTAATTATTGGATGGGTGGTCAGTGCTCTCTCTGTAGTGAAATTAATCCAGGAAAAGTGGCTAATTCTTTGCGAATGACACAAGTTAACTGTTTCTGGTTCACACAATTTAGCGCATTATTTGTGCGTATTCTCATCAAAACGCTCGATTTAGGACGTGAAATTCAGTTTCGGTTTCATGCGATGGTAGACTATTTTATGAAAATGTATATCAACAGAATCTATAACAGTAAAATCCGAGTGGATCCTGTTTGTCCTCCCCCGGGTGACATTAGGGGAGACATGACACAGCCACCCTCCCCCTGCAAACTGGTTTGTCCGGGTGGGGGTGGGGGAGGTAGTGGAACGGGAGAGTAGGGGAGACATCCACCCTCCTCTTGCAAACCTGTTTGTCCGCCCCGGGTAGGGGCGGGGTAGGTAGGGGATCGGGAGGGTAGGGGAGGCAGCAGCGCCCGGTTCCAGCGCGTGACAACAAGCTCGTTTACATATAAGAAACAAAGGCTTAATGTATCATCTTCCAAAACAGTTATTATAACGCTTTATTAAAATATGTTATTAAAAGATATATTTTATAAAGACGTATGCACTGACATGTAATTGAAAAGTTCTGGTATTCAGTATTCTCATAAAACGAATTCCCTTGCTTATGGAATTTCCGAGTTGAATGAAGTTTCTATGGAATTTGTCGAAATTCAATAAGGACTCCATGAAGCTTTTGTGAGCCCTTTAAATGGTTCCCATTATGGTCGGGTATTAGGTAGCAAGGAATTATTGTTTATGACGGCAAAATTCACCCATGTTGTCGATGTATTTATTTCAAGTAATATTGGTCATTCGGTTTGAAACCTGGGATCAATTTGCACAGGTTTCCATTTATTCTTTTTTTTTTGTAAGTTATGAATGTTGAGGAATTATCCTTATGGTAAACTCTTGCATTCATCCCTCTTAATTTGGTAACAGAAGCTGTTGTATTGATCGTAGAAAAGAGATCTGTATTGCACAATGTGATATTCAAAAAAATATCTGAGAGACTTGGACGAGAGGAGTATTACTGTTGGTAATATCTTACATTCTCTTCCACTAGACGATTAAGATAACTTCAAGTACATTTTACAATGGCAATATTGTATAACAGGAAAATATTTGTCTACACATTAATAGGTGTAATATTGCATTTAATTCAATTGAAATCACATGTACACAATCTCGGACCGCTCCTAAATGTTAAGGTAATTTCCCACACAGCTGAATTGGTTTTTTTTATGAAGGTGCTGGAGATTAAATCACCCTCCTTTTCGAATGAAAAATACACAGTGAAGGGTTCCGCAGAACTAGAAGTCAAATCATGATCTTGAAGGACTGATTTTATGCCACCAGATTGATATGAATAATTCATCTTTTCATGTCTTTCTGAAGAAAAGTGTACAGAGATTTTCGTAAGAGGATTTTTTTTTCATTTCATACCAAATGGTTGTATAGATATATTGGGGAAAGAAGTGATTTGAAATCTAGGAACTCGTGATGTAGGTGTTCACAAGATGTTAATTTCTTTCAGTTCTTTTGACAGGCAAGCAATAGAAAGTGCATGTGGCATATTTATTCACAAACTAACTTGACACCGGCAAAATTGAAGAGCTGCTTCATTATTCCTGTTTTTATCGAAAACCAGGACTTGAAATCTGACATGAATTATTCCTGTTTAACAATTTTTTTTTGAAGTGTGGTTAAGAATGTGTCTAGTTAATTTACCCTCATAGGCTTTCTGTGAAACCATTTGGGTTCTTGTATGGGAGGTCTTTCCGTATTCATTCTAACACAATATACGTCGACATAGAGTAAAAAATTTGAAATATTTAGGGATATGACAGAATATTTGAAATGAGGATGATAATTATGCGTACAAGTTAGTTATCGATATGCTCTTTATGCGTATAAGTTCAGTACTTGAAGATTGAGGTATCCAGATGTTTAAAGAGGTGATAAACACATTATCTCAGCAAAGAAAATGAGCTCTATTCATTGTTTCCTAAACACTAGCTCTAAATAACCCCCTCAGTGTGGTAATTCCACACAAATGCATATTTAAGATGTAAGAGTCCCGCTTTTAAGATTCAACCAGGTCTAGCTTCATTCCATTAAAAAAAGTTAAACGAGAATTGAAGGGATTTATGTGTTTATGTTGCTACTGAGTCGAGAAGGAGCGTCACTACCAAGTTCATAACATCTACGTAGGAGGATGGAATGCTGCTTTGCATATGAACAAGTTGATGGTGAATAGTACCTGGAGCTACTTTGCAGAAACTCTTCATTTTGTGCTAACGAGGTTATGTGCTTATTTTACGCCTTTATTGGGTCTATATTCACTTTCGTTTTTACCTTACTCTTGTTTACTTATTCTTTATGCAGATGAAACCATCATGAAATCAGCCTCCCCCCATTCCCCCTTCTATTAAGTATGGCTAATTTATTCATGTAAGAATGGAACGAAGATTATTGGGAATAGTTATTGCTGACCAAAAAACTAAGCTCTGATTTGACATGGAAAGGGCATACTCGTAAGGCTTTTGGTAGAAATCGGAGTTCAGTCGAAAGAACATATTAGCAAACCTGATTGAATTTTTGTTATGTTTGCATTGTTATTCACAGTCTCGTTCTGGCGTTCTCTAGCATGAAGAGTCTGTTACCTGTTCTGTATTTTCCTGCCCTTTCCTTTTTAGTTTTCTGTAAAAGAAAACTATTGTGCCGGCTTTGTCTGTCCGTTCGCACTTTATTCTGTCCGCACTTTTTCTGCCCGCCCTCAGATCTTAAAAACTACTAAGGCTAGAGGGCTGCAAATTGGTATGTTGATCATCCACCCTCCAATCATCAAACATACCAAATTGCAGCCCTCTATCCTCAGTAGTTTTTATTTTATTTAAGATAAAGTTAGCCGTGATCGTGGTTAAATTTTCATGGGCCGAGACCAAATATTTTCGGTGGCCTTCATTATACACAGTAGCGGCTGTACAGAAAACTCGATTGCACCGAAGAAACTTCGACGCATTCTTTACTTGTTTATTGTCGTTGTCAATACCTGATTACAAAAACTAATAAGCAGGTCAGAAATATTAAACCTTTGCCAAGGCAACTGAAATTTAATTACTAACGTTTAACGATTTTGGTTCAGCCCTGATACAAACATATAGTGATGTTTAATGCGATTCAGATTTCTGATATTTTAATGGTAAGTTATGATGTCTGTGGCTGTAATAATAAGACTTATCCCCATGGGCAAAAATTTGCCTTGACCAGTTGCCGTCTGTTAACAAAAATATCTCGATGAAGATTAAGCGGATTTGTAATGATTTTTTAACCTGGTTGCTCAAAACACTCCAGCGTACAGACAGACAGACAGACAGACAGACTGATAAAACAAAAACATACAATCTGTAAATGCAGACATTTCTAAAATACAAAGTCCGCATTTACAGCATAATAGAGCAGTTAATGGAGTTATATATTTTATTGGAACGCAAACCTATAACTGAAAAAATTCCTAGTAATAGAGATTCTAACATTTATTTTTCACTGAGGCCATTCATTTTAGGTTATTCTATTTTTGATTGCTAATCATTGTTTCGGCAGCTGATGAAATTCCACGAAATAACAAATAGATTCGTGTTTATTTAACAGTGTCACGGCAAAGTTACGAGCAATGCTTAACTACAGTGTGGTTTTATCTTTGCTTCCTTTTTTTTGTACGGAATGAAGTGGTAAAAGATTAAAATAATATCGCTGCGCTGAATTATTATTATTATTATTATTATTATTATTATTATTATTATTATTATTATTATTATTATTATTATTATTAAAATGCTGTTAAAATTCGAGGGTGGCTACAGCATTCTTCTTCTTCTTCTTCTTCTTCTTCGAATTTTTCTTCTTCTTCTTCTTCTTCTTCTTCTTCTTCTCATTATTGAGGGAAATAAAAGAAATAAATGCTTCGATAACTCATCTTTAATGTTGCCCTACGTATCCTTAGACTGTTGGTATGCACTGAGCCCATTCTCAAAGGTGGTGATAAGCTACGCCTTGAAGACGTACAAGGGCGCTCCCTAAGGAACCTGTGGTTGACGGATCAAGTTTGAGACGGATGAAGCGTCTGTATCGGTAAAACACTGGGAGTCAGTTCATCACGGGTTTACTTAATTCTCATTTTTAATGAGTTACGTTTTAATCGTCAAAACTAATTTAAAGGACATGTCGTAAACTGAAGGGATTGCTGTTCACCAAAGCATCTTCAACGAATCTCCTTATTTTCATGTAACTGCCCAAGTTTATCATTTTGGTATTTTGTAAGTCCATTCGATGATTTTCCTGCCATCAGTGTGTTTACACCTACACCTCTCTTGTTATTTTAAGCAATAACCCTTCTGTGTTCCCCTATCACGGTCCCCTTTTAACGATATAAGACAAAGGAACTTTGGACAAGGCGTAATATGTACACCAGGAACAATTTTTTTACTTACAGAGCGGTTTTATTTTATTTTTACTAACTTTTCTCCTGTTGGTATCATAACAGTAAAGTCAGACTTATAACTGACAGTAATTAAACTCACGTATGGAGTGTCTAACTCAGCAACATAAAGAACTTTAATTAACTGTCCCTTTACTTTACTCCAAGGTTTTTTTTTTTATTATAAAATATACCTTTTGCTCTGGAGTGCTTCGTCTACAAAGAATTTATCTCTCAGTTTTTATAAACATCGGTAATAAAACTGATTCCATTTTCGTGGAGGTCGGGTTTACAGTTACGGTACCTGGAAGCCCTTAGAAATATAGCTACCAGGACATCCGTTTTTACATTTATACTATAGTTGGACAAATAGCGGCCGCAGTTGCTTGAATGACCGCTCTTTCTTAATACACTTTTTTTAAACGTGGTCTTTAAAATTTAACCTTCCTAGGTTCTTACTATTTACCAGAGTGGCGCTGATGGAGTCCGCCTTTTCGTTCACTTAATCCAAAAATGATTCGTCAGTGAAGGATTTTTCTTTCAATTACAGGTTAGTGTTTCAGCCTTCATAAAAACGTGTACTTAATAAACCATTCCAATAAAGTCCGTTTGGTATCGTGATACGCTAAGCCAGGATTTTATATGCATATTCTGCATATTGGATTTTCATTCAATATCCCGCTCCTGGATGAAACGCAACCTGAATTTCATCAAGTGGTGCGCCTGCGGCCGTGTGCTTACATCTGCCAACTGCAGCCTAAAAGAAAATTCGCTCTTCAAACTTTTGAAATAGTAAATATCATTGTAATGAAAATAAAGCAAGCATGGATGTAATAACAAAACAAGTGGAAACAAATATTAAAAAAGAAAAATAAAAAAACAGGGGTATACCAAAATCTAGTAGGTTTGTTGGCCTTCCCTCCGACCTTAAACTCGTTTTATCTTTCTCTCTATGGTAGAAACAGTTCATGTTACTTTGTATCACAAAGGAGACATTTTAGGGAATACTAAACTACACGTTGCGTCCAAATGACTTTCCGTAGTACACTGTTCATATATTAAATCAACACTCGACTCGAGGGCTTGCAAGCCCCTTTGAGCAAGGTCTCGTATTACACAGAAAGAGTAAGATACCAAAGTCTTCAAAAGCAGCATATTACCGTAGTGAATAACATAGAAAAAAGAGTTCAGAGGGAATAATAATGATAATAACTTAGATAAACATAAATCAAGATCTCATGCATAGCGCCTCCGAGAGAATTATCTGTCATCAAGTAGGGCAAATGCAAAGAAAAACTGTATCCTCTTCCTACAGGAAATGAACATTATTCAGATGTGTGTGTCAACCTTCACAGTGGCATTAATTTGAGACCCCGGAGTAGCGTAAACTTAAATCTTTTAGTTATCCTTAGTGTACAAAACTAGACCTGCCTAATTCTTGGAACCGCAAATTGTTGATTTCATTTTTAATAATTTTCACAATATGTATATATATTTATATATATATATATATATATATATAATATATACATACATACATACATACATATATATGTATGTATATATATATATATATATATATATATATATATATATATATATATATATATATATATATATATATATATATATATATATATATTATATATATATATAATATTATAGACACACCTGTTACTTTTTGGGCAAAGTTCAGTAGAGTACACCGGAGTGTTTTTGGTAGAGATATACTTGTTCCTTTATTCCGTTAGCAAACACTTATGTTTTGCTCCTTCCTTTCTCGTCTCCCCCAGGAAAAAATGAGCAAAGTATGTGTACGGATTCCCAGCAAAACTTTTAAATACACCAGATAAACTGTATTTCAACAGGAATAAATACTAACCTAACCTAACTTAACTGGAAGTTGCATCCCCCCCCCACCTGATTCCCCTTACCTAACCAGACTCTGAGAGCTGTAAATCATTTAGATTTTATGGAGTTCATCCTAGTGGTTTTTATCCCGAAATTCGCAAATATATTATTAACTATTTCGAAAGATGGTGGCATAGGAAAAATCTTTCGTAAAATGTTTGTCATAATTATGCTAACGAAGATTGACCATTTGCATCCAAAATACATCTTTTACCCTTAAAGGAGGTGGCTCCAGCGGCTAACTGTTAGTCTTCCGGTTGTAGTTGTGTTAGATGAGGTTGCTGTCGTCATGCCATTTGCCTCCCTGATGTGATTTCATATCATTGTCATAATTTAGTTATTGAAAAGATATTAAAAACTTACTTTATGGTTAGTTTTGTTAACTGAAAAAATTACTGTAATTATTTTGTTCACAATGTTGAACAGTATTTTATTAATTATATAGAGATGTAGAAGTGTGATATTTTCTAACTCAATGTTTTTTCTTCCTGTTTTGTATTGTTATCTATAGATGTATGCATGAATGAATGAACGAATGCATTTGCACTTTGAAAATTAGAACTGTTTGATTAGTACTTTATTTTCGTATTTTATGCTTGTCTGCTTAAACTCGTAGAAGTCTGTTGACCGAAATCACCCTCGGTAAACCACGATTCAACTGTCTTTTTGCTTGTATTCACTGCACATTGCCCTTTATGATTGTATATATATTCACTGGTAAATATCAGTCTGCAAGTCAGTAATCATAATCAAGATGGCACGGTAGAATAACAAGAATAAAAAAAAGTTTTTGCATTGCAACAGTAGTAATACCATTGATTTTCTAGTAATTTCAATGATGGAGTGACTAAGATCGAGAGAGCAAGTGTGCATACAGGAGCTTGGTTCACAAACAAGGTTTCAGGCAATCAGAATTCGTGCTTTAAACTAAAGTCTCCTCTGTTATAAAATGACCAATGATTTTTAGACTAATAGTAACGGAGCTGTCGGAGTTAAGGAATTGAATGGATTTCCTCAACTTCTGGGAATGAACAAAATTCCTATTGTCATTAACATTTAAGGGAAGGATGACCATTAGAAATACTGAAAAATATCGACTACAAAATATCAGTGCTAAAAGAGTTTTGATAGGACAAATGGTAACTTGCCAGGCAATGATCCTCGTAAAGATGTAATTGTATGTATATTTAAGGAATCTTGATTGTAAGGATAAAGGATATTGATTCATGTGCAATATCTGTAGGTATATATGCAGTTTTTTGAATAGAGGTAAGGTGAAGTTAGTCGTAAATATCCAATTTTCTTCACAACAACACCGAATATTTTCGAGACTTCCCCGAACAAGAACAAAACAAGATTCCGAAGTAATCCTTTCAACGCGGAGCAAGAGAATTCCACACAACTATAAATATATCGGGTAAGCTTCCTTCTCCCAAGATTTAACAAGTTCTAGCTTCATTCCTTTATGCCCTAGGAAAGGAGAAGCGAAGGGATTTATATGTTTACGTTGCCGTGCAGTCGACAATGAACACCATTAGCGAAGTTGACAGATGCCTTCTGAATATGGTGATACTTGCTATAAAAGGATGATGGAATGCTGCTTTGCATACATTAGAGAGGCTAAATAATCCACTTGTGTATGCTCATTAGCCATTGGAAGTGTTTTGATGGCGTTCTGTATCATGTAGTGCGGATATTATAACGTTATTTTTGTATTGAAGTTAGTTCTTCACTTTTACATCGGAGTGACGATAATTCACTCGTTTTACTCCAGTACGCAACTATCTCTCTCTCTCTCTCTCTCTCTCTCTCTCTCTCTCTCTCTCTCTCTCTCTCTCTCTCTCTCTCTCTCGACTTTGCAGTACAGTGGTGTACAGTAGGTCTTCAAAAGTACATAGATTATTATAACCATTCTTCAAAAAGGCTAATGAGTGCGATAAGAAAAGAAATTGTAATTTTGTAATCGTTGAAAAATTCTCTTAGGTGATGCTCAAATAAATTGTTAGACCTAATATCTGGTTGACTAAAGACTGAGGTGAATATTAATATATCTTTTTAAGGTATGTGGTTTGAGCCAGTATTTCTTTTACTATCTCACTAAGTTTTATTTATTATAAGAATTGTTTTTACCCAATTTGTAGGGTGTAATGTCATTTACCATTTTCTGTTTGCCCTTTTCTTCTTCGTGCTTGTTTGTGGCCTTTTATCGTAATTTCTTCCAACTCCATTTTCAGTTTCTCACCAAACTTTATTATTGTTACAAAACGAGTATTGTTTTGGTTCCATTTTTTGAATATTTTTTATTTAATATTTTTCCCTACTTGCAAATCGTCTGTAATGACTGAAAAACTATTTCTTAGTAGTTACGGTAATATGGACGAAATTATTGCTGCCAAGCCTTGGGATCTGCTTTACTAGATTAAAAACAAAACTGATCATGAGGATCCTACAACTGTATTTCTCGATTGTTGTACGTTCTTACAGTCAGACAAGCAGCGCCTCGCCATGCGAAATCTAGGCCATGATTTGGTCCGTCCACGCCTGAGGTATTGAATGAAAACCCAATATGAAAAATATACATATATGAAACCCAGGTTTAATGTTTCATGTTTCCGAATACGGTTTATAGCGGCTTTATTAAACAATATATTGTATCGAGGTCAAAATACTAAACTGTAATCGAATATCCCAGCAATCACGATTCTGACAAAATGAATTCTTTGTCTGATATCATTTTGATGTTGATTGAAGATTTCTGCGTGTTCTTAGTGATTTCGTAAGTGCTTATGCAAGTTACAGATGTCTTGAGAATACAATTTCGTTGTCATAAATGTTTGCAGATTCTTCGGTACAGAATAAAGAAAATAACTTTAACCTCATTCTAAGACATTTCCTCGGAACATCTTATACCTGGAATGTTATTCAGATGCAGTTTTCCATTTACAAAAATGAAAATTCAACAAGGAAAGAAATTGTATTAAGTTGTTATGAAATTAGAAAATGCATGTCTTGTTTTTGAGATAATTTGAATTATTACGACATGAATAGGACACTGGTGAAAATAGACCGTGATATCGTTAAAAAATATTTTACATTATCTGAGATATTTTTTTATACACCATTTTCCTCCTTGGAGATACCGGAGAAGAGCTTCTGGGCTTCTCAGTAACTTATCAGGGATGAGGGTGCTAGCCACACCCCTTTTTGGTGATGTCGCCTGCGAGGTTGGCAAGTGGGCAGTAGTCCGGAGATAGTCCACAGAGTTAGCTAACGGGAGCAGAGCCCTGTACCAATCAGCCATTATACCCCCTTTGGTCGATGGCAGTTTCCGTAAGTGGGCGTTGGGGTCGTCACATCCATATGCTAATGCATACATACAATTATGCAATAAAATTCAACACCACAGTATCTTCGCATCATATTATAACAGTTGCAGTGCCTAAACTGTAAACAATTAGGTAATTTCTTTGAATTTTGAATTAGACCTCTATTAGTGAGCCCAGTTTCTCATAATGAGAATTTCATATACAGTATATATATATTATATATATATATATATATATATATATATATATATATATATATATATATATATATGTATATATGTATATATATAATATATATATATATATATATATATATATATATATATATCTATATATATATATATATATATATATATGTATATATATATATATATATATATATATATATATATATATATATATATATATATATATATATATATATATATATATATATATATATTATATACATACACACACATTCTCGTGGAATTTTCCCATTCGAAGTTTCTTTAAAGGTTGTTACTCTTCCAATTCTCGTTAGGTCTTTTAAGCTGAGTTGCAAGCCCATGTCCCTTTCTATTTTGGCAACTGCCCACCACAGTCAGCTAACTACCAGAATCTTGATTAACCGCTTCCGGTCAACATAATCACAGAGGTTTCTCAAGAATTCAACCAAAAATCGCTATGTCTCTTGGGAACGATCTGGTGAATTGCTGGCAAGGCGAGGTTGCCAGCTACTGCTCATGTGTATGAGGATAAATGTGTATAGGGTTGCAAGACCTCGGTTAAAGGTCAGAATTAAGTTTGGAAGGGGGACAAACAAATATTTTATATGTATATTTATACTATTATTCCTATATATTTATATGTATATAATATATATACACATAAATATATATATGTATATATACATACACACATACACATGTGTATGTATATATATATATGTATGTATGTAAATAATGTGTATATGTATATATATTATATATATTATTATGTTATAGTCACATACATATATATATGTGTGTATGTATGTATACATATGTAATTGTGCAGAGTAAGGCGAGGTCGCCAATTACAATTCCTGAGTATGGAAATAAGTGTGTATAGGGTTGCAAGACCTCGGTTAAATGTCAGAATGAAGATTGGGAGAGGGACAAGAACAAATATTTTACCTTTATATATATATATATATATATATATATATATATATATATATATATATATATATATGTATATATATATATATATATATATATATATATATATATATATATATATATATATTGATGTATATGTCTTTCTCTCTATCTCTATATATAGCCTATACATATATATGTGTGTGTGTGTGTTGCAGTCGAATGTAGAATTGTAGCCAATCCCAAGTTTGATCTTACTCCTGAATAAAGTGATACTTGCTGTGAAAGGAAGATTGAATGCTACTTTGCATAAGCAATTTCGTGAGGAAGAGCCCTTGGCGGTGCTTGTGTATAAGGTCTACATTTTGTGCTAAAGGGGTTATTATCATATTTTATGACGCTTGAAATTTCTTAACCATTCTGACTTCGGCGTAACCCTGCTGATTATGAATAGAAAGTTAGCTTGCTCTTTGAATTTTTTTAATATTTAGTCTTGCTCTTGCAGACATAGTATCTAATAGAGTTCAAAATTCCTTTGCAAAGTTTAGAATCCTAAAGCTGCTTTTTTTGGTAAGTGATCGTGTAACATTAAAATTACGCGTGGTTAAGTAGCTATTGCAGATCGCCAAAACAGGTTGACGTTGGGTAAAAAAAATTACTGTTTTCATCACAAACGGATGTTGATATTATAATTATCGTTTTACTCTTATCAAGTTTGAAGTTCCTTGTTTCTTTTTGTCTTCGTTTTCCTAATTTCATGCTCAGCATTATTAGCATATGCAAGCTTCGTATAGATACATCTTTTTTTTATTTTTCGTTTGTTATACCGTTTCATTGTGTTCGGTATTGATTGGTTCATTGATCAATATTGGCGATGCATATTTTTCTCATGAAATCATGATGTTCGTACCTGTATTTTGTTATTGATGCGCAGAGTGCAAGCATATGAGCATGCTCACAACAGTAAATGAAACCAGATCATGTTTCATATGTTGACGGGATATTGAGCGAAAGTCAATATATACAGAATATACTCTGGTTTAATGTATCATGTTCCAGCGGTAGAGTATTGCGGCGGTTTATGAAGCAATATATTACATGAAGGTCGAATCATTAACCTAGTATTCAAAAAATCTAACAATCAATTTTCTCAGTATATGAACGATTATTATCTGATGATAGGCTCTCCACAGTGAATTTAAATTCAGAGCTGATTCTAACGAATTTGATGTTCCTGTTCAATGGAAAAAATTCAAAAAAATGTTGATTTATAATGTTTTCAAAGCTGTGATATTTGAGAGGGTTTAACACTCATAATAGAATAAAATACATTAACGTTTCCTATGTAAATATATTGAGAATAATTTTTGGTGTATCATATTCGAAGCGAGTTTTCAAATTAATCCAGTGACTTATAGTCCTTAACTGCGTTTTTAAATAATCTTTGTACATTCCCGAAAACAAACGGGAGAAATAATGTCAATAATTATCCTGTAAGTTAGATTTTAACTTGCGTAAAAACAAAAGTGGCGGAAATGGTATAGTCAGAAAAAGGAACAATAGAAAGTGAGATGCTAAGTAAACTCCAGTAATTATCAGATCGATTTAGGCTATTAGTTAACTAGCGATGGTAAAGAAAAGCTAAGCTGGCAGTATCCCGTTGATGTCCAGAGCCGAGTAGGAGTAATCTGAAACATTTTTAAGTAATTATTCTCATAATGGCTTAATCTAATGATGCAGAGTTCGACTGAAGAGTAACCTTTCTCTGTGTCTAACGTAAGTTCTTTTCAGAGAATAATATTTTAGTGAGTAGGTTTATACATACATACATCACACGTGTTATATATATGTGTGTGTATGAGAACTCACACCATTTATGTATATATATATATATATATATATATATATATATATATATATATATATATATATATATATATATAAATTTCATCTTAGAAATAAACCGATATAAGATACCCATGAAGAAAATCAAACAACGGAGTACAAAATTTTTCTCCGTTATTCTAAGGTATTTTCAAGCAAACATACATACAGTAGAACAAAAGGTTGTAAAGAAGGCTTGGTACTGTTAACAAGTAAGACTAAAGGTAAATTTAATTTTTGTAATGCATCTAGACGTCATTAATGTTTGAGGTAGCTACTCTTCGGGTGAAGAACAACAGTCTAGGATTAATTTAGTTGCTGGATAAAACAAATAGAGGAAATAAATTAACATGAAATACAATCTTTAGTTACTCTTTAAATTTCCTTCGAACGTCTTGTGTGCAGAACAAGTCAAGAGTGAATAGACTTGGGCTTAAGTTTAACATTATTTTACTTTGTTAGCTGTATTATGCAGATTAAGGGTGATTTTGGGAGACAGTGCTTTTGCATCTAAAGATCAGCATATTTTTCAAACCTCAGTATATAAATTTGAGAGACGTAGTGATTACCTATTGCCGTACCAAACGTTTGTACATAATATTTTTAATTGAAAATGAACTTACAATAACAGATTCACAACTTAATTCGAATTTTACTGGGTGTTGTATTGAATTAACCAAATGGGTGCCTGGTAAATGGCATGCAAAAATATGCGCCATTACTCTTTTAAGTGAGTAGATATGAAATTTATGTTCTACTTCACTTGTCACAAAGATTTTATATTAAATAGGAGAGGAGAATTAAAAAAAGAAAAAGATTTAACTTTAAATAGTATCTTTGAATTTTCTGCTCATTCCGTTCAAACCAAACATAAATGTTTTTGATACATCAGTAGCTGCTCCTACTACAGAAGGATGGATGAAAGTATGTATAATTTGGAAGTCTTTGGAGGAAGGAGAGAAAGTCCTTTAGACAACGGGGTAGATGAAGGGAAAAGGTACTGGAATCTTCTTCTTTTAACGTGCTCTTTTCCCACTTGTATGGGGTAAGCACGATGCCTTCTTTTGAAGCACTATGGTTTGGCTTTTGGGTAGACTTTGTAGTCTCGATCGGCTGCCTTGCCTGTCATGTGGTGCTTCAATACCTCGGAAACGAGAGTGCGTGCAGGATAAAGGTGAATGATGCGTGCGATAGTGTTTAGATGTGTCGCTGATGTGGCTTCTGTGAAGTAGGTGTGTGGGCGCCTAGTGTTCTGGAAGTCTTCTGAGTAAGGGGTTCAGTAGTTGAGTTATAATTGTTCAATCGAATGTTAATTTTTTTTTTTTTGTAGCCACTTCCTATTAGGGAAATGGCTTAAAGTTGATGAATAGTACACACACACACACACACACACACACACACACACACACACACACACACACACACACATATATATATATATATATATATATATATATATATATATATATATATATATAAACAAACAAGCTACAAATGTCGATATATATACATCCATATATATATATATATATATATATATATATATATATATATATATATATATATATATATATATATATATATATGTATCACGTACACATATATGACGTATATACATGTTTATATACAGATACAGAATCGCTTCTTTCAAAGAGCTTACGGAGAGAGAGAGAGAGAGAGAGAGAGAGAGAGAGAGAGTGAGAGAGAGAGCGCGAGAGAAACAACCGCATGCCTTAACTTTGACGTGGGTAATTGGGTTTTACACAGTAGAAGAAAACAGACAAGTTCTACGCTCGCGACCCTGGAAATACTACATATTGGATTAGGGTTGATCACTACTATTCCTAGTATTATAGCATATTCTCGAAAACTTCAGAAGTTATTCTGAAGTTTACATACAGATGGACTTGAATCAGACTGCCAGTTTACTTAAAGTATTCTGTAAAGAAGGACCTGTTATTTTACTCGCCTCCGTGCCTGTTTCTCTGTGTTGTGTGCAGTACATTCTGTATACATGTGCGTAGTGAGTATCCTCCAGCCTTCCACGTGTATCGTTAATATCGGAGAGCACATCCGATGTTCTTGGAGTTAAGTAATTGGGATTCCAGCTACAAATAGGATGATTAAGATTGGAATACTTCTTTTGCCAAATTTTACAGGAGCATAAGAGAACGACGGTTTACCGATTTTGTTTATTTTCCCAGTGTCTGTGGATTATAAGGGCTTCTGTATTTAATTACCTATTTTTCATGTACCTGAGTTTCGTTATGCACCGACGCGACGCTGTATGATTCATTCGTGAAACTGTTGTAATAATAACACTAATAACAAATAAGTTAGGGCTCTATGTGGTCATGAAATGGGACTTGTTAACATTCATGGCAATGATTAGGTATAAAATTAAGTGAATTGTCGTTGGAATATCGGCTATCCGATATTAAGACAAAATCCTGGTTTTGTAGGAGGAATGGCAGTAGCAATTCATATGAAAGAATATATCTATCGGAAGTTGTTGGTGAAAGGCAAAATGGAGAACTTAAAATAGCTGAGCTATAATCGTTATTTTAGTTGTTGATTTTTTTTTAGTTGACGGTAAATATCCTTTGCTGATATCATTGTAACAGATGGCTGGTAAGCAACAGGAGCCTTAAAAGAAAAAAGAAAACAGATTGCCAATGGTGAATTGTTCTGTATACGAAGATGACGCTGGTATCTACCGGGTTGTTTTAAGTAGGGAGTGTGATAGAGATTTTTTTTTTTGCGAGCAACTGTTTTATTCTTAATTCAGGATTGATCCATTAGTGTGATTGACGCAGGTGTTATTAATTGCGATAAATATGTTTGTTATTATAATGGAAACTCGTAATTGACAGAGTAACGATGATAGCGAACCTTTAAAATGAAGCTTTGATGAAGGTATTAGCATGAACATATAGTAAGTCTTTTGCGTCAGGATAAGCTATTAGGCGCCCCTCTTCCGAAAAATAAGTAACTCAAAATGGGCATTCAAAGCAAGGAGAGGTGAAAGAGTCAGTCCCAGTAACTGAGAAAAGTCTTTGAAAAGAAACGAAAGTTTTC
Source organism: Macrobrachium rosenbergii (assembly GCF_040412425.1). Taxonomy (NCBI): domain Eukaryota; kingdom Metazoa; phylum Arthropoda; class Malacostraca; order Decapoda; family Palaemonidae; genus Macrobrachium; species Macrobrachium rosenbergii. The sequence goes on along the minus strand of NC_089742.1, from coordinate 64,422,294 downwards.
ATCAATAAAAATAGCATTGTCATTATTTTGAGAAATCCGAAAATATTGAATGAAAACCTGTAGTATTCAATTGTCTTCACAAATATCTCATCAAACTAAATATCTGAGAGACAGCGTAACTTTCATGGTGTTCAAGCGAAGGTTTATATGATATATTTTAACTCTGATCATGATTATAGATCATGTGTCTTTAAACGCAGTTGCTAAATCAACTTACATAATTCATGAGTTCAATGAAGGTAAACATACTGGTAAGAAATTCATCGCCCAGTGAAATGAAATATTTTAAGATAACTGATTTTTTTTTATCTTCATAGAAATATATAACAAAAAGGCGTGTATTCTTGCTCAAGTCAGCTCCACATTTTAAAGCGACCTTCAGAGAAAAATAGCACAGCATTAAAGCATCGGAAAAGGCAGAAAAGAAAAAAAAAGGGAAAAAACTGCTGGAGGCATTCTCTTTAAATGAAGCATTTTGCATTTCATGGCGTCCGCCCTCCAACCAATTACGATACAGTCCATCGTTTCGACGTATATTGTAAGCCCGGTGAAAAGCAATGTAGTTCTCTCTCTCTCTCTCTCTCTCTCTCTCTCTCTCTCTCTCTCTCTCTCTCTCTCTCTGATTTTTATTTCTACGCATTTTGACGAATGCTGTAACCATACAAAGCTGCACTTGGTTTTGATGGCTTTTATTGTCATGTAAGTGTCACAGGTTTCTCCTCAGTTGCCAGATGATGGGCCATACAAGAGTTTGTAAGCACATCTACCACAATGGCTTACTTTTTATTGGTAATACTTTGAAAATGAAATCATTTGTGTAATTTATATATATATATATATATATATATATATATATATATTTATATATATATATATATATATATATATATATATATATATATATATATATATGTATATATATGTTGTCACAAAAGTGTACCAAGTACCTGGTTATTGAACAACTAGTCACAATATCCAGAAATTTACCTTACTTCAGCCACATATCTGAACTCTCATGACAATAAAATTACAACTGAGCACTCTAAAGGTAACAAAGTACCCTTAGTTTAATCCAGACCACTAAGCTGATTAACAGCTCTCCTAGGCTGGCCCGAAGGGTTAGACTTATTTTACGTGGCTAAGAACCAGTTGGTTACCTAGCAATGGGACCTACAGCTTATTGTGTAATCCGAACCACATTATAGCGAAATAAATTTCTATCACCAGAAATAAATTCCTCTAATTCTTCATTGGCCAGCCAGGACTCGAACTCGGGCTAGCAGAGTGCTAGCCGAGAACTCTATTGACTCGTCCAACGAGGAATTTCTAAAGGTAACAGTGATCCCTTAAACGTACTTATCACTTGAAAAAAATCAAACTAAGTTTACCAAGGTATATGTGAGGTGTTAACAGTTAAACAAGAAATATACTAGAGAGAAAGGGCATCACTCCATCAAACAACTATAATTGTTTCCCTGGTCTTAATCCACTTCAGCAAAACTAAAGGGGACAAAACATGTTTATCACTTTGCCTTATGCACACACAATTAATCCTATTCACTGTGTTTAAAAATTTTAAATAGAAAAAATTTATTTTTAACTTCAAAATTTATAATTAGAATTCTGAGTCTGAAAAAATTTACCATTGCTTGAAAACAACACATGATTTAATTAATTATAAAACAAAAATTAATCCACAAAACTTTAATTTATCAAGAAATAACATTAACCAAGCAAAATTTAAACTATCAAGAATTACTCAAGATTTGAAAAGGAAATCTTAATAAATGAAATAAAATCAAATATGCAATATTAAAGTATCAAAATGTGTAAAATGCTAAGTGAATAAATGATAACTCACCAACATAAAAATTGGGCAAAATTAAGAGATTGCAAACACAAGAACACACAAAAATGCACAAAAGATTTATCAACACAAGAACACACAAAAAATGCACAAAAGATTTATCAACAATAATTTCACTAAGGCAAAATCTCCATAATATACCTTATTATACCATGGTAATAATAAGTAAAAATCCACTTTACCTTACACAAGCTTGTAACACTTTTGTAAGATCCCTTGCTGCAGCACAAAACACACTTTTCATATGGCGCCTACGAGACTAAACAGTTTCACCAAATTCAGATCTTAAAAGTTATATATTACCAGTGACCACAAATATATTATGCAAAAATTAGGGTAAGAGAGAGAGAGAGAGAACCTGACCAACTCAAATGGTCTCTCACTGGCTAATGCACAGCCTCCCAGAGTCTTCTATGAGAAGAAACCTATGTTGCCAATAGGGCATTTTGGGAATGTGACACTAAACATGGCGCAATCGGTCGGGAAAGGGGCCCAGGAATTTTCCCTGGAGAAGGGGAAATAAAAGGGAAATTTCCCTGGCTCAAAAGGGCTATCTAGACCTGTCAGCACATATCTCTTTTAATGACAGGGGATTTCCTGACTGAACACTTGTTCAAACAACAGCCTTTTGGGCCAACCAGTGTCATCTAAACATGTCATCCCATATCTCTTTTGATGACAGTTTAAGTGGATAAGGAAAGAAACCTTCACAAAAATGGGGTTTCCCTGGTTGAACACCTGACACCTGTGTAAACATCACCAGCCTACCACTTGTGTAAACATCACCCTGACAACAAAAATGTATTTTTAAATTCTGCCAGTAATGCTTTTAAGATCTGATATTTGATATTTTGACAATCATTATTATTACGGACAACACATGACAAACACAAGAGAAAATATATCAAAATTACAGAAAACATATACATTACAAGGCCACATCATTAGAATATATATATATATATATATATATATATATACTAATATATATATATATATATATATATATATATATATATATATTATTATTGTATTATTATTATTATTATTATTGATATGTAGTAATGTGTGTGTATACATATATATATACACAGGTAATTTTGTCGTGGCATTTTGCTTTTTCCATTTTTAAAAAACCTTTTTTTGGACCTGCTTTTTATAAACCTAACACAGATGCAAGGATGTATGGTAAGTAAAAAGAAAATTAATCCCCAACAGGTTAAGTACGACGTTCCACTCCACCTCCCCCCCCCTCTCTCTCTCTCTCTCTCTCTCTCTCTCTCTCTCTGCCCAAAGTGGTCAGTGTGCCATTGGCTGAGAACTGGAACTCCTTCGAGGAAGCCTTATGCATGGCAGTGATGATGAGCTGCAAAAGTCATCAGCCACTTGCTCCAAGACATCGATGTTGACTGTGAAGATGAAAGTCACCTGATAGCCACTCCTGGCCAATTCTTTCATTGGTTGACCGAGAATTACTCCATGTCAAACCCTAAGCACTGTCCTCATGCAAAAGACTGACAGAACAATGGCAGTCAGTGAAGTCTTCGCATTCTCTAATGTCTGTCCTACTGCCAGCTGTTCCTAGTAACTTATTGCCATTGCCCCCTTTCGAAACCTCGTTGAGGAAACCACAACAGTTTAAGTGCAAAACAAATCGCTGTAGAATTTTCTATGCAGCCTCCACGAGTTTTTAATCATGTAGCCCTACCCTGGAACTTATCCGTGTTATCCAGTTGCTCACACCTTTTAGGGCTTGGTGCAAGAGACACCCAGATCATCACAGCAGAATACCGTCATCATCTGTGAACCACCAGAATAGATTTCAATCAGTGCATTTGACAACAAGCCCCATGAAGTTGGGTTGAGTTTCATAATCAACAGTACAAGGATGGGAAGAGGGGGTTTTAGTGCAAGCCATAAGTACGCTGGAGGTGTTTTCCAGTCTCAGAATATAGCGCAATGAATTTTTGCTCTCCCTAAAAGAAGAATAACTTTGTTAAGCATTGTAAAAACCTGAGGCCACTAAAGCATCGTATTCCGAATGGCACCTACCGTCTGTATAGATAATGGGGCCGAGACAAGGTGCTTAACACTCACAGGTAACATAAGAATTAGGTAAAAGCGTAAGTTTGTAAAAACAGAATAAAGTAAAGCAAAAATAAAAAGGTTTAGACAGAAAATAGACAAGCGATCCTTGGAGACTTTCTGCTCTGTGTATTAATTAGTCACATAATGATTTATCTCCAGGTTTAAAACAAATTAATTGAATTAATTGCAGTATAAATTAATACTTTTGGAAATAAATCCAGTAGTAATACTATCAATCATAATCAGTATTTGAACATTTGCTAACCTCACTGTATTTTCATTTTAATGTGCTTCTTTTAACACACACGTGCGCACACACACACATTATACATACATGTATATATATATATATATATATATATATATATATATATATATATATATATACAACTACATACATACATACATACATACATACATACATACATACATACATACATAGAATGCCTATATGTGCATGCGAGTGAGTATACAAATGTTAGTATATAAATGATCATATAGTACATGTTAATATCATGCTGATACTTGGTAAAACGGACATTCTACCAAGAGAGTTCTTTTCAACTTTTTTTTTTCTTTGTCAAGGTACCATTTCGATTTGAATAGCGGCCATGGATATTTCAGATCATTCCTCTATAACTAGCTTCATTGTTAAAGGTATGATAACTACATGTAGGGTAAAATTATTTAAAAAATTTTTATAATTGCAAGTAAAAAGTTATAAATTTGTTTGTGTTTATCAATTCTATGATAGAATTATAATCAAATTAAAATTTGGCAAAAATATGTATAGTTATCCTGAAATGTTTGCTGAACCTTATATATACATGATGAGAACTGTTAGACGTTAGGGAAGTTTTATATATTATTACATACATACATATATACATACATACATACATATATAATATATATTATATATATATATATTATATATATATATATATATATATATATATATATAAAATATATATATATATATATATATATATATATATATTTATATATATACTATATATATTACATTTCTGATAAAAAGAAAAATAATATTTGCAGTGTAATATATTTTTGAGATATGTTCCTGTACAAGTTTTTCGGTGCTAGTACAATAAAAATGTGATTTGATTTCTAGATTTTATTGGTATTTATAAAAACTTTGTAATAGGGAAAAAGTAGGCAAGCCCGTTTTCTAGTTAAAAGACATACTTTTGGCTCAGCGCTTCCGGTGACTTTTGTTTTTCTCCGAACCATTTGTATATTGGAATAGACAGAATACATTCCTTGAGTACCGTTCCCGTTTCGCATTTCTCCATATATTTGTTATGCAGAGCGGGTATTCTATTGGGCGAGGCCGGAGCATGAGAAAGATATTCTTGCTGTATAATCAGGCTATTCTTGGGAATTCTGGAGTCGTACCACTGGCATGATTACTGTGCCAAGCGTACGAATGTGGTTTCATATTCTTGAACTCCCTGATGCATTTGAGGGTGATCCGGCCATGCAACAATTCTCATATTCGTGTTTCTTAATAATATACATGGAACCTATATCACCGTTCTCAGATTACTCATTGGTTAGTACACAGTACGTATACTGTTGGTTGCCTTACCTGATATGGACTCAAATGGGGGAAGTAACCGTTTCATATTCTTTAGTAAAACAAATTTTTACCAAATCTTACAATTGATTGAGATTTATAAGTAGATTTATTAATGAGTAAGCATTTAACTGGGTCTATAACCCTGATTTGTATTCATCGCTTTGCGTTCTCTAATATTTTTTTTTTTTACTGTGTTTCCCCTTTATTTCCTACTTGAACTCATATTCATTGGCTTATTTTTGTTTTTTATCAGTATTTCACTATATTTTTACGTTACCCATGTTTTCATTTAATTTACTTAAAATAATTCTCTTCTCAGGAAAGTTAGCTAGTAAGTTCAAGACCTCGTTTTGATCCACATGAATATATGCATTATGGGAAAGTAGCAATAATAACGAGAGAAAAGACCGATTAAGTGGAATTGTTTCTATTTCATTATATATATATGTATATATATCTATATATGTGTATTAAATATGTATATTATTTATATATATATATATATATACATATATATATATATATATATATATATATATATATATATATATATATATATATATATATATATACTATATATATATATATATATATATATATATATTATATATATATATATATATATATATATATATATATATATATATATATATATATATATATATATATATATATATATATATATATATATATATATATATATATCGTCAGAAGGCAACAGGAGCTCCCGTAAGCTAAGAAGAGTAATTTGTAAATGGTATACTTTTAGAATAGTATACGGTATATAGCAAGGAGAAGTAGAAACAAACTGAACCTAATGGGACTGTGCTATTATTAGCCGGAACGGTAATGTTTGTCGACTCTCTTTCAGTAGTAATGGCTCAAATCTATTTATAGATGTTACTCATCATTACTTGATGAGTAAACGGGATTAACTTTAACATACTGAATAATTATATAAGTATAATGTTGATTAGACAGGTTAACTTAGTAAAATACTTTTGCAACGCTTAACTTTTAACATGAAATTTAAACACGTTGATTGTATTTAGATTTAATCCTAGAATGATGATATAGTAGAATTAATTTAGCATGTTGATCGCCTGCTTGACAGTATTTTATCGTAGCCATCCATCAGACTCAAACTGAACGTGCTGATTTAAAAAGTACATTACGTCTTGGAAGAGATGACACAGGAACGATTTGAAACAAGGGAAATGAAAGATCTCTTGATTTATTTTTCAACGAGAATTTTCCATTGTTGAAACTTCATAAATTTGTCAATTACTGAGTGCTGATTAGGTGGACTTTATGTCTGAGTAGATGTTTTGTATTTAATTATTTGAAGGGTTCGAGAATTTATTATTTTTACTTTTCTTCTCGTAGAAACATTGTGATTAAGACCAATTGTTATCAATTAGTGTCAATTAATTTTGATTAGAATGGCCATTGATTTGTTATTACAAACTTGACTTCATGACAACTGTGGCCATTGTTGATTAGTATACAATAGCAATAAGAATGAATTATGATATTTGTCTAATATGGTAGGTGGAAGTCAGAAGCATTTGTCTGATAGCAGAGCTCTCTAATGGGATATCTAATAAATGCAAGCATTCTTCAGTCCTTTATTTTACTTCATCATTTGTTGTAAAATAAACTCCTTGAAAGAAGTGTAAGTGAGGATCTTACAAAGAAAGGACAGTTTTATCGATACTAACGTTACCAGGATAACGGATAGGAAATCTTGTATCTGGTTATGTAAAGTACTTTTTTTTGCTGTAGTATTTTATATTCTTGGTGTTTTTTATTATTGAAATTCTTGGTTAACAACTTATTCAATTGATACGGTCCATCTGTGAACCTTGGTCAAGTGTAAAGAAGGGCAATCACTGTGATTGTGAATGTATGTACCCATGTTCTTTGCTTTAGAATTTCCGTAACCTTCTCAGAATACCTGGGATAAAATCATTGTTCACAGTGGTCATTTGCGTATCACGACAGGCGTTATTTGTCATGACCCAAAAGGCGGCGCAACTCATTTTTGGAATATTTCTCAGAACGAAATGTAAATAGGACTGGATAAAGATAGCCAGTGCTGCACGTTTTCCCAACAGATCCTACAAGATGTCGGTTATTATTTTATTTCACATCTGATTTTAATAAAATGAAACTTGAAAAATGCAGATGACTCGCCATTTTTGTTTGCCGTCGGAAGAAAAAGACTGTACAGTATATCAAGGAAAGCATTTGTGATATTGGTCTTCAGGTTGATTTTATTTTCGCTTGAAGGACGCAGATGACGTCACTATCCATTTGTAGCTGCGACATTTCTTGAATGTTGTATTGATTCTGCGAGTGTGTGTGTGTGTGTGTGTGCGTGTGTGCGTGTATTAGGCTCTTCAGAATTTAGTAACAGAAATCCTCCAGAATTCTTTTCACGGATTGCTGTTTCCTTACTATGCTCTCGCATATGCTTTTCGATTGTAACCACAGGGAACCGTTACGGTGTTCACATTATAATTTTCACCTCCAGCTCTACAGTTTAATAATAATAATAATAATAATAATAATAATAATAATAATAATAATAATAATAATCAGACCATTCTCTACCATCCTGCAAAATGTCAGCCGCTTTGCCTGTATTCGTTTTCGACTTCTTAAGTTTCATCTACTATTCTCACAGCTTTATACTATAGACCGAGTATTTCAGTTCAGGTTTTCACTTAGTAATTGCTGTTATTCAGCACAGGCAAATGTCTGAATCGATGAATGGTAAAGAGCCTGCTGAAGTAGAGCTATAATCCGACGTGAGCTTTGCAGCAATACATTTGTTTGAAATTTTAATGACAAATATGTATAACACAGGCTACAGACAATTTTTTTTTATTATTAGAGTACTGTTCTTGACATAATTCATTTCTACTAGTTCTTTTCATAGTATTGCACGAATATTGGGTGTTGATTATGTCCCAAGATGCCTTGCTCATAATTAACCAACTTTTTGGTTGTATTTCAGTGAATTAGTACTTCTTAATTATATTATATTCTTAATAGGGAAGGAAGAAACCCGAAAGTTGATGGTAGGTGGGATGCCCTAAAGTTTACAATGAATTTGAGAAAGTGAATAATTCTGTTTTTAGCAATATTTAAGCATCAAGTAGCATATAAAAGAAGGTTGAAAAGAGAGGGAAAGCATTTCTTGGAAAGAGTTAGTGAAAAGAAAAGATCATCTAAAACGTCATTGTTAACGCGCAGATGATGTGGGATTCTACAGTAACTCCGTAGGGGGATAGTGCTGTGAGCGGTGCACTGTAGGCATTACTTAAGGTTATTTGCAGCGTCCCTTCGGCCCCTAGCTGCAACCCCTTTCATTCCTTTTACTGTTCCTCCATTCATATTCTTTTCCATCTTACTTTCCACTCTCTCCTAACAATTGTTTCGCACTGCAACTGCGAGGTTTCCCTCCCGTTACACCTCTCAGACCTTTCGACTATCAATTTCTCTTTCAGCGCTGAATGACCTCATAGGTCCCAGTGCTTGGCCTTGGGCCAAAATTCTATATTCCATTCCATTCCATTCCGATTCGACAGCAAACACATTCTGTAAAGACGCGGCTAAGAACCGAGAATAGACCAATTACGACACAACACAAAGTTGTCAATCAAAAATTCCTCTTCCCTGGAAGTCTGACCTGCATGCCGCTCGACTCTACTTGTTGTCTCGAGCATCTGCTGAAACCTTACAGCCACTTGAATAATTAAGTGATTAAAGTTCCTGCTATTATACTGTCAAGCTGTGGCAGTCCCATTTTCCTGGCGCATCACTGTCAAATTAAGAGTTTTCTACCGGTTTTCGCACTAATGGATCTTAATAACAATCGCATTAAAAAATTTCAAGCAAAACTTCATATGGATACAAAAATTTATATACACAGTTTTCATTTCTTTATCTTTGCTTAAGCATTTCAAATGGTAACCATAAATCACATACCGAATAAATTACAGTCACAGAAATTTATTCGTTATATGATTTATGATTACCATTAGATATGCTTAAGCAAAGATAAAGAAATGAAAATTGTCTATATAAATTTGTGTATCCATAAGAAGGTTTGCTTGTAATTTTTTAATGCGATTGTGATTAAGGTCCGTCAGTAAGAAAATCGGTAGAAAACTTAATTTGACAATGATGCGTCAGAAAAATGTGACTGCCATAGCTTGACAGTATAATAGCAGGGACTTTAATTATTCGTCAAACAGTTAAAGGGAGGCTGCAGTTCAGCTAGGATGAAGAAATTGTACTTAATGATGTGAAGTGTTTACATGCGAAAAATTGTATTTGTCCCCCTTAGTTTGAAACAAGTTTAGGAGCTCGTGTATTTTGTGTTCCACTTCTGTCTTAGAAGGATTTATTTTTAACCTGATACAGGAAATATTCCATTCACTTGTTTATAGGTTTGCCATAATTTTATATATATAAATTATATATATATATATATTATATATATATATATATATATATATATATATATATATATATATATATATATATATATATATATATAAATTATAAATTATAAATGGGGAACTGATGCCATTCTAAACATATATTCTCAAAATTGCTAAATGTGCAGGAATAACAGTCGAATTGAAATGAAGTATACCACAGTTTCAAACCTGCCAAAAAAAAATCACCTTTCCGAGGTTCAGAAGGTAAACTGTTTCTGCTAATTGATGGCGTAGAAATTAGGTCATGACTAGGTGTTCATTAACCAATCTCTATATGGGATTTTAGAAAGAAGAATTATGGAAATAATAAAAGGCAAGCCACTTAATGTATGCAGAATTGTTGATAATATTTTTTTCGCTTTAAGGAATGTGCATCAACCGGAATAATTAAAAATACCTTTGACAACGTTTTGTGTCTGAAATTCACCTGAGAAATCTGTAATGAGAATTCACTACCTATCCTGGATGTCCTGTTTAAAATACGCCCTCTGCATGAATGTCCTGACAGTTACGAAAAGTGTAACAAATGCATATGCAGTGAGAGATCTTACCCATTACTTTTTGTGGGATAATGCATACATTGAGGTTCAGACGATCTCAGGTTTTAGTAAAGACGGACATTCATCAAATGACATATAAATATGTGCAAATAGACATTTGAGAACTTTTATTAAGAGTCAACATCAGCCGGACAATGCACGTCCTTATAACACTGTACTACCCGAACTATATGTCTACAGAGTAAAGACTGATAAACGAGTTATAGGAGAAAAAATAGAACGAGAACTTACACCTGTGAATGACAACAACTCCATCAAGTTCATATATTTTCAAGTTGATACGTTTTAATTGCCTCCGCAGTATTTCACTTATTGTGATGCCCACTTACAACGCTCCCGCGTCGCGTGATATCACCTCCGAAGAGGAACACCGAAAACGCGTATCCCTCGAGAACATGGCATCAGCCTGACGAGAGAACTATAATTGATGGCTCGAATGATAAAATAAGTCATCAGCTCAAAGAAGCTCTGTATACAAGCGTGAAAAGGCCATTTAAACATTCAGCCTTTACCTGATAAATGAAGGACAAGCTCCTTGTTCAGAAACCTTCTACAACATCGGGTGTTTCATATGCTATCGCAGAAATGGACTCCCCTCCTTCACCCAGCACACGCCTTGTTGCTCACCTGTATCTTGCACGCACTTGCTTCCTGTATTTTAATGGCCCCCTGCTCTAAAATGTTTTCCTTTCCATCTAGCCAGTAGTTTCTTTGTCTTCCTCTCATCCCTCATTAAATTGCCAAATTCTGCAGTTTTTTCACCAACCATTATTCTTCATTCTGTATACGTGGCTAAACCACCTCAAAAGGCTTTGACCTCTTCTACCGCTTATTCGTTGTATTAGATTTTATCATTAGTGCAACCCTCTTTACTCCATACACACAACAGAAAACGGTCGCCTCCGCAGTTTACTTAATTTTTCTGTCATTGCGTTTAACACCAATTATTCCTCTTTGTTTCTACAGTATGTTCCATGTTATTTCCCACCCCCTACCCCCTACCCCCTATTTGGTTCATCAGATAGGAGCCTCTTAACCTGTCACTTGTAGTAGAAAGTTTTCGTGAAATACCCGTTCTTACATCCGTAAATGAATTTCAATTTCATAAAGGAGAGTCGCTTTAACAGTCCTCTCATACATCCAAATTTTACTTCCCTCTTTAGTTTTTAACCTTTGTGACTCACCCATTCTCGAATATTAAGACCTGGTCACCCCGGAATTTAATTTCACCCAGTGCACTCACAATTCCTTTCTCCATGCTGGTTCCTAGGCCGAGGAGAGTACAGTCAAGGATCAGTGGGTCTTTGAAGGTCACTTTAATCTCAGGATTAATGTCTCATCTCTCTATGCTTTCTATTATTAGAAACCGACAGTTAAACAAGGAAAGATGGGGATATCCGGATTACCCCACTTCTACCAATCTGCCGTTGGCCCTTCCACCACTCCTCTCCTTAAGATACAGTTGAAGAGTTTGTGCCTTAACATTCGTCATTTCGGAAATAATCAGCACACACTCACGCGTGGAATAGAAATGACCTGTATGGGTCACTTGGTAGTGTCCTTACCTTTCATTTGGTTGTATGGATTATTTCCATCGTATTAGCTGAGAAGGGGTATTTCGGATGAAATGCGGTCAACTTAGTCACTCGTGGGTGGGTACATTTGGTAAAACTCACTGGTATGCAGCCTGTATCCTGCTCAAGTAATGCCTCGGATACAGAGGTACTTAGGTACCAGCGTCTTTTATGATATGTATGGTTCACGTAGCAGCGCCCTTGCTTTTCATTTGAGAATCCTGGGTTTGATCCCGATGTGAGTTAGAAATTTATTCATCATTTTTTAAATTGTGTTACTGTCCTGGTTGTCTTCTTCTCTCTTCTTTTTGCAAGAGCTGTTCGTTTCAAATTTTCATCATTTTATCTGGCAGAGATCTTGAGACTTTATGTTGCTTTCTACCAATTATTATTGCTTGATGTACTATACCGTACGATATGGTAATGGCACGGTTCGGAACGCCACGATTCGATCCATAGAGAAACCTGCAGAGAATTATTCCTTATTTTTTCTTTCGCGCCCTCTTGCTGAAGCGTGTAAGTGAATTAGGTTTATTGTTTCCCAGTGCATATTTTACTTGCTATCAGATATAAATTACATATTTAAATCCAAATTCCGAATACTTTGAAAAAGAGAAATCGAATTTAAGAATTAGGTAAGCATTTTTGATTTACAAACAATAATAGCAGTAACAGAAAATTAAATTATTGTAAAACGGCAACACCGAACTAAGCGGCAAGACTTATTGTCGTAGCTGGCTTCGAGGTTTTGAGGCCGTCATTATGTATTTTTAAGTTATTTGAGGTACGTAAAAGAATGTAGGTAAAAATATGAAATGGGAATTGAGAAACCATGTGGAGAAATTTGAAATTGAATGCTTTTTGTAGTATTCACCACAATTGTCTTCATCAGATATAAATAATTTTAAGACAGCAATTTTATTAGCCTACCAACCCGGTCACAAGCTTGCCTAAGCTAAGGAGAAAGAGAGAGAGAGAGAGAGAGAGAGAGAGAGAGAGAGAGAGAGAGAGAGAGAGAGAGATGGCATATGTCAGTGCTCATATATAACTGACATTTATAAACACTCAGTCAGAATTTGTGTTTGAGGTATGTAAACTGCATTCCAGTATATTTCCTCTCTGTTTGCCAAAAGCCAGGACATACTCATTGGAGATGAAAGCATTCCATAAAGGATTACATAGGCTTAGCTTCCCTGGAATTAAAACAGCTCCAGTCTACAAAGAATACGAAAATATTTAACAGTGAATAAATTGACACACTGTAAATTTACAAACACACACACACACACATATATACACACATGTACACACATATATATATATATATATATATATATATATATATATATATTATATATATATATATATGTGTGTGTGTGTGTATACATAATAATAAACTCGAATAACCACACGGTTTGCCCGCTGGTATGATGTTGCATATCCGTAAAACGAGGATATGTTCTGTACCCTGTCCCAGTAAATATTCATATGGAGCTATCCCTAATACCCCAAAAGTATTTTTCCTCTAACGAAGAATCTAATAAAGCCTGATTAGATTAGTGTGGATTATGGCGTCCTGTGCTGTCATTATACATACCCTTTTACCTCCCCCACTTTCTTTTTTTTTTTTTTTTTTTTTTACCCGTTTAGTTTTCAGGGTTTTCTAAGTGAAACGCAAGAAATTCCATCACTATTTTCGTTCTTGAATATTTTGTAAGCAGTATGCATGGTAAGTTTTGAGATGACAGAAAATCACCAAAGTTTTTTTTTTTTATAATTCTAAATTAGTTTGTTGATGTGGGATTTAAAGCAGACTCTCCACACCTAACATTATTGAGAATTTTCGTTTCTGTTTTGTTGTAAAGGGACTTTTCAATTCGTTAGGTTAATCGTAATTAAGATTAATGTGGTAGAAAATTCAAATTCAATTGTTTGCATAATATGCTTTATATATATATATACATACATACATATATATATATATATATATATATATATATATATATATATATATATATATATGTGTGTGTGTGTGTGTGTGTGTGTAGTATATATATATTGCATGCTTGTGAGAGAACTTACTACGATTTTCTTTTGTTCCGATAAGTTTAAAGTAGCTGTTAGACATTTTTTTTAAGTAAGCACAATTGCATGTGAATTTTTTTTTTTCCTTTTTACCATGAAATTTATTAACGCCATGTGTATGAAACCTCAATCTGAATAATTCGCAGCACTATGGTATTCTGAAAAATATTACATTTTGAAATAATAATTTTTTTTTTACAAGAACAGTTTAAGTATTTTATAAAAGCGCAAAAAACTCGTTGTAACTGTACATTTTATCTTAGTAAATGAATTGCCTTACGGCAATTTCATAAGGAAAATGTGAAGCGGAAAAGAAGTACTTTTATTCTTAATCATTCATATTCCTTTTTGTTTTATTTTCCATGTAAATAGGATGAAGATTGAAGTGCATTTATTGCCGGAGGTATAATTACATGTCATACTTCATTGCCGTATAGTAGAACACAGTAGTTTATTTTGCGTTATAACATTTTGTAAGTAGTTTGTTGAATCGGCAATTACGCGAATTGGTTTCCTTTAACGGGAATCTTTTTTAACACTCTTCAAGTTGTTTATTTTAATGGTAAAGGATTTTATGCTTATTACTATTTGCATACTAAAGACACTTTCCTAAGTGTTTGCGATATTGTCACTGAATAAATGTACTCTTGATATCCATCCATCTAGACAATCTTCAGATATGATTTTCATTTGCCATTGTATTGCTGAATGGCTTAGTTGGAGGCAGGGCTTTAGTTTCTAAGGTAAAAGACCAGGATTGGTTATTGATAAATACTCACAACTATTCAGAGATATATATATATATATATATATATATATATATATATATATATATATATATATATATATATATGTGTGTGTGTGTGTGTGTGTGTGTGTGTGTGTATATGTATATATATATACACATACATACATACATATTTATATATTTATTTTTAGAAAATTTGTTACCCAAATGATTTGTGATGATTTTCAATCCCGTTCTTTTTGAGAGAAATGAACATTTTTTCATGTCACTTTTTCATTTCTTTATTTCATATAAAGAGGGCGTAAGGCGAGTATCCGTGGATTATTAGTATACTAAGAATATTCTGGAAAATAAGAAAGTGATGATCTGCGTACAATAAAATTAGGCGAAATAATCGCTGGACGATCTATGGTTAATTGCATTCCCTTACTGCTTCAGTTTTACAAATATCACAAAATGCTGCCACCATCTGGAAATGATATACTGAAATAGGGAAACGAAAGGTATTCAGTGCCATCTCCGTCATAACGTGGAGAGCATTATGGGAGAAAAAGTGCGCCTTAATTTACTCGGGAAATAATATTATAAAGTGTTGTTGGCCTATTTTATTCTCGGAAGCCTTTGACAGGTAATAATTTCATTCCTTTAACAACACGGAAATAGGTGTTGTTGTGAAAACGAAAAGTGAATTTACCTTCCCTGATTGTAATGTTTTATATCTCTTGTTATGTAGGCGCTAATGGCATAGGCTGTTGAGTGCACAAGCGACTCCAGTGTGAAAGAAGAAAGAGAAAAATATAGGAGGGAAAAGGAGTGGATTTCCCACAACGGAAAGTGATGCACTAGCCTCGTGAAGAAAGGGAAAACTGGAGCATGAGAATTCTGAAAATTAGCTGTAGAGGAAAACAACGCAGTTAGCCCCTCATAAATCAGTTAATGACCTTACTCATCCAGCAATATTTGTATGATATAATGACAGAATAAAAATAATGGTATCAACGCAAGAGTTCTTTCAGAGGATTATTGTAGGCATTAGAGTGAATTGTACTGTGTTCTTTTGTTTATTAGGCTTATACTACTCTATCTCTAACAATCTCTTTTCACCGCTGTAGAAGGAAGTTTATTTATGATCTATGGGCACAAATATGCCAACGGATATATAGGCACAAATCTGCTCTAAAATTTTTAGTGTGGAAATTTTCATTTTGATATTTATTTGGTGCTTAAAGCGAAATGTTTTCTTCTATTCAACAGTCTACAAGCCATTTTTATGTACAAGATTTACTACCTCATACTAAATTATTTTGGTAGTTCATAATGCATCATTAGTACTTCAAAAGACGAGAAGTTTGCATTATATCACCTGATAGGAGATCCAATGTCAGTAGAGGAGTTGTACGAGTAATCAGCATAAAAATCAGACATTCTAAGGAAATTAACGCTGAGAGTATTTGTCACTGATTCTAATTATTTTAGAAAAGAGAAATAAAAGTTGTGTATACCATGCGTTGTTGCTGCTTACTATAATTGCCATAAATACATAAAATAATTCATAAATCACAAGAGTGAGGAACGTAAAATTTGAAAAATTCATAAATTGCAAAGGCTAGGGATGTAAAATATAAAGAATTTATAAACTGAAAAGGCGAGGAATGTAAAATGTGAAAAACGGAATTTGCAGAGCGCTTGTTAAATTTGACGAGGCCACCATTTTACTTTGACGTAAATAGTATCATTCCCACACGAGGTCATGTATGTGCTTTCAAAATGGATTAGTGCTTTATTTACTATTGTAATCTCTATTCCATAGATTTCGGTGGAACGTCAGTTTTTAACATTATTCAGAGTTAGTTTTCATACCTATGTTAACAGGATAGTTAAATAAGGTGGTATTTGTGTATGTGAATGCGCGCGCGTGTGTGTGCGCGTGTGTGTGGAATGTCTCCATGCCTCACATTGCAGGATATAATATGCAGGGTGTTTCAAAAGTCTGTGTCATATTCTAAGAACTTATATAATTGAACTGGTACCATTTAAAAGCCAAGTGTGTCCATGATTCAGTTTTAGCGTACTCTAGGACGCAAAATGACTTCTCTTGTTTTGTGAATGACATTACTGGATCTGAAAAGAGACAAAAAACAAAATTGAATTAACTTTAATTAATTTAGTTAAAGTTAGATTAATAGAAGAAAACTTGACACTTTTAGCTTTTAAATGGTGCCAGTTCAGTCATGTTACCACTTGTAATTCATGACGGCAGCACAAAACCACTCACTATGTACAAAATAACTAAAGAATAAAACAGAAAGCAGATGGTCAAACATGAACATCGCCTAAATTCCTAAAAAGCAATCAGAATATGGAGACCATCAACGCTATCATAAGTGAATGCTCAGCATTTGCTTGAATTGAATACAAGAGGAAGCATGACACAGTCACCTAAGCCTTGCACTGCAAGATATACCGAGAAAATAGCCCACAATGCACAGACAAGTTGTTTGTCATATACCCGGAAAAGTGCTGGAAAACAAAAAGATACGAGTATGTTGGGACTGATAAGCTCGACGACCTGATCTAATCCCAGTAAATAAAGAAACCCAGAAAAGTTCACTGGTAGATAGCCGTGCCATGAGACACAAGAGGTGAGGATAAATTATTATCTATTATTATTCAGAAGATGAAACCCTATTCATATGGAACTAGCCCACAGAAACCATTGACTTGAAATTCAAGTATCCAAAGAATATGGTGTTCATTTGAAGAAGTAACAGTAAGAAGAGACCGGTTATTAAAAAAGGAAAAATAAATTAACAAATAAATAAATAAATAAATAGATAAAAATGTAACTTAAAATGCAGGGAGAATTGCTTTAGGGTAGTAATGTATTGCATCTTCGCTTGAACTTTTGAGCTTCCAATTGCACAGCATCCTCAGGGATACTGTTCCACAGCACAGTCCAGCTGTGTGAGGAATAAAGGATCTCTGGAACTGAGAAGTTCGACAGTGAGGCAAATTTACTGTATATTGGTGCTGCTGTTCAGCAAATCTGGTCGCTCTCGGCGGGAAAAGAGGATCAGGGATCAATTAAGAATGTGAAAGATCTATGTTGAAATTTATGAAAAATTTACAAACTGCTGGTGCTAGGAAACAAAACCGACCACCACGAACCAGAGGCAGTCATCCACACCGTGGAACAGTATTCTAGAAAAGGAAGGACAAATGGCCTAAAACAAGTTGCATTGCTTTTATTACTGTTGTAAATATATTAGACCCTACTTACGATACCTAACTTCCTTATGGCACTTACTGACGCTTTCATTAGATGTTTCTCAAAAGTAAGATGTGAGTCAAAAGCTACACCAAGTTTAGGTAAAGGCTCTAGATGGGGTGGAAAATCCGTACGAGATCTGCTAATCAACAGTGTTTTCATTTTACTGGAGTTCAGCCTCATACCCCACCGACTACACCATTCACTAATCCGCTCCATGTCACGACTGAGACTAAGGGCAGCTTCATTTATCATAAGTGGAGACTTGACTACACCCACAAGTGTTGCATTATCGGCATAATGAATAATCTTGTTTTCCAGGCCATTCACTTGTATACACTAAAAATAACAGTGGGCCAAGAACACTACCCAATGGAACTCCAGACATGATAGATCTTGGTTTGGCAAAGATCCCATGAACAGCAACTCGCTAATGCCTACTTGTAAGGAAATCTTGAAGTAATCCTAAAACATATCCACCCACTCCAAGATTCTTAAATTTAAAGATAAGTGTCATATGATTTATTCAAGGGAAAGCAACGCTAAAATCTATTTGAATTACTCTACACACAAAATCCATATCAAGGTTCTCTTGCCAATGGCATGTCAAATCTAAAAGAGCGTTGCAGCCACCTGACTGCTTCCTATATGAATATTGACTATAAGCTAACAATCCTTTAGATTCCACATACTTGTAAAGTGGCTTAAAAATAAGTTTTTCTGTAACTTTGGAGCGAACAAGGAGAATACAAATTGGCCTGTAGTTACTGCAGTCTGCAGATATGCCACTCTTTGGAGAAATGCATTACTAAGTTGTGCTCATCTGCAGAGATGCTACATCGACCTAAAAATCTATAGAACCTACTAATCTTGGGAGACAGCACGCTAAAAACCCTTTTAAAAAACAAAGTGAAAAAACCATAAGGTTCTCCACCCCAGGTATCAAGATTTACAAACATTTTCTTAACATCCTTAGAGCGAAATGCAAATTTTGTAAAAATAGGTTCAGGATGTCAAGTATCAGGGAGAGGGACATCTACAGCTAGATGCTTAGCTGAAAAAAGACAGAGGTGTACCTATATCTAAATATGGAAATAGGAGACTAAAGCAAGCTGAAATGAAAGTAGTAACTGTCATCCTGGTCCATTAGGAGTAATTCCAGGGGACGTCAGGATAACACCGAGGGTGCCCCAAAAAAGTGTACTGCTGGCCACAGCAAGGATAAATAGGAGTTTTGGTATCTTAAGAAAACAGAGTAGTGGGTTTCAGATCCCCAGCAGTCAGGTGGCAAATCAGATACAGACTCGGAGATACCAACCTAGCAAGGCTGAGAAAAAAAAAAATAGTAAACATGTCGCTCCTTAAACCATCACAACTACTATGCTGAAACCCGTTATATAAAAGGCCAGTAGGAATGAGAAAGGGGAAGAAACGAGTGGCGGGGATTACTTAAAGAAACCACGACTACATGTGTTGGTGCGTGATGTGGGAAGGAAGCTCTTCATAAACGTCTTCATAAAAGAGGATTCAGTAATGAGACCTGACGGGGTTAAAAGGTCTTCCTGGGGCTTCTAATTGATCCAGGTTTAATCATGGTAGCACAGCACGTGAGTGAATCCCTCTTGCATTAGGGGCGGTCAACTTTGAGGGTCGAGTAAGCCCGAGTTATGTGATTAGGTGGCCTGAAGACGTGCGAGGAATAATTGTTGAGAATTGTTGAGCTTGTTTTTTTTATGGTAGAAATCTGGAAAGAAAAACTGTCATACATTTCTAGAAATTTTGTGGTAAGGAAACCGCAAGACAGTTTCTCCAAATTCTTAGAAGATTTAGGTAATTTTACCCTGACAACATATTTACATACATGTGCATAACATTGTACACATTGTATACTGCACGTTTATAGTATATTTCATGCGTACAAAAATTGTGTTTTTGTCTCTATGGAAAACTGCCTATAAAAAATATGAATGCGCATGGCATCGTATACGTGGGCATAGAGATGCTTCGTTCCAAAAAACATACGAGAGAGAGAGAGAGAGAGAGAGAGAGAGAGAGAGAGAGAGAGAGAGAGAGAGAGAGAGAGGGGTGGGCGGGGGATGTGCGCGCTATTTGTGCTTCAGGCATAATGTAGTTGAGTATATTGACACGAAACAGAAACCTTGAACTCTTGCGGTAGAAAATACTAGATGCTGCATTAGGATGAATTACGGTAATTATTGCACCTTCAAGTTGCTTCCATTGCAGCGTGGTGGTATGAGTTCAAGCTATGAATAATATACTCTCGCCACTTAGGTAAAACATTGATGACGTCGTAGCATGCTTTCCTTTTGCTTTCAGCTGTCAGTTACGAACTTGGGAATCGGTCGCTTCAACACTTTTTTGTTATTTCCCAGTAAATAGAGGGTGTGAGGAGGGAAAACAGTGCCTCTGGCCATGTGGTGACATTTACACCACGTAGGGCTTTGAGAATGCTAAATATTTCTCAGCATTCAACATGACTGGGAATGTGATTGCCATTGCTTGCATCTGCCATTCAGCGGCATTTCCTCCCCAAAGGGTTCCACAACCACTCTTTAGGCATTACTCTGTCTTGGAATATAACTCCTCTCCAAACCATTGCACACTTATTAGAGCAAATGGGTCATACCACTTACTATCAGTGAAAGCAGCCCACATAAAGGAAGGACAGTGTGGGCGTGCACGAGAACTGACACGTGATGAGCATCAAATGCATCTTGTCACGAAAGAAATAGAGAAATTCGATTGGAGCAGTACTTTCGTCTTATTGAGATCTTAAGACTCACAATAAACAGAAACAGATATATCTAATTTCCTAGCATACTTTCACAAATAATGACTTTATCCGTTTAAACAGTCTTAAAACTGTAATTTAAAGCCTAAAATAGCGAAATATAAAAAAGAAATATTGTCTTATTTCATTTAAGGCAATAATATTAAATCATCGAAAAGCTGATCTCAAAGGGAAAGTGTCTGCTTAAATTTGACGTTCCTATGTTTCCATTTCATTGTGATTTTGAAGTTTTTATTAAGACGAAAATAATAGCTCTAATTAGCTTTTTCATTTTTCCTTTTTTTTGGCCTCATATATGTATATATATATACATATACATACATACATACATACATACATATATTATATATATATATATATATATATATATATATATATATATATATATATATATAGAGAGAGAGAGAGAGAGAGAGAGAGAGAGAGAGAGAGAGAGAGAGAGAGAGAGAAATAGAGATGAGAGAGGTAAATATACATACGGTATTGCTATCTTCTGTTTATTAGTTCTCTCTTGCAAGCAAAACCTTGCTAAATATAGAAGGGTACACTATAATAAGATAAATTATGAATGGAAGCTTACACAAGAGAGTGTGACAGGAGAGTGCATTATATTTTAAATGCATTTGGATTTCGTTTCGCCCACTCGCCAAACAGTTATATTCAGTTTATCTCGAAGTTATAATGAGCTTGGTTAAAAGGAACTTTCGTCATCTCCGTCTCTTTCTATCTCGCCTCTCAGGTTATATTATTTTTTCACCAATATGTACCCGACAAGAGCGTCTTTTCGACGTGTGTGCAGCAGCTGCACTTTCTGTGGGTGGCTTTCATTCATGTTGTAGCGTGGCAGGATTTGCGACTGATGCCAGATGATGCTTTGTACTGAATGCTTTATGTAGTCGTAAACAAGTCTTTGTCAGTTCTTGATCGTATCTTCAATTGAGAGCGCTATTTTCAGGAGTTTTACTATTCTTCGTTATATTTTTAAATGGAAGTGTTTTTCTTTATCTACGGTGTGCATTGCCAAACAATAGAAATCTAATATCTTTATACATTATGTGGGCTAAATGTATACTGATTTTCATATTGTTAATACGCACACGCGGGAACGTTTCAAAGTAAATAATACACGAACATCAACAGGTATAGAAGTAAAATCGATTTAACCTTTCTCTTCAAGCTGTATTTCGAAGCTGGGGTATTTTTCTTGTAGGTACCTATGATGCACAATCATTTTAAACGCAGTTATCAATCTAAATGTCTGTCTATCAATTTATCTATCTGTCTCTATATATATATATGTATGTGTGTGTGTGTGGTAAATGATTGAATTTCTTTTTTTAACATTAACAGAGTGAGGATGATTACTTTTTTCCCACGCGGCCATATTCTGCAGCATCTCATCATTGAGTGAATTAAATCAACCTACAATTTGATGAAAGATTTAATCGCCTTCAATATGAAATAACTGTACTCGTATTTCAATACCCAAACGGAGTGGGCCATTTAACGTTACTTTTAAAAAATACAAGTCCAAAAGTTTCAGACGTTATTGAAGAGATATAGAAATGATTTCGAAATTCGTCATATATTTCAATTCAAAATATGTAATATTTCTGATAATTTGATTTATCATGGAAAGGGTACTTTCTGTCTGAAATACTTTGGGTCTCGTATCCATTGGTTTTTCTATAAAATAGGTACTACGTTAGGGATTATTTTTTTAAATTTTGATAGTCTCAAGAGAAAATATATTTTTTTTACTACACAGATTTATTTATTTCTCCTAGTTATGGTACCTGACGTACACTTTACTTCTTTGGTTTATGCTAAATTTCATTTTATAGAAAAATTAAATGAATTGGAACTAGGCCATTGATGGAGAGGAAAATACAACAATGCGCACAATCATGTTTTTGGGTAACATAAGCCTCCTATTCAAGAGGCATAGTGTAAAATGCCAGTACGTCAGAATTTGCTTACATTCTTGTGAATTAAAAATCGAATAAAGTTGTTGGAATGAACTATTATTTTATAGAAAATAATTATTTTACAGAATAATGTATGGTTTTATTATGACCTTCAAAGAATATGAGGACATTCTTGCTAAGGCCAAAATCAGTTTTTTATAAGTCTAACTGAGTTTGCGTTATGTTTAATTTTTCGGAAATTAAATTTGATAACTTGATAGGCGTTACATTTTGTCTTTTCCTGAAATGTATTTCGCATCCTGAATATCACATCTTATTGCTGTGGTAATGTTTAAAGTTGTAAGTATATATTTATTCCTTCATAAATATCTTTGATTTTTCTGAAAACCATTTGTATATTGGAATACCCTGCATACATTCCTAAAGTATCCTTTGCGTTTTTCATTTCTCCATATATTGTTATGCAGAGCGGGTATTCTATTGGGCGAGGCCGGAGCATGAGAAAGATATTCTTGCTGTATAATCAGGCTATTCTTGGGAATTCTGGAGTCGTACCGCCGGCATGATCGCAATGCCAAGCGTACGAATGCGGTTTCATATTCTTGAACTCCCTGATGCACTTGAGGGTGACCCGGCCATGCAACAATTCTTGAAGCCTTTTCTTTGAAAATGTAAGACACACACACATATAGACACACATATATATATATATATATATATATATATATATATATATATATATATATATATATATATATATATATATATACATACCACATGTACATACATACATATGGAACTCACGCCTTCTTTTTCCTGTATGTCACCAAGTGTCTAATAGAATGATGATTTCAGCACCATGACCTTCTCTGGGGCACATCTGGCGCTGATACCCACTCTCAGTTAGGTCGACTGATGGGGGGCAGTGGGCTAGGGACGTGTCATCTCTCTCTCTCTCTCTCTCTCTCTCTCTCTCTCTCTCTCTCTCTCTCTATATATATATATATATATATATATATATATATATATATATATATATATATATATATATATAACGTATATATATATAACGTATTATATATATTATATATACATATGTATATATATATATATATATGTTTATGTATATAAATTTATATATATATATATATATATATATATATATATATATATATATATATATAATATATATATATATATATATATATATATATATATATATATATATATATATATATATATATATATATATATTATATATATATTATTATATATATATATATATATTTATCACTTATTAACATACACCGACATATTTCAAGATTGGGTCCAATTTAACTTTTCTATGAATCTCACCCCCTCTGCATGGTTAGTATCACTTTGGTCATTGCTCTGAAGTTCCCAGTATCAGATGCTTTGAGGAAATTTCTAACAAGAAAGTCAAAGTGATTTAATCAATGTTTCTATTCCATTCATATTCAACACATGTTAGGGAATATGATGACAATAGCAGAAAATAATAACACCACACACACACACACACACACACATATATATATATATATTGTATATATATATATATATATATATATATATATATATATATATATTATATAAATATATATATATTATATATATATATATATATATATATATATATATATATATATATATATACTGTATATATATGCATATTTAGAACCTTCCAGAAATCTGAAATATAACAGTTGTTCATTTTAGCTATTTAATTATTCATGTGCTTTTTATGACATGTATTTGTCACAACCCAGCGGCTGACACAGCTTATTTCAGAATGTTTCTCAAAGCGGACAAAATGTAAATGAAGCAGGATATAAATAACCCTAGCTACAACCTTTCCCATGAGACTTTGCAAAACGTCTGTTACGCTTTATCTTCTGCATTGAGTTAATTTCAGCGGGATTATGTCACAAAGGCATGAACAAAAGCATTTCCGTTGATAAATGTCTCTTTAAAATTGCGTATTAAAATTCATGTATTGCGGTGCAGTTGAACGTTGCAATTTTTAACAAAGGGAGACCTTTTGACTCGGTGTTTCAGGTTAATGCTCTTCAACTTGAACCATTTATACTTGTTACTTACTCTATTGTTTACCTGTGTGGTTTACTTTTTCCCCTCTCTTTATTATTTATTGCAGTTTACCAGCGGGGTGTACTTCACAGAGGGATTATGAATGTTGAATGGTGTAACAGAAATATTTTAATGAAAAGTATAACTGTGTAACTCTTTGAAATAGTAAAGTGCGAATGAAGTCATGCCGTAATGTTTACCTCTGGTCTGATGAATAAGAACATCTTGACAGTGAAGATATTAGAGGTAGTTATTCATTAGCCTCCAATATACTCATTGTATGTAAGTTTGCTGTGAATTAAAATAAAAATGCCTGATACATATTAGACATAAAAAAAGTAAATTATGTTATTCAAAGTGACTGAATACATTAATTAATTTGTGCTTAATGTGGCTGACACCTATTTCACTACTAGGCCCCTTCCCCTTAAACGGGGTGGCTCCAGCTATAATTGGGAATGACAGTGCTAGCCCACGCATTATCTCTTTAAATGCTACTTACCGCACCCGAATGACTTCAAGGTACATCTTAGAATATGTGCCTAATTCAAGGTACATCTTAGAATATGTGCCTAATTCGTTACACCTCTGCAGGAGTCGAAGCCTGAACCTCTCCCGAACGAGGCGTAGTGTTATGAATACATATGCATGTCTCTTTGCATATGTGTCACTAAGTGGTTGCTTAATTAATTTCTTTTGGCTTCAGGGGTCTTTTATTCATTTTTCCTCTTTGTGTAACATTATGAAGTGCTAGTGATGCTTACCTCTAAGGCTCATATAGTTCTGATAAATATAAAGAATTTTTATTGTTAATTAAGAAATATGCCAGCTAGTTTGAAACGCAAAACGTGAATTTAAGGAATACTAGGCATTATATCCTAGAATGGGAAGATTTTAAGGATTCTGATTAAGAAACATAACAGTCTACATTGAACTCGAAAGTATTTGTTTGTATACCAACGTATTTTTTTGGATTATCCCCATATTTACACACACACACACACACACACACACACACACACACACACACACACATATATATATATATATATATATATATATATATATATATATATATATATATATATATATATATATATAATAAATTTTTGTCACACAAGCGTGCCCTTATATTCAAAAATATCATTTGATATCGAAACCACTATACCTTGGGAATAACAACCAACGGGAATAATAACTGATAAGTTTATATGCTTTTTATTCCTGAGGTTTAGCGAAGTCGATATTACACCACATTAGTGCCTGATTATATAGACATGCGTGTGTTTGTGGTTTTGTGTTTTGTCAGTAAAAAAGCCACTGTTTCCCGCCGCTCAAAAAGCTCACATAATTTACCTTGGAGTCTGTTCCACGAGCGAAGAATTTGATTAAGCCAGATTAGATTAGTATGGATTTCGGTGTTGTGTGTTGTCATCAGGCATGACTTATTTTTCTAGACCTGTAGCATAGCTCTTTCCGTTGTAATACCATTTACTGCTTGAAGGAAATATAATTTTTTACGCTTATTTTTATAGTGGTGCCTATAGATTATGTGTTAAATTTCCTCTGAATTCTGCAAGAATGTAAAAATAAGTTTTTTGGCTTTTCAGTTGCTTTGTTAAATTGTTTAGAGTAATTCTCCTCCAAAATGTATTTAGTTCTGCGTTGTTTTGGCAAGAAACGTCACTTGCTGGATATGATGTTACTTTCTTCAGCTTTCAATGTTTCACCGAAGATCACAAGAACTTTTGACACAATAAGCGAGAACATTTTAGAGTCTTTGTTATTCTTCCTCTTGATTACCTGAACCTGTAAAAATGATTATATCTTACTATTGGAGACAGTGTAAATCAAACGCTTGATTTGATTACTTTGTGAATCATAAACTTTTCCTGCTTTTAGAGAGATTAATTCGTAATTGTTTTTGTTTTGTTGCATCTTCAGTAACAAAAAAATTATCGATATGTATTATTCAGGTGTATGGTAACTGATAATTTTTTATATTAGTAATCTTGTATGTGCTGAACAGTTCTGAAATATTTCTTCAAAAATATCTTTGGTTTTATGAGAAAGTTTAAGAGGGAAGAACTAATCCATATTAACGCATTGCATATAATCATCAAGGTTTTGGGTACAAATGTTGTGTCCCTCTTTTGTGATGATTGTAATTACGTGCAAAGCGAATATTAGTTCCAGTTGGTTGAACAACATATTAGTTTCGAAATTATTTTAACGTGATTATATGACAATAATTTTATTTATGCTTTTATAAGGAAAATTATGACTCGGATCCATTTTTCCATGAATGTTTTTTTTTATTTAGTTGGGTCTTATGGCTATTTTCTAACTTACAGTTTTTCAGTGCCTGGGATGATGCTGTGACAACCACTTTAGGCCTATTTTATACAATATATATATATATATATATATATATATATATATATATATATATATATATATATATATATATATATATATGTATGTATGTATGTCTGTATGTATATATTTTAAAGATTCTTTTTTGTCATGTACACATGTTCAGTTAATCCGCACTTGTTTGTGGATCTTCTCTCTCTTAACAAAGATACTAAGGCTACTTTAATAGGGTGAAGATGGCAGAGGTGATGATGTACAAGTGAAAGAGTAATATTAGGATTAAGAACAACGGAGTCAGCGGGGACAGGAAAAACAGAAGTAAGATCTCAGGAGGCTAGAAGAGGTTGTGAGGTAAAGTGATAATGCCAGAGAATGTAGTAGAAGATGCGTTGTAAGATAAGAAGAGGATTTGTGAATGGATTGTGGAACAGTTAATGTTCGGAGATAATAAGAGCAAGGTTTTTTCAAGAAGAGTAAATGTGAGCAAGCGTAAGGTTATGATGACGAGTATAATCCAGGAAAGAGGGAGCAATGTGATTTTATTAGGAACGTTGGAAGAGTGAAGCTAAAGATTTGTATAGGTATTTAGGGGTTAATATAACTGTTGAGGGCAAAGTGAGAGATCAGGTGAGTCACAGAATAGGTGAGAGTAGGCTTGGGGATATCAAAGTTGAATATATTAACATATTTTTTCAGCCAGCTCTTCTTTATGGAAATGAAAATTGGATGCTGAAAGCAAATGAAAGAAAAAATGAAACTGTTGAAATGAAATGTTCGCATACTATTTGTGACTTAGGAAGAGCTGAAAGTTTAAGAATTGTGTAGATACATAGAAGAATAAGGAAAAAGTTTAGGTGGAAAGATAGCTCAGAGCTTTTTGAGTTAGTTTGGTCGTAGGGAAAGTCTGGCGAATAATAGGTTGGTAAAAAAAAAAAAGCAAAAATGCGCAAGGTGTTGTTTGACGCCATATTGAAGAGCCTTTGTGTAGTCCGATGTAGCGACAAATGCTGTGTTTTCTGCACTGAGTATTTATCCACGATTCAGAAGTTAAAGCATGAATGTGTTAGTAACCAGCATTTTTTTCAATGCACACAATCACACCTACATGCACATTTATAGATCACTATATACGTGTTTGTCTGTATACTGTGTATGTGTATGTACATTAGTGGGCTTTTAAGTCTGTTAATTGTCATGCACAAATTTAGGTTATAAGTTTGTTAAGATTTGAATGACATTCAAGTCCAAGAAACTCTGCATTGATTCCGTTGTCTTAGGGTTGATATGCAAATACCTCACATGTAGTTTATTTTTAATGAGAGGTGGCTGATGAATTTTTTACTTTCAAGTTCCTTATAAATTATCTCGAGATAAATAAAAAAATTATGACTTGCCTTTATAGGTAAACTGCTATTAACTCACAGAAAGATTATCCATTCTGAATTAGGTTAATTATGTGATATCATTTAGGATTCACGTAGTTCAAAACACTGATTATCTCAGTTTCATTCTTACAGCCATATAAAGACAAAGCGTTGTACTCCCCTTATTCCTTTATATCCCTAAAGGAGCATTTGATAACACGTATAATATGCACGAAATAAAATATAAGAAGTTTTGCTGTACAAAGTTAGCATACTCGGAAAGTGGCTCGCAAAATAAAAATGTGAGAATTAAATTGACCGGAACAACGGGTTCCCAAAATAGTCATTTCCCTCTTACTATACATTATTCATAGATTACAAGACTTCACTTTACACCCAGAAATAAGACAATAAAAAAAGAGAAATAGAAAATATAGATAAAAAGACATTGTCATGATGTCTCTTTATCTATATTTTAATTTATGCAAGAGGGAGAAATGTATTTGCCATTTCATATGATCGTAACATAATACGTTTCCATAAATAATCCCTTTTTATCGCTGTGAAATGGTGCATTTATATATGGTCGAAAATATACTAACCATAATCTGAAATAAGTTGTGTTGAAAATATTTGGATTCATTGTCGTATTTAGTCACCAAATATTGATCTCTTTATCATCAACACCTACACTTTTTATATATATATTTATTTTGTTTTGGTATAACGCGCATTACTCGAAACGCGTAATGACCATTATTCTTATTAATCAACAAGTGTCTGCATTACGTATTTCTTTCACATTATCAAAGGGAATAACATGTTTATTATGTTGGGAACGCCAGTTTTGCTCATCCGTGATATATTAAATTATGAAATGCTCTCTTGCTTCTAAAGTGTTTCAATCAGGAAAAGTAGTCACGAAAGATAAACAAGTAAAACTTATGTATTCTTTATTTTGTGCACTAATCACGGTGTATGTTCTTGGTTAAGAAACCACTAAGTGCCCTTTCGACATTATCGAAGCAAATTACATTACCAGACAAATTGTGGGAAAATAAGACTCTTGAACATAACCGAATTGCTAAGATACATCTAAAAGAACAAACTTGAAAGAATTTTCATGAATGGCTTCTTTCATGATGCATTATGAAACTGTCATAGGAAAATTTATAGTAATGTCATATTTTTGGATGATGTCTTCTTAAGCATGTATGAGAAATACAATACCGTTCAAAGCATATAATTTTTTTTCTTTACTTGCAGACAGCCTTCTTGTTGTTCTCATCAATTTAATTCTTACATTGTTATTCTGCGAATCACTTTCCGCGTATGCTAACTTTGTATAGCAAAACTTATTATATATTACTTCGGATACGTTATACGGCTTAGATTAACTAGCAGAAAGCTAGAAAATACTTAAACTTGTTACCTTTGTGAATTAATGCTTAATGCTTTCCGAGAGGAACGTTTTTTTTTTTTTTTTTTTGTACCTGTATGGCAAGAAAATTCTTCCCTTGTCTCTAAATTGTGTTTAACTTATTTCAACAGACTTGAAAAGTTTGTGCGAGTTATTTTTTTTATGGCTTTTTACGCCAACTTATTCCATTCAGTGCATCGACCACATGCTTTCCCTGCATTTTTTTTAATGCTTATTTAAATTCAAGAGCAGGCCGTGCAGTTGCGTGTCATTAATATAGCAGACTACTTAAAATAAAAGAAAGAGAAATGAATGAAAATTTTGAAAATAAAGAAGATGAAAAGCGACAGGACGCTTTAAAGCATGTCACCTGAACAGCGGGAGCAAGAAGAGAGTCCAATGGCAAAATTGTAGAAGTATGTTACCAAACCTAAAACTCGAGGATTTTTGTTGCGCACGGGATACGTTTGGGAGCATATGGAGTGACGGGTGTTCCATGACAAACGGACTTTATCAGCTCTGAGTAAATACCATCGCTGATTACTTTTTCCTCTTTTAAATATTCCCATCATAGCCAAATTGCACACAATACATCCTTTTAATAAATAACATTGTCTTTCTTTTATGGGACTCATCTCAATAATTAACTTCTTAGAAATCAATTTCATCCTCCTAAATTCACGATCAGTAACCGTGTTCACCGAAAACCGCGAAAGAAGGAACCAACAGGTGTTGGAAAGGGGAAGAAGGAAGGGTCGACTAAATGAAAGCCGAGGAGAGAAAACCACGGACTGCGTGCTTGCGTGCATTTGTAACAGCGAAGGATAACTCGTCATAAGCGCCCTAATAGAGAGGATTCGGTAATGAAACATGGCGGAGCTAAAAGGCCTTCCGGGAGCTTCTAATTGATCCGACTTTAATCGCGTGAGGGAGGGAACCTTGCCTTGCTTTGGGGAAGGCCAGCCTTGAGGGTGGAGCATGTTTAGGCGAGGTGACTAAACGTCTGCGGTAATACTTCATCGTCTGGAGAAATATTGTTGCAAATGAAAAGGCACCCTGAAGAGGAGAGTTTTGCTTGCAGAGAAATTTTCTTTCCTTTCATCAGGTATGGTTTGCTTTTATCGGGTTGAGGTATTCCTTCGTCCACAGTAGGATTTGTTGTGCCTTTATCTAGAAAAGTTTAATTTTACTTTGTTGTGGCTAACTTTCATACTGATTTTATTCTTTCTTTTGTTTGTTTTCATCCTCATTTTATTGTTTATTTGTTTGTTTCATCTTCATTTTGTTTGATTTTTCGGTATTTGGTTTGATTTTAGATAAATATGGTCTAAATTCATTTACATGGATTAATGCCCATGTTTCGTTTTCTGGAGTCCTCATCTAACTATATTTTCAAAGATTAAAACAAGTTACTATAAAACCAAATTTCCCAGAATGAGAACGCACGAGCGGAGCTCAAGTTCTTTTTGATTTTAAGAAATGATTCGATTCTAAATTCTGTTCTACTAAAGGAAACTATTTAACGTTCTGAAGGGTAATAAAGCACCGGTTCGATCTCGTTCACTTTGGCTGATTTTCAATAAGTCACACATATACAAAGTCTTTCTTATATATTTTGCTTTCCAAAAATCCTTTGAGCAGTTCCCACCTGCATTTCTTTTTTTCAATCTCCTTATTAGTCTTTTTTTTTAAATATACCACGAAAAACACGATAAACATTCATCCATCTCCCGGACTCTGCTGTATGAGTTTTTTTTTTAAGTGTCTTGTTTTATGTGTGGCTAAGTCAGTTGAGGAGGTGTCTTTGTATTGTTCTTTTTCGTGTAATTAACTTATTTTATATATATATATATATATATATATATATATATATATATATATATATATATATATATATATATATATATATATATATATATATATATATATATATATATATATATATATATGCATAACATCTTTGTTCTCGGTTTTAAAATAAGCCACATTGATGAAAGAAAAGTACAAAGCTCTCTGATATATTGAGTATTTAAAAACTGCAAACGTTGAGTTTTTGTGCCCATGCGGTACTTGAGGTTACATTAAGGCTTAAAGGATCTTCTTCCAGTGTTTTGTTATGTCCATTGATAATCGGTCAGTATTTTTCCTGCATAATGCTTCCGGAAGCATCGCTGGTTTTCACGAAGTGACACATTTTTAAGCAAAAAGGCGTTAATCCTCTGAGGAAATTTTCTTAAAGATATATTTTTTTATTCGATCACTGTTTTCTCTTGTTCTGTATCCTCGCTGTAGCACGATGTCCTTGCTTCCTTTTTCCTTATTTCTGTAATGTTTCTTGAGAAGCTGGGTTGGTATTTTCCATCAGAGTTAGGTTCTTCCATTATTGTTCGGTAATTTCCAGTTCCTTTTGAGTTACGTTAGGTAGTCTCATTGTAATTCGTTCCTTTTCAGTACGCTTTGAGCACATAGATAATAATTTTATATGGTCTTAACAGTTGAAAGGAAATAGTATTTAATCAGTCCGTTAAGCAGAAAACTGAAAATATGAAATCAAAGAAAAAGTATTTCACCATGTGTAGAATAAAAAAAATAGTTATGTGAAAACGTTTTGAAAGAATGTATATTAAAGACATCATTAGCAAAGCGATGGTATTATAATAACAAGTTATAGAGAAAAGGTGTTTCAGGAAAAATAGAATTAAATGTTGTTTTTTATTGTAGAGGAAAAAAGAAGTGCAAAATAAGAGGCCTGTGGAAAATGCTGTATGCAGATGACCAGGTGTTTACATCAGAATCAGTTAAGAGGTCTGAGAAATGTTATAAAGGTCTAAAAGTGCCGTGAAGAAAATAACGAAATTAAAGCAAAGGTTATGGTAACGGAATAGGAAGCTAACTAATATATATATATATATATATATATATATATATATATATATATATATATATATATATATATATATATATATATATATATAA
>NC_089742.1:64361505-64384005 GCF_040412425.1 Macrobrachium rosenbergii | reverse complement strand
TACTGACTAATACACACAACAGTCACTCCAACATCTAAAAACATAACAGACATCTCACACGTCTCGACTGTCGTCCCAAACGCGCAACAATTTCTCACTGCTGGGAGAAAGGTCACAGACTTGTACAATACAGGCATATTTGCTATCGGGCCTAAGCGATGACAGGCAAAGGCAGCTGATCGACACTACGGTCTTCCCAAAGCAAATCAAAGTCCTTCAAAGAAGGCATCGTGCTTACCCCATACAAATGGGGAACAAAAAGCACGATAAAAAATGAAGATATATATGTATATATATATATATATATATATTATATATATATATATATATATATATTATATATATATATATATATATATATATGTATTATATATATATATATATATATATATATGTATATATATTTATATATATATATATATATATATATATATGTATGTATATTATATATATATATATGTATATATATATATATATATATATATATATATATATATATATATATATATATATATATATATATATATATATGAACTCAGTTTCTTAGGCCGACAGCCGGTTGGGGGTGGGGGGAGAAGTCCTGTTGCCTAAGACACGTGGCCAGTTTGTCGCTAGCCCCACTGTTTAACGCCCCAGGTCGAAGCCTGGTACCTATTTTCTTACTAACCCTATCGAGTTTTCAGACTGCTAGGTTGGCGGGCCACTGGGTTTATGCAATGGCGCCATCCCCAAGCCACCATTGAGCCTTGCAGGGACTAGGAGGACTTTAACCTTAAACCTAATACATATACAATGGGTGTTACCGACTAATACACACACAAACAGTCACTCCAACATCTAAAAACATAACAGACATCTCACACGTCTCGACTGTCGACCTAAACGCCCAACAATTTCTCACTGCTGGGAGAAAGGGCGCTGGTGACGGTACAATACAGGTATATTTGCTATCGGGGGTCTAAGGATGACAGGCAGGCAGCCGATCGACACTACGGTCTTCCCTAAAGCCAAATCAAAGTCCTTCAAAGAAGGCATCGTGCTTACCCCATACAAATGGGAACAAAAGACGATAAAAATGAAGATATATATATATATATATATATATATATATATATATATATATATATATATATATATATATATATATATATACACACATTACATTACAATGTCTGTTGGTTAGTGCATGCAAGTGTTGTCGCTTTTCACTCATTCGCCTTGAGATACTGTGTTGGTATTGAATGGTAAGGGTGCAGGGGTGTGCCTAGTGAAGGGTTGAAACTTTTTGCTATTCGAAACTCTCATTGAATATTGGAATATGATATTCCCTTGAGGTCAGTATGGCTTGTAACAATAAATGTTACTGGTGACTGTGGCTGCAAAGCAAGAACTACCAAGCACTATGTTAAGATGATGGGGATGAGTCTATTGCGGCTTTGGAAAATGTATCTGAATTGCATCACTCTTTCTACCTTCCGTGCTTCCACAAAAACAGACACTTGCACGTTATCTAAAATATGTGTACATGAAAGATTGTGATTGAAACTTACATATACGGTTTACATTTTTATATATTCTGTGTACATTTTAAAAGAAACATTTCTACCGTTTTCTGGTACAGCTCTCGCTCTCGTTTCCCTAAAGGCTTCTGATTGTGCAAGAGGGGAATTGAG
This sequence comes from Macrobrachium rosenbergii, assembly GCF_040412425.1. Classification (NCBI taxonomy): domain Eukaryota; kingdom Metazoa; phylum Arthropoda; class Malacostraca; order Decapoda; family Palaemonidae; genus Macrobrachium; species Macrobrachium rosenbergii. The sequence continues at coordinate 64,382,332 of NC_089742.1, read as the reverse complement.
TCAAATGATTTACGCAGTTGAGAAACCCTTTCATTTTAACCATTCCCTCTCTGTTTATTACGGTATTCTAGAATAAATAAAAGTGTAACTCATTTTTAAGTAAAACTAAATTCTTTGTTTGCAACACACACAACGGAAAAAATGGCAGACAAACGTTAAACCACGCCCTAAGCAAGTTACAATATTCCTTCCTGCACACTCGATGAGTCCCCTCCCACAGTCAAGTTGCAGCGCAATGACGCGCATCTCTCAATCAACCGTCATAACGACCCAATACACTTTAACGAAGATAGCGATTACTAACAGGAGATTCTTTAAACGAAGTCGTAATATAGTCATTATATACTTTGAAAAAAAAAAAACCGGTATCAAACACAAATCATTAAACACAAAAGCGCATATATTGCCATTGAACATTTCAATTTATTCATTCAACGCGCGCGCGCGCACACACACACACACACACACACACACACACACACACACACATATATATATATATATATATATATATTATAATTTATTATACTGAGAGAGAGAGAGAGAGAGGGAGAGAGAATGCAGTCTCCAATGAATTAATTAAATGGTAGATTGTGGGAAGACATATCCATGTTACAGAACGTTTCCTTGTGGCCAGTAAAGATGCCTTTCCATTGCCACTGCAAGATACTTGTCATCAATATTTTATGTGTCTATAAATGTCATATAACGTCTCATTATTTCAACAAGATGTTCGTAAAGTCTCACATTTGCTTTAAGAATATATTTTGTTCACGCACATGCGGACGCACAGACATAAAATGCATTATATATATATATATATATATATATATATATATATATATATATATATATATATATATATATATATATATATATATATATATATACATACATACATGTATATATGAGTCCGCATGTATGACTCACTATGTACATATAGATGTCCTACGCTAATGCATACCATTTGCACCTAAGAAAGAGAGAGAGGGAAGGGGGAACGAGAAATTTCTGGTGGCATTGAACTATTTTATTTTATAAGTTCGCTTGTAGTAAATTCCCATTTGGTTATTGAATATGACTAGAATGCATATATTTTTAAAATTATTCTAGCGAAAGGCGATGTGATTATTTAGAATTACATCCCTTGATTATCTGTGATAACAGAGGGTGTCGGATTAAAGATGAAAGTCCAGTTAAAACTTAAGAAGCGTAACACGAAGATAGAAAATTGATCTTTGTTTATAACGGTATCAACTGTTTAAAAAGAATCACTTGTTTATCGTCAAAGAATATCCGAGAAACACATTAAACATGTAATATGAGACATCTGTTTTGATATTGTATCACTGCCTAGTTTACCAATTAGTAAGCAGTGTTTTGAGTTTTCACTCAGACTCAAGAAAATATTCATCAGTGAGCATAAATGAAACCTCATGGAATCAGTAAGGAAAATGTATCATTGGTAACATACAAACGTGGATGATAAGGGTGATTATTTTATCCCGAAGAATGATTGATAGCTGATTGAAGTGTTATTCTCTAATAAATAACAAGAACTTTCAGATATTACAAGCAGTAAATCATGTGATGTTTTCTTTTTCAAAGTCTTATTGTGCAGAGTTCATCACATTTATTGTATGCAGTTCCAGCAGAACTAAGAACTAACCCAGTCGTTTGTACTGTCTGGCAAAGAGCAACATGTTGCTGTTGAATGTGCTTATTTTGTAAAATCACCGTTGATTTTAACCTTTTCATGAAAGTAATTAATTCAAGACATCCTAAACACCGATTTATCGCTTAATTTTAAACTTATAATGAAATACGGCATGACTTAGTGAACTCTCTGACTCGGCTTTTATGCATAGTTTTTGTGATATTGTTAGGGTGCAGATGCCTAATTTTGTTTACATATGTTTTGTATGTGTGCTACTATAACCATGCATCCGCATCAAAAATGACAGCTATCTTCGTTAAATTTGCATCAAATACTATCAAATATACTATATTTTACCTTTACATTAGAGTATTTGTTTGAAAATACGCTTCACTAACAGGTGTTGAAGCATGGCAAGTTGCTCCTCTCGGACTTGACAAGTCTTTCCCCGTTCCTCTCTCTTCTTTCGATGTTAAAATACACATTCTCTCCTTTTTTTTCATCTTTCTCCCATTTTTCATCTTTATCCTTGCTTTTATCCGCCTGAGGGTTTATAAGGGCCTTTGGTTCTCGTTCCAAAGGGCCTTACTTAACAAAAGACCTTGTGTTTCATTTTGCATGAACAAGAAAACTTGTCTTTCAAGGTTCGTTGTGGGGTATATTTACTTGGCTCGTAGCCTCCTTTTTTCTCCTTTAAAAGTCCAAATTGAGATGTTACCTTTCAACTCAAACTCAGTTGCTAATCAAGGACTATTAACAAATTGTTCATTAGTGTATATACCAGCACCATCTCTTTTCCAAAGGTGGTCACCCATCAAAGCTCTAGTCTTTGCACTAACATCTCCCCGTAAAAGGTACACTAATGGTTTGAATTATTTTCTGTCGTTTACTTTTTCTTATTTTCTACACATACAAAACTTCTCTAACACTCAACTCTCCTAGGTGGATAACGTAAGCTTTGGAACCTGGCAAGTCTAGTTGCATTAGGCGCAATTGAAGGAAACTGGAAAGAGGGTTTATATATATATATATATATATATATATATATATATATATATATATATATATATGTGTGTGTGTGTGTGTGTGTGTGTGTGTATGTGTTTGTGTTTGTGTTTTATATGTATATGTATATATATATATATATAATAAATACATACATATATATATATATATTATATATATACAAACATATATACATATATATATATATATATGTATATATATACACACACACATATATATAAATAAAAGCTGCAAACTAACCATTTTTAAAATTTATGTTACTGTATCTGCTTATCTGAATGGACAGATTTTGTTGACCACATTCTCTATTACTATTTTATATAATGACCATGGAGTCCCTTGACTTAGCATTGAAAGTCTCACATTCCGAGATAGGAAGTAAATGAAGGAGCTCTCCTCGGATTCAAACTCACATTCATTATGACGTTTATCGTTAACGTCATTATTTTGCTAAGGGTCGAATGCCACGTCTCATAAGAGTGTGTCACTAATTAACTTTTCATTGTAGATATTAGGGTTTCTGGTGAAAGTTTTTGAAAGAAAAATGAGCAAACCAAAAAGGAGCTATTGTCGCTTTCGACTTTCTATGACTGTGAAAGCTTTTGCACTATATTTTAAATCAGGTTTAATTATCAGTGTCTACCTTGACTTTGTAACCCTAAGGTGATAAAGATATAATGAAGTTGTGGCTTTTAAATTCAGCAACAATAATCAGTTTCACTGGATAATAGATTTATGCCATTTAAAAATCATGTAAATTTCTCCACCTTTTTTCTTGGGTAGTTTTTATTCGATTCAATATATGTTAATCTTAGATACCTGTCGCATCATTAAGGCCTCTTGTTTTTCATACTTCTTTTAAAATCAGTTCTTCTCTTGGAAATGAAATGGAACTCTTCGTAAAAGGTGTTTTGTTGGTTGAGGAAACATGAACTCACTTCCCCTCATAAAAACTTAATTTCATATAAAATATTTGGCGTATATTGTTGCGAGTACTATATAAAAATATTGTACATTCGCATTCCCATTAATGTATTTATTAACTAAATGTAGTTAATTGTTAGGTGGTAGTATACTTAATATATATTTTCAACTTTCTGTCTCTCTCTGTATCACAATAACTACCGTACTACTCCTGTTTAGGCCAGTCCAATGATCCCGTCTATAACCGCATCCTTTTTCCATTCACACTCTATTAGCATTTAACAGGAAGGTGGAGGAAAAGCTATTAATGCCCTCTTGCTCCTACTTCTCCATGCCCTCCCCTCCTCCTCCTCCTCCTCCTCCTCCTCCTCCTCCTCCTCCTCCTCCTCCTCCTCCTCCTCCTCGCCCCTAACGACAGGGGCGTGAGAAAGAAGGGTAAATCTGGGATATATCAGTCTTCTCATGAATATTGCACACGTTATTTGATGTGCAAAGGGAAACAAGGACAGAATCTCCCCTCGTTCAGTGTTTACATCTGTAGATCTCTTGCTTGATAGAGAATTCTCAACGAGCAAGTTGCAAGGGCTATCTCAAGCAATCTCACGCAGTCTCACTCCCGATTGTTTACACTGCACGGGTAGAAAACATCAACTTACATAGTTTTTTTATTTTTTTTATTTCTGATGGGGTTAGGAAGACAAGCGTTTATTTCCATTTTCTTTATGTGCTGAGAAATTACAAGAGTCCATGGGAGAATGTGGGATGTGCAATCGACTTTCCAACTTAATATTCATTTAGTTTATCTCTGTTCATGGAAAATTAAACTATTGTTTCGATAAATGTATCATGTCTTTTTGTGCTCAGTGGAGGAATTAATTAATTCTTATATTTTCTGAACGAATAGCTATTAATTTCATGAAATATAGAAAGTTTTTCAGAGTCGTTCCTTTCCTCTTCCTAGAATTCTATTTCCCACGATTAAAACAAATTTATTCCTGGTTAACGGGAACTGCGTCGAGGGCGTAGATGTGAAGGACCATTGGTAGAATGACGAGGGCAATTATCCTTCCATGTCATTATTTGTATGTTAATATCTTGTAATGTAAAGGTTGTTATATTATATTATGCTAATGAAATATATATAAGTGTTAGGAGTATGAAACTATTGATCGAATTTCGAGGTTTTATTGAATACACTTTCATAAAAGTATAATGCAAATTCTCACTACATACAGTGAAAAAAATTTAATATGAAGTGATTGCGTCAATTCGTATAACCCACAGTCATCCATATTTAATTCTGTATTTTCATTTTGTATCAGGAATCAAATTTAACTCAATCTGGAAAAGATAGAAAATATGTATCGATACAAATTCCAAGCAAATAGTAAAATAATGGAAATCGTGGGTGAGTTTATGCAATTTTCACCAGAAAAGCTAGGGGTGAATTGGAACATTTTGTAAAATAGCTCAGGTAAGAAAAGATTGCCATGCTGCACTGAGCTGGGACTTAAGAGTGAGATAATTATTTATCCGTCAGGGGAACGTGAAATGTAAGGAAAATAGTTGGGAATTGTAAAAGACGTGTCTGTTGAGAATGTTACGTGAGTTTCATTATTATTATTATTATTATTATTATTATTATTATTATTATTATTATTATTATTATTATTATTATTATTATCAACATGTAGTCTTATTGAACAATATAAAATATCAGGCAGACTGACGTGAAAGAGACATATCAAGACGAAGACTTCCTGTCCCACTTGAGAGGGGATCTTACTCGGAACTCTTGATTTCTGTATTTATTATTATTATTATTATTATTATTATTATTATTATTACCAACATACACTCGTATGGAATAATCTAAGTGATTAGGCAGATATGCGAAACAAACACATCATGATGGAAGCATACTGCCCCACTTAGCATCTCACTCATTACTATAACCAACAAGACTCGTTGAGTCCTTATCATTTACCCCTAGGTGACTCGACCGTTAATGATGACCTTCCTCAACGCAAGCGATAAACACTCACGTTTTGGGCTACCCTGATCAAAGCTGGATCAGTGGAAGCGTTCAGGAAAGGTTCGTTCGGTATTGGAGAGTCGTATTATCAACTCCCTTTTGTGTAATCAAGACATTTTGACACGAAATAATTTAATGGGTTAAACGCACGCAAGCACATACTCACGCAGTGTTTTGTTTTCTCATTTGACCTCATTTGGTCGACCTTCCATTGAGTACCGTGAACGTTTATCTTTTGTTCATTGCTTGAGTACCTATGGTTATGAAATAGTTTATTATTTTTGTTCATTGTTTTGAGAATGGGCCTTGGGAATTAAAATATCTATGGATGCTATGCCATTTACCAAGAAGTTACTTTTCGGTATATCGTCCATTCGTATTCCGTGTTCATAGTCATATATTTGAAAGATATATACAAAACTGACATATTAGTTATTTAAATTATTGAGAGGATACCTTTGGTTTCCAGTCCTGGGGATACCCTGCCCTGCAATTCCCCGGGGAACCTAGAGGCCACTGTTTTATAAACGGGGACTAAGGTGTGATTGAGAGACCCCACCTCTGTTTTCCCATGGGAGCCAGTAGGAACCTCAGGGGTTGGGAAAGAATTTATTTGCTTTGATGTTGTTGAAAGCTGAAGGGGTTAATCAAAACTTCAGCCGTTGGGGAAGATATGTTAAAGAATTATTTGTAGAAAGTGTATTAATTATTTGTTTTTGCATGTGTTCAAGACACTAGCAGGTTACGAGTGATCCCTTTGAAACTTCTTGTGTGTACGTTTTTCCAAAAGTATGCTTCGTTGCTAGATGACTGGATTAAAATATATATACAGAGACAGAGCGCAATTTAGGGAGTAATCGTACCCAAGAAAATTCAGCAGTTTACGTTTTATGCAAAATTTCATGAATTGTTAAATTGTCAATATTATTGTTAAATGTGTTTAACAAAATGTAATGTGCCATCCATCATAAACTCTTCAAATATTTATATAGGATAATACAAACAGTTACTTTACCTCCTGGCGATCACACTAAACATCGGACCTAAATAGTTCCCACAAATCTGCAAATGTTATGGACTAAACAGTTGGTTCATCCGCATCATAAATGACATCCTTTCTCATCGGCAAAAAGAGATTATTCATGAGAGTGTGTTATGAACCGATCAAATAAAAGGCCAATGTACATTTATCTTTGTCCATACATCATCGGTATTAATAGCAGATACTGTGTTGATGAAATTATGATTGTTTCCTTTATCGCAAAATTCATGTGATAGCTTCCAGATCTGTGATCTAAGCGCATCGAAGGAAATGAATCCTTTTCACTTTCCTTTGGAGGATTGATTTCATAGTTATTTTTTCTGTTTTTATAATAAAAACTGGGAACAATTATTCATGCGTTTTTTTTCCTAAGCTAAGGTTTGTAATTTCCTTAAAAAAATAAGCATATTACATACTGTAAATTCGAAGAAGAGTAAAACTTCACAAATGCCGCCTTTAGAAATTGTAGGACAACATTGTGCTAAAAGTTTCCAGCGTTGAGAAACAGTATAATCTCGATTTTCAAGTCAAAGCGAAACATAGGAGATTTTCTCTTGGAGAGAGATGATTTTCTTTCTTCCCTCATTTCTCTCGACCAATTTCTCTGGTCATGCAATTATGGTTAAACGTTCAGAGAAGTATTACTGTCTGTTTCTTCCTAGAAAATGGATATTTACAGAAAACTGAATGAGGACAATTGTGTTGATTATGCTTAGAAACCACTGCAGTCTCTCCTCTCTCTCTCTCTCTCTCTCTCTCTCTCTCTCTCTCTCTCATAAACCTTGTTAAACGACCGAAAGGCTGGTTTCATTGAAATGAGCGGGTTTAATCTTTTTCAGTTCCATGAGTATTAGAAGATTATCTGGCATATCTATTAAGGCTATTTTTATCTTAGATTTTATATTCTTTTAGGAGACTGATCTCAGATTTTGAATTGTAAGCTTTACATTCACATGAACAACAGTTGAATCATGTGCAACAGTCAAAAGTTTGAATTATCTTGTGCTGATGATGGCTTGCATTGGGTCACATGAATGTAGTAGCTCTTGTCACTGTATTGTTCTTGTTCTTGAGGACAATGGGTCAAGTTAATCGGTGCTGAACCGTCCTAGAGTTTATGAACTAAAAGTAGGGAACCTTGAGAGAATGGATTATTTGGAAATCGATATGCTGTTGAATTGACTGATTTTTGCTTTATCTTTCCTCGTCTTTTATTTTAGCGTATTTGTTTTCGCTTTTGTTATGGCAGGTTGATGTAGACTGAATAACCGAAATCTTTGTAGGTCACTGTAGTCAAACTAAAATTGCAAAGAAAAAGGACAGATAGACAGTCAGAATTCTAAACTTCCACTAATAAGATTAGCATAGTTACAAAAATACTCCACATCAATTTGGATGATTTTATATTTACATAGCTGCAATTAGTAATTATCGAAATAATCTGCACCATAAAGGCTTCCATCCCAAAAAACAGAAAATAACAGTGTGTTTATATACACATTCGACGGCAATTGCAATAAAATAAGCTGTCAAAAAAATAATTCCAGAATCGTAAAAAAAGCGTCTAAAACTTTTCCTTATTTTCCGCTTAACCTAGACAGACGGATTCAGTTCACCAGGCCATAATTATCACATTAATTGAGAAATTTTCTCAGTTAATGTGATAATAGAGATTTTTTAGAATTACGATTTCTGCAAGATGTTATAATTTCCATAATGTTCTGTAAAAGAAAACTATTGAGATGGCTTTGTCTGTCCGTTCGCACTTTTTCTGTCTGCACTTTTTCTGTCCGCCCTCAGATCTTAAAAACTACTGAGGCTAGAGGGCTGCAAATCGGTATGTTGATCATCCACCCTCCAATCATCAAACACCAGATTGCAGCCCTCTAGCCTCAGTAGTTTTTATTTTATTGAAGGTTAAAGTTAGCCGTAATCGTACGCCTGGCAGCGCTATAGGTACCAACAATACAGGCCACCACTGGGCGGTGGCTGAAAGTTTCACGGGCCTTGGCTGAAAGCTTCATACAGCATTATACGCTGTACAGAAAACTCGATTGCGCCGAAGAAACTTCGGCGCATTTTTTACTTGTTAAATTCTGTGTATGATAGTCATATACTTTCAAGGTAGTGAAATGCCGCCGAGTCTTGATTATTTCAGCACGAGGCGCTTGATGTATATATCGAACAATATGCTGTCTGAAAAGATCCTCTGCAGAATTGACATGTGAAATGACTGCGACAAGATCCTGTAAACAAGGACCAGACAAGAACATTACGGATAGCTTGACTGAAAAGGGTTTTTTTATTTCAAGACCTTTTAGTTCATCTTGTATTGATTTATTTTCACTTATTGTGTATATGACTATATATAATACATAACATATATATATATATATATATATATATATATATATAGAAATATATATATATATATATATATATTATATTATATATATATACATATATATATATATATTATTATATATATATATATATACACACACACACATATATATGTATATATATATGTATGTGTGTGTGTGTGTGTGTGTGTGTGTGTGTGTGTGTGTGTGTGTGTGTGCTCGTCTTCCTGAAAACGCATTAAATATTATTCAAATAGATGAAGTATTCGTCATGTGATATTGCCTAGTCTGTATTTCAAATCTGTTTCATATTAAATGACATGTGCTACAGAATATGATACAGGGTGAATGATGCAATTTTAATAAAGCTGGTAGTGAGCAGTACTTGAAATGATTATTCTAATATTATAGTAGCAATATAACTTCATATAATTGGTAATAGTGGATGCGGAATGTATTACTGAAATCTACTTCACCAAAGTGAACTCAGTATTTTAAGTACTTCTATCATATTTGAATGGATGCGTGGTATATATCAGATGTGTTCCGAATGATGATGGAGACTAACTGAAAATTGTTAATGAGCGCTGAAGTCACCAGAAACTTGATGCAAATATTAACGAAGGTTACAAGCTTGGCATAAATTTCGATTGTAGACAGTAACGTTTAATTAGTTGTATTATTAGTATATTTCATGTTATCATGATTCAAAGAAGTGGGTGTATTGCGTATTTAGGGGTTAGACCACAATTTTTCTTGTCCCATTACGTTTTTGCTTTTAGTTTTCTGTAAAAGAAAACTATTGTTCCGGCTTTGTCTGATTGTCCGCGCTTTTTTCTGTCCGCACTTTTTCTGTCCGCCCTCAGATCTTAAAAATTACTGAGGCTAAAGGGCTGCAAATTGGTATGTTGATCATCCACCCTCCAGTTGTCAAACATACCAAATTGCAGCCCTCTAGCCTCAGTAGTTTTCGTTTTACTTCATGTTACAGTTAGCCATAATTTTGCTTCTGGCAACGATATAGGATAGGCTACCACCGAGCGGTGGTTAAAGTTTCATGGGCCGCGGTTCATACAGCATTATACCGAGACCGCCGAAAGATAGATGTATTTTCTGTGGCCTTGATTATACGCTGTAGCGGCTGTACAGAAAACTTGATTGCGCCGAAGAAACTTCTGCGCATTTTCTTTCTCTTTATATCTGGCCAGCTGTTCTTGTTGTGGGAAAAAATATATGGAACTGCGACAAACGTTACAAGGAAAATGAAACTCGTTGGTAGAAGGAAAATTAGTTAATGATCAAGCATGATACCAGCAGAAAGAGCATAATTATGAAAACTTGTAGGAAAAAGAACAATACCATATCAAAATTAATAAACCTTGAAAAGTACTTGTTTATCTGGGAGGAAGGATGAGAAAGCGGAACCGAATGAACCATGATGATGACGCTGAATAATTTGTAATAGAAAAGACTTGACAAATAAGCCTATTTTTCAGTGGAATGAAGTCAGATGTGAAAGCGTTATATTGTTACATAGAGAGTTGTGAATCACACCCATCTTTTAATGTTTGTTTTTATAGATTCACTCATTTTGTGGTGGACTTCTGAGGTCTGTAGGAAGTCTTTTTTCAACGACATTGAGTAATTTTAGTTCTCTGCAAAAGAAAACTTGTCTGTTCGTCCGCACTTTGTTCCTTCCGCAGTTTTTTGGTCCGCCCTCTGATCTTAAAAACTACTGAGGCTAGAGGGCTGCAAATTGCTATGTTGATCACCCACCCTCCAATCATCAAACATACTAAATTGCAGCCATCTAGCTTCAATTGTTTTTATTTGATTTAAGGTTAAAGTAGCCATAATCGTGCTTCTGGCAACGATATAGGATAGGCCACCACCGGCCGTGGTTTAAGTTTCATGGGCCGCGGTTCATACAGCATTATACCCAGACCACCGAAACTTAGATGTATTTTCGTTGGCCTTGATTATACGCTGTAGCAGCTGTACAGGAAACTCGATTGCGTCGATGAAGCTTCGACGTTTTTTACTTGTTTAGTTTTCACATCGGTATAAACAGGAAAAGAGACAGAGATGGAATATATTATTGCTTTTGTCTCCCCACAGAAAATATTATTCGTTGCAAAGATAACATATTTAAATATTTTATACTTAAATTATAATTGAATTCCTTAGATTCAGTTATTACGCAAATTCAAAAGACAAACAAAAGAGATTGGCGCTTGTTAGAATTAACTATCATACGAAGGAATAATTTATGGAAGTTATTATCTCAGTTAAAAGATATGTTTTAAATTATGCCTTACTTAAACAGTTTTTGTCTATAAACTTATCGCTTTAAAGTGTAATTTGAACGTATTTCAAATTAAGGCGGATTATACTAAAAATAAAAAAATAATTAACACTCTCAAATACAATTCCACCTGTTTTGAATTGCTATTAACGAGCTTGATAAATTTTCATCCAGTTGTATAACGACAGCTTCTTTTTACGATATTTAGATTTATCGAGGGAATTTAGTTATTAAATGCAGTCTATGTATTAGGCCAGTCTTGTAAATGTCTATATTCATAAACATATAAAGTTACGTAAACTTATCTAAGGAATGACATTTTATATAAAAACCCGATTCTTCCAGATTTCTGAAGGTGATGAGACCCAGTATTAACGTAAACTTTTTAAGGTAATTAGTCCTGAAATAATTTATCTTAGATACTTAGATTATTAAGATTATTAACCTGTAGCCTTCAGTTCAATGTTATTGCTTCTATTGTCAAAATGTTACCTGATTATTCTGTCGCTAGTCCTTCCCGATAACATTTTAAAATTTTATCTTTTAAACATCTGATTCCATTAAAGAATTTACGAAGTTGGTATGTAGAAAAGACAGTGGTTAAGGAGAAACGGAGATGGCATGGACAAAGCTTTATTATCATCTGAGAGTATAGTACATGTTAGCGTCAGTTGGGCTCATGTCAGCACTAGAAGAGTTGGATGACCCAGACCTAAGTGGGTGAAAACTATGAGGAGGGAGCCTGGGGATGAGTGGAGATTTGTGGAAGTTAAAATACAGGAAACATCCGATTGACGGATTTTCACTGTCCCTCTGCGTTTCACAGTGTTGAAGGGGGTGATATGATGATGATGATGTTAGTGTACAGGATTTGTAAAATCAAAGGTGTAACCTCTTTCAGGTAAAATATACCTTAAAATTCTTAAATTTCTCCATATCTCTTATAGTTGATGGGTTTACACTTGGTTCTTTTTTCAGTTTTGCAGATTTTTGAAGGAAATTTAAATATGTTTTTACCTTTTATTTTTTATTACATTTCGCTAGCATAATATTTGGATGAATTCCGCAAACCAAGATATTAATTACGCTTTTGAATGTAAAATCATTAATAAATGTGATAAGATATTTTAACATGAACACGTCAGAAATTTGCTGGATATTAAGGGTTGTAGGAGATTTTTTTCCCTCTGATTCAGTGATGTGTTATGTTCATAGAGCAGGATATTATGATCCAAAATCAATACTGTATGTGATATATGTAATACCACTTGTTTTTAAATTCGTTAATGCCTGTAAAGTTGAAGCTTTTCACAGTGCTTTCCTCTTTGATAAAAAAAAATTAAAAAGTCATGGTAAAAAATTTCATATTTACTAATTCCTATGAGACTGAAAATTTTGAATATTTAAAATTCAAAGCTAATTTTTCTTTTACCAATCCTTAGTAACCATAGGATTTCCCTAAGATATTTAACCTTTAATAGGTGTAAGGGACTTGTGTGTGTGTGTGTGTGTGTGTGTGTGTGTGGTGTGTTGTGTGTATGAGCGCGTAAGCGCGCGTCAGTATATTTCATAGCCATAATGATCCTTTAACTTTCCCAATATCGTCATGTTTTTTACATGTGCTTATAAATGCAAGCCGTGAATCTGAGTGGAAAATAATTAAGTGATGCTAATGAAAATGAAAATAATTAATAATTTCCCATATTTTGGTAATCATAGAATCAACTAAAAACGATTATTAAATAAAAATTATCTAAAATGAAAAAATCCCACGTAGGGGTGGGTCTGCCCAGACCCAACTTGCACCAGATAGGGTTAAGAGACTGGCCAGTCTTGGAGGCCTTTTGCCTCATCCTTGAAGTCTTGGGCCCTCTCCAGGCCTGTTTCCCCAGCCTGGCAGGATACCTGCCTTCCTCCGAGGAAGCAGCCTCTGGGTCGGACCCTTCCCTTCAAGGCTGCCCTCAAGAGACTGGCCAGCCTTGGAGGACTTTGTCCATCCTTTGAAGTTCTTGGAGCCCTCTCCAGGCCTGCTTTCCCAGCCTGGCAGGGTACCTGCCTTCCTCCGAGGAAGCAGCCTCTGGTCAGGACCTTCCACCTCAAGGCTGCCCTTAAGAGACTGGCCATCCTTGAGGACTTTGGGCCTCATCCTTGGGTCTTCTCCAGGCCTGCTCTCCCAGGCCTGCCTTCTCCAGGAAAGCAGCCTCTAGGTCAGACCCATCCCTTCAAGGCTGCCCACCTCCCTTCCCCTCAAGAGACTGGCCAGCCTTGGAGGACTTTGTCTCATCCTTGAAGTTCCTCTCCAGGCCCGCTTCAGCCTGGCAGGATACCCCTTCCTCCGAGGAAGCAACCCACAGACCATCCCCTTCAAGGCTGTCCTTAAGAGACTGGCCCAGCTTAGAGGACTTCGGGCCATCCTTGAAGTTCTTGGTCCCTCCAGGCCCCTTCCCCAGCCTGGCAGGATACCTGCCTTCCTCCGAGGAAGCAACCTCTGGGTCGGACCCTTCCTTCAAGGCTGCCCTCAAGAGACTGGCCATCCTTGGGGACTTTGGGTCTCATCCTTGAGTTCTTGGGCCCCTCTCCAGGCCTGCTTCCCCAGCCTGGCAGATACCTGCCTTCCTCTGAGGAAGCAGCCTCTGGTCAGACCCTTCCCTTCAAGGCTGCCCTCAAGAGACTGGCCATCCTTGAGGACTTTGGGTCCTCATCCTTGAAGTCCTTGCCCTCTCCAGGCCTGTTTCCCCAGCCTGGCAGGATACCTGCCTTCCTCCGAGGAAGCAGCCTCTGGTCGGACCCTTCCTTCAAGCCGCCCTCAAGAGACTGGGCCATCCTGGAGGACCCCTTCCTCCTCAGGCCCTGCTTCCCAGCCTGGCAGGATACCTGCCTTCCTCCGAGGAAGCAGCCTCTGGTCAGACCCTTCCCCTTCAAGGCTGCCCCCTTAAGAGACTGGGCCATCCTGAGGACTTTGGGCCTCATCCTTGAGTTCTTGGGCCCCTCTCCAGGCCTGCTTCCCAGCCTGGCAGGATACCTGCCTTCTTCCGAGGAAGCAGCCTCTGGGTCGGACCCTTCCTTCAAGGCTGCCTCAAGAGACTGGCCATCCTTGGAGGACTTTGGGCCATCCTTGAAGTTCTTGGGCCCTCTCCAGGCCTGCTTGGCCCAGCCCGGCAGGATACCTGCCTCCTCCGAGTGACGCAGCCTCTGGGTCAGACCCTTCCCTTCAAGGCTGCCTCAAGACCTGGGCCTAGAGGACTTTGGGCCTCATCCTTGAAGTTCTTTTGGGCCTCCAGGCCTGCTTCCCAGCCTGACAGGATACCTGCCTTCCTCCCGAGGAAGCAGCCTCTGGTCGGACTCCCTTCCTCAAGGCTGCCCTCAAAAGACTGGCAAGTTTTAGGCTTTGGGGCCAATCCTTAAAGGGCTTGGGCCCTTTCCATGGGAAGGGTCAGACCTATAGGCTGCTTTCCTTGGAGGAAGGAAGCGGCCTCTGGTCGGACCCTTCCCTCACCAATACTCTTTGCTTTCTCTTTACCCTACTTTTCAAAACTGATTACTTTCTGTCTCCGAAGGCTTCAGACGATTTGAAGCATCTCGGAGATTGTTCTGGACACTTTGAAGCTCGGCATACGCGAATGGCATTTCTCTCGTCCTTCCAGGAGCCGGAGACTGAAGGATTCCAAAATGTCTTCAAGGAAAATCTCGAAGGTTTTAGATCATTTCAACATCATGATAACCATTACTTGGAGTTCTTTTTTCTGGCACATAAACAGCTTCTTTGCTTGTAAGGAGTCGTCTTCATAAACTTATGAGATTCCCCTTACTGACAATATTGATCATCCCTTCGATTCTTCCTTGCTTCTCCGAAAAGTAATTCTGTGAATCCAAAATCTTTGAAGTAGTTTCAACACCTCAGGTTATCTACTTTTTTTTCGTCAGCATTCTTCAGTATACCTCCACGCCGATGTCGTCTCTTTTTGTTCCTTCTTTTTATTTCGAGCGAAGAACTGTCCAAGCGGTAATTTTGCATCCAAAACTCCCCTCAATCAGCTTAGAAAACACCTCAAGTTCTCTACCTTTTATTTCATATAAATTCTTCAGTTCCTCCGTTCCACTGTCTTCCCTCTCTTCTTGATTATTTCTTCCTTATTTCGAATGAAGAGCTTGCGTCCGTGAGTGACAATACGACTGTAGAGATGCCGAATAATCGCAGAAGGCGGAACCTCGACTTCATACTGCTCCACGAAGTAGTCCATATTTTCAGCAGTAAACAATTACAGACTGAAAGCTATCTGCGCCATTCTCGTGATGTACTTTTCCCTTGAAAATCTCTTTAGTCGATCTGCTTCGTCATCCAGTTCATTTTAACCATAAACTTCACCTTCTTTGCTCACATGCTGTCCTGAAGGCTTCAAGACGTCTTCTGGAGGATCCCTGAGATGGCCACTGCTAGTCCTTGGTGTCAGTGCACCTATTGAGTGATGGCGCTAAACGCATGAGCGGAAGAATTCTAAAACGACTGCAGAAAACACGAAGATATTACGGCGCCAGGCGACAATGATTCTTTCTTGCAGCAAGGTAAAATTTTCTTGAAAGCTTTATTGCCACGAAAACATCAATATTTAAAAAAAGAAAGAAATTAAAAATTTAGTGAAAATCATCATCGTATCCTTTTCTCTCGTCGTTGGGAGAAATATATATATATATATATATATATATATATATATATATATATATATTTATATATATATTTATATATATATATATATATATTTATATATATATATATATATATATATATATATATATATATATATATATATATACAATATGTATATGTATATATGTATATATATATATATATATATATATATATATGTATATATATAGTATATATATATATATTCATATATGTATTCATATATATATATATATTATATACATATGTATATATATATATACATACATGTATATATATATATATATATATATATGTATATATTATATATACATATATATATATATATATATGTATATATATATGTATATCTACATATATTTATATATCTATATATATGTATATATATACATATAGATAGATAGATAGATAGATAGATAGATAGATAGATAGATATCTCCTCCCGACGACGAGGAAAAGGATACGATGATGATGATTTTTCGCTACATTTACATTTATTTAAAAAAAAATGCTATTTTCGTATCTGTGGCAATAAAGCTTTCTAGAAAATTTCACCCCGGGGAGGACAAGATCAACTTGGAAATTATTATTATAGATAGATACATATACATAAATATATGTATATATACATATATTTATATATATATATATATATACATATATTTTTATATATATATATATATATATATATATATGTGTGTGTGTGTGTGTGTGTGTATACACTGGTTTGTGCGTCTGTGTGCGTTAATTTTTCCAATAAAAATAAAGGTGGTCTCAAGAATTTCTGTTTCCTGAAATGGTCATCACTAGCGCCCAGTAATCCAGTCAGCTTCAAGAGAAAAGTGACCTTTTTGTTTTAACAAGGCTTCTCCATTGCCATTGATCACCTTATTAAGGGGGGAGAGAGAGAGAGAGAGAGAGAGAGAGAGAGAGAGAGAGAGAGAGAGAGATGGCCCTCAGCAAGGAATGATTAAGTTTTTCACATTGCAGAGTAAGTTACAAATATATAGTTTTTATGGTACCAGCATCAAATTATAATAGTAGATTTTTGAAGGATACAGAGTAGTTTAAATCGCTTGTCTTATTTAAAGAAAAATTCTTCTTCGGAAAAGAAATAATTTTTAGATTCTTCAAGAACACTATTAAAGACGCACGGAAAACTTTCCAATATTCCTGGAAAACCTGTCACTACCATACTTTGGAGGCTTTGTGTTCAAGTCAATGGTCCTGTATGCTTGTCCCGTATGAATTGGATTCATATTCTAAAAAAAAAAAAATAATAGTAATAGAAAAAATACTCATAGTAGCATGAGTCTTAAAATGAAGAAGCAAATCCACAGTTGTATATTTACCTTTAAATATATGTACATATACATAACTGTGGAATTGCTCTCAATAATAATAATAATAATAATAATAATAATAATAATAATAATAATAATAATAAT
Source organism: Macrobrachium rosenbergii (assembly GCF_040412425.1). Classification (NCBI taxonomy): domain Eukaryota; kingdom Metazoa; phylum Arthropoda; class Malacostraca; order Decapoda; family Palaemonidae; genus Macrobrachium; species Macrobrachium rosenbergii. The sequence continues at coordinate 64,364,848 of NC_089742.1, read as the reverse complement.
AATAATACTGAGATAATATTAAGCAAACTTTTACTGATGAAGATGCAATTTTAATAATTTTAGTAGAACATTTTTTAAACAACTTTTTTAAGCTGGCCGTGCTGGACACGACCTTTGCCTTCAGTTTGTATAAACAAACTGAAGGATGGCCATGGATCACCACTTGGTCCAATTTTTGCTAACATCTTCATGTGCTCCCTGGAGGAGCGCATAATAGAAGAATGTCCCATTAGGTTCCGCCCCTCTATTTTATCGAAGATATGTTGACGACACGTTCTCCTATTTCGTCATGAATGTCATGCAGAGTCCTTTCTGAGTTCGTCATCCGACAACATCCAAACATAAGGTTCGCTATGGAGAAAGAGGTAAATAACAAACTCCTTTTGATCTTATTATTTCCAGAGGTGACTCAGGTTTTTACACAGGTGTGTATAGAAAAATACATTTACTGGTTTGGGAATGAATTTTATAGTTCGTGTTTCTTTCATTTGAAACTGAACTCTATTTTAACCCTCCTCCATAGGGCTTACACCACTCGTCAAACTGGAAGAGTTTCCACGATGAGATATCCTTTTAGTGAAATATTTCAATAATAATTGTTTTTCCATCACGACTTTTTCAGATCCCTAAATAAACTGCTACTACAGAAAATGACTCCGGCAACACCTGAATCGACTGTGCCGAAACTAAAGATGATATGCAAGTTTCCCTTTCGTGCATGATGATACTTTTAGGAGAAAATGCACAGCCATTATTCAAAAGAGTTTTCCAGCTTTAAACCTGAAAATCATCCCCCAAAATCCCTTTACAATAGGGTCTCTGTTCCAGAGTCAAAAGACCGGCTCAGTCCTCTGTTTTCGTCCAGCGTTGTTTACAAGTACACTTGCCCGGGATGTGATCTGGATATACATATGTGGGATGCACGAGGAGGCTGTTGAAGGTCCACATAGATTCCCACAGGGGCATAAGTCATAGAACAGGTAGCAGGTTATCTAATCCTGAGCAATCAAATATACGAAAATCATTCAAATTATGTAAAACTTATATTGACAGCAAAGATTTTTCCATCCTGAGCCAGTGCAGAACAACAACGACTTAACCATCCTAGAATCCATAATTATCAGGAAGACTGTGCCGTCGTTAAATACTCCAATCGTCCTCAGTGAAATTGTTTATAGCCTAGTTTGGGCAACTGGTTTTTCTCACTCTGTTTGTACTTATTTATGTTAGTCTTGTTCTTTCTTTCATATAGGTAGGTTGTTTTAGATTTTAGTGAACTCCTTTTACTCATTATTGACTTGTCTTGGAATGAGGTGTTTTGTTTTAAATATTTTACTACATAAAGAGCTGTTGCCATTGCATTAATTTGTTATTGATGTTCGCAAATTATATTATATTTATAGCCTTGAAAATGCGACTTGGAATTCGTCATGAAACGTCGGCATTGAAAATAAACTGTAGATGATGAGGATGCCTTTCCTACTATATTCCTTCGTGATGTATATATATATATATATATATATATATATATATATATATATATATATATATATATATTACTAAAGGACCTCATTCAAACTGCATGGTATCTATAGATACCATCCAGTTGAATAGTCACTAATAATTTAATTAATACAGAACAATTGTGTATGTGATAAAGTTAATATATACGTATGTATATATATGTGTGTGTTGAGTGTGTGTATTAACAGATAGTTGAACACAGAGATAGAGGCATAGATAGAAAGATATATATATATATATATATATATATATATATATATATATATATATATATATACACATATATACATATAAATACATATATATATATATATACATATATATACATATATATACATATATACATATATGCATATATATAAATGTAGGGAGTACGGATAGGAGAGAACAGTCAGCTCATCATTGATATATTTATTACTAGGTGCGCTTCAGGATCACCCATATCCATCTTTTTCTGGCTAAAAGATACAAAACACTATTAAAACTGACAACCACAAATTAAAATGCTTTAAAGATTGAAAAATGACAATGACAAAACAAGAAATAGATTACCTTCAGTAGTAAAGTCAGAGGATGAAAACTGAATAAGAGTAAACAAGGTTAGCAAGTAAACAAGAAAGGCGGGAGGGCGATGGGTTACTATAGTACGACCGTTTTAGGAAGAGACTTTGCCCCTCTTAAACTGACCATTAACAGCCTTCGACTTTAGCTCTCATTGTTTGCGCCTGTTATCAAGCACGTGTACTATAATAGAAAGTTTCTGAATGAAGTTTTGTTGTCCCTAAATTTTTAGATAAAAAAAAATTCAATATATGAAAAATGATAGATGCAAGAAATTTGGAAACCTAGATGTGCTTTCATTTTCAGTTTTGTTATTGGATGCTGTACTGAGCAATGTTCTTGAGTTACGTCATCTACTATAGTTTTTATTACCGTTCCTTTGCTGTTATCAAGTCCCCTATAATTGTGATATAGTTTTGAGCTTTTGAATTGTTTTTCTTTCATGTATGCCTGATCCGTCTTTACCTCCTTGCTGTATCAAAGGTTGAATTTTCACTGTGCACCTATAAATAGCTCATAATAAATATTCTTTAAATATTGTTACACCCTTATATATATATATATATATATATATATATATATATATATATATATATATATATATATATATATATATATATTATATTGGGTGTAACAATATTTAAAATATTTAGAGCTATTTTATAACAACACAGTAATTCAACTGATAGTGAAAAATAACAGATTACGGCATGCATGCTCAAACTAATTCAAATATATCAAAACTATATCATAATTATATATATATATATATATATATATATATATATATATATATTACACATTTATACAGTATTAGATTTACCTGTGCTTTTAAAGCACTGTCATATGATACTCATCACTGGTGTGGCATTTCTGTTATATGTAGATTTTAAAGATATTTCTGCCACTTTCTGTCGAAAAAACAGATCTATATTTCAATTTATTTCAATTTTCAGTGTTCAACAGGATATCACACAACAAGGAAAGCAATAAATTTATTTACAATCGAAGTATGAGGAGACATTACTTATGAAGAATCCTCGTCAGAGGATGCTACATCGATAACAAAAGAATCTATATATTTATCAATGCAAACATCTCTTGAAGCGTCATCTCTTTTTATATCTTCGGCATGTCTCATCATCATTAGCCCAGTTGTCAGAAGATATGGATTCAATTGCTTCTTTGACCAAAGGAAGCAGGTCTGATTTTTAAAATGATTCTTCTTTGCCACGTATAATTTCACCTGCGCCCATAT